>NC_091151.1:45697136-45809636 GCF_040958095.1 Procambarus clarkii | reverse complement strand
AATGACTATTTTATAAGAAAAATTCAGCTAGAAAACTGATTCATTTAATATAAAACCAGTTAAAAACTTTATAAGAACAGTCATTATGAAAGAACAGTAGTTAAATGGCGAATAATCAGTACTCCTTCCGTAACAAAAGCAATACACTTTAAATTAAGCATCCCTAAATAACAACATCTGTTAGAAATACCGCTGACGACAAAAGTTCCTTCAATAGGCCTAGCAAACACAGCTGGATGTGTTCACATTTAAGAGGTTATTAAGTAAATTAACACAACCAACTCGCCTCTTGAATTACAACTGAAATTAACCTAAATACAATCTATAACCAGAAAAATGAACCACCGGCAAGATAATTCAACTCAAAAAGCAGCCAAAATGTCACCGTGAAGGAGTGATGTGTGTGTGTGTGTGTGTGTGTGTGTGTGTGTGTGTGTGGGCTTAGTGTAGCCTGAACCTCGGTTCGAATCCCGAAATAATCCTGTTCGCGTTCTCCACAATTACATAATAAACCTCTATTTCTTCGTTCCGATTAATTCCCTTACAAAAAGACTTTTAATTTAACGTAATCCACAGGAAATCCACCAAAGAGCCGGCTAACGAACTAGCCAACCAACGAGTTACCCAACCAACCAACCAGTCAACCAGTCAACTTTTCCAGACAATAAAACCTGGCGACGCATCGCGAAAATAAATTTCAGCTACACTCTGAAATTCGTCTGAGCTGAGCGCATCGCCAAAGGAACATTTAGCGAGATTTTCAGAAATCCCAGCGATACCCTTGCGAAAATACAGGAATTTGAAACCTCCCATCCAGAAACGTTTAACGATATCCTGAAATTTTTGGCGAAGCCCTGAAATTTTGGCGACTCACTGACATTTTCCCGTAGTAAGCGCATGGGACTGGCTTCATAAATATCAATTTCCCCGTGTAAGAGCAAACACGAGGACCATCAATCTTGGTCCTCAGTCTCCAAATATTAGGGAGCCCGCATCAGGATCATATTGTCAATTTGTGAAGGTATAATCAGGGAGAGAGAGAGAGAGAGAGAGAGAGAGAGAGAGAGAGAGAGAGAGAGAGAGAGAGAGAGAGAGAGAGAGAGAGAGAGAGAGAGAGAGAGAGAGAAAGATAATAAATTAAAACGGTCAAAGAAAGGAATAACAGAGAAGTAGCAAGAAAAGGAAGAGAGAGGGAATGAGGAATTATCATAAAGTTAATATATAAACACGAACAAAGATTTATTAGATTTTGTCGCCCAATGATTGTGATTTTAGATCCGCAAACTCATAAAAATGCTCTAATTCACACGAACGTGTAATTGTGTTGTTTTTGGCTGAAGCAAAACCACAAATCTATATTTCTGCCTATTATGTAGGTTAGGGAAATATGTCCCTTTAGGGCACGGTAATTTTGTGTTACGTGTGTGATATTTGCATATATATATATTATATATATATATATATATATATATATATATATATATATATATATATATATATAAATATATATATATATATATATATATATATATATATATATATATATATATATATATATATATATATATATATTTTATATATATATATTATATATATATATATATATATATATATATATATATATATATATATATATATATATATATATATATATATATATATATATATACCTGCATGTGTTCACCTGCATGTGTTCACATTTGAGAGGTTATTAAGTAAATTAAGTAAATTCAGACTATGACTTCGTGATTAAGATAAGTCGTACAGGTCTCCTAAGTTGTTATTTAAGAGTTTCGTAAGTCCTGCACCTGGGTCATTTCTGTACGCAAAGTCCAGCCATGTGGTTGATTGTAGGTAGTATTTGGACTTCGATGCAAAGTCCTGCCTTCAATGACTTCATTTGATCCCTTCCAAGTCTAGAGAGACTAAGAGCTGGAATATGAAGACAGATCTAATGCTACTAATTCTAATTCTGATAATAATAATAATAACCATAAAGTTATTAATAATAACATATAGCAATACAATAATAAATAATATCATAAAAATAAGATTAATAATAATTGAAGACGAATTATAATAATTAATCATAATATTATGAAGACAATTATTCTCCACATGAAGCACCGCTGACAACAGGGGCTCCAGGTTAGTGTTTTTTGTCTCCGGTACGATACGTTGCTCTGTAAAAATGTCGGCATCGTTAACCTCGGTGCCTGACGCATGATAATACATAACTCGAACTCTTGGTTCCGGATAAATATTGTGTGTTTACATATCGTTATACTAATGGCGCTCAACCACCTCTATTTTAATACATTACTCGAAAATATATGTATTGCAATTTTCCACTATTTTCATTGTCAACTTCCGTTTTAAGATTATTATAAACCGATTTTTTTTAAATTTTGTTTTTTGAAAAGTAATGATATTATGGTTATGTATGAAAGATATTAATATTTTTGATGTTTTAATGTCAATAAAAATTTGTGTTAATGATGTACATTACTTTCATGTGTTGTTCATAAAGTATTTTTAATATATGGCTGGATAATAGAGCACTAATAAGTAAATATTTAATTAAATTCCGAAAATTAATTGTTTGTACACTAATCAAAGTTCAAAGTTATTTACACACGTGACAATTGATACAAATTGAAAATCCTCTGGTTGTAACTTGTTTGTTCGCGCACGCGCGCGCGCACACACACCAAAGAATCAAAGAGCCAAAGCTTAACCCCCGCAAGCTCAACTAGGTAAGTACACACACACACACTATATATACATTATATCGAGATCACCATATCTCAGTCTTTTCTCTTTTTTCTCAAAGGTCTTCATATAACTATGATAACATTTCATACACCTCCACATACGTTTAATAATAGCCAGAGGACGACTCTCTACACCTTACCTTCAATTTCTCTAAGCCAATAAATGTCAATTATTCCATATAATTCCTCTCACTCACTTTCTCCATTGTATGTCTTAAGGCAAATATAGTTTTCAACTAAACAACTCGCCTTAATTATCACTTATTTTTCCGTTAGTTCCTGTAATGTTTATATATAATTACAAACAATAGCTACTTTTTAATCCTCTGACACAATCCCACTTTCACAAAATACTTTCTGACACCAGTTAACTTTCTTCCCTTAGAAGAACCGAAATATTTACTGTAGACTATTAAAGACTACTCATTGTCAAGAATTAATATCATGGAGTGAGGTGAATCCACGCTTAAAGACCTGCGTCTTTGCATGTAGTCTTGATTCGACCAAAGATCACACTCACTCCCCCCAAAAAAAATCTATCAGTTACGGGCTATTCATGCCCGTGCCACCTCTTGGGTGACTTAATCGTCATCAATCAATCAATCATGTAGTCATAGTATACTTGTGTCCTTTGTGCCACGTGAATATTCCTGAAGATGGAAATAAAATGGACAGACTAAGCAAATTAGTGTTTTTCACCCCTCCCCTCTAGAGTCTAGATGGTAAAAGGTATTTACATAAAAAGGAAATTATCCATATGAAAATTTGCTATTGTTTATGACTGTCCACAGTAGGCCAGATGCTGGGGGGGTTAGAGTGACCGAACTTTTCAGGGGAATGGTCTGGGGTATGAGGCAGACATAGGCTGATCGGGGGTCAGAGTAAGTTAAATGCTTTAAGACATATTAGCATTTATAGAGACCCTCATGCGATTTTCATGAGGGTCAAATATTTGGTGTGTTTCCCGTAGAGATTTTAGTGATAATAACATTACCTTTCCTGAAAGACCCATAGAGTTGCTCCAGTGCTTCTTAATAGTATTTTTTCAGAGAGAAGAGGATGAGGGTGGAGGATGTGGGAGTGAAGGAGAAAGGGTACACAGAGACCCTGTGTGTGTGTGTGTGTGTGTGTGTGTGTGTGTGTACTCACCTAGTTGTACTCACCTAGTTGTGTTTGCGGGGGTTGAGCTCTGGCTCTTTGGTCCCGCCTCTCAACCGTCAATCAACAGGTGTACAGATTCCTGAGCCTATCGGGCTCTGTCATATCTACACTTGAAACTGTGTATGGAGTCAGCCTCCACCACATCACCCCCTAATGCATTCCATTTGTCAACCACTCTGACACTAAAAAAGTTCTTTTTTTGTTCTGTGTGTGTGTGTGTGTGTGTGTGTGTGTGTGTGTGTGTGTGTGTGTGTGTGTGTGTGTATGTGTGTGTTTTATGATATCGTGCTTTTGTGTCCCTCAGTGATCATGGCTAGGGGGTGTAATTTTATGAACGTTTCTCTAAATATTTAATGTCAACCCCAACCCCGTGTCTAATGAGATTAGTGTATAAAGCTCTTGAAATAACATTACCAGCACCCGTCCGCCACTGTCTCTGCACACACGTGCGTTTGTTTATCTAAATTGCTTTATTTGGCGAGTTATTAACACGACGGAATCAGGAAAAGGAGGCAAGTATCATCACTAGTAAAGCAAGAAGAACAACAATAGTAGCAACAACAGGAGCAGCAGCAGAACAGCTGGAACAACAACAGTAACAAGAGCAATAACAGAACCAACAGCTGAAGCAGCAGCAACAAATCCAGTAACTACATCAACAGTAGCAGAAGTAGCAGCAAAACCAACAGCAACAGTAGCACCAGCCCCATCAGTAACAACACATTAACAGCAGCGATATTAACACCTGGAGCACCCTCAACACCAGCAGCAGCAACAGCACCAGCAGCAAAAGTTGCAGGAACATCACCAGTAGCAGCAACAACAGTAGTAGCAACATCAGAAGAACGATTCTCTAGTGTAATTGTGGTTACCTTGAGGTTACCTTGAGGTTCTTCCGGGGCTTAGCGTCCCCGCGGCCCTGTCGTCGACCAGGCCTCCTGGTTGCCGGACTGATCAACCGTAGAGAAATTAACCCAACAGAACGAAAAGATAACAGAAACCCTTTCCATACTCAGTTCCAAAAGTTGAAGCTTCTGCAATAGGAGTCATTGCAGAAGATGATAGTCAGCTGCAAAGTCGGGGGACCAGGACTTGAAGCTCGATCCTGCAGGCCCAATTAGGCCTAAAACCACTGAGAGTCACAGCAATTCCGCTATAGTGACCTTCCGAGTCAAGGAGAGAGAGAGAGAGAAGAAAAATAAAAGGCAATATGAAGCAAGTTCTGACTCGTGTATCACTTTCATAATCTATTTACAAGGTATATTTACAACGGGGAGCCCCGAGTGTGTAAAGTGTTGGCGAGCGGAGGAACAGGGTAAGCTAACGCAACACAATGGGTGGGAAGGCAGCACTGGGTCTGGCTGAGGAGGAAGTGCCTCACCTCTTTGTCTGGGTTCACTATTTTGTAACATTGTTGTGTTCTTGTGTCTTTGGGTGTTGGGCTGGCTTTGGGAGTGTTTCGTGTGTGTGTGTGTGGTGTGTGTGTGTGTGTGTGTGTGTGTGTGTGTGTGTGTGTGTGTGTGTGTGTGCTCACCTAGTTTTGCTTGCGGGGGTTGAGCTCAGGCTCTTTGGTAACTTGTATGCGTGAGTGTGTGTGTGTGCGCGTGTGGGCGACGAAGCGTGCAGTCATACACATTCCTTCATACCCAAAACACCATGCATAACATTCTTCTGTTCTCTCTATAGCTGGATCCGTGTTCCCTGATGGACGCTTGGATGATCTGTGTCTAGTAACCATGGTGAGACCTACATGCCTGGCATGAACCCCTCCTGTCTCTGTCTGTCCGTCTGTCTGTTTCTCTCTCTCTCACTTGTCTGTCCCCATGCTTCAAAGGGGTAGATTTAGAGGGTCTGCCAATATCCCACATTCACGAAATTGGTGGATCTGAAACGTGCCACCCAAAGTCCATAGAGTTTAGCCTTGGAAACAGGCTACAGGCAGGCAAGGAAACTCCCAATCCTGAGCACTCCAGGTGCAAACTCTGTGAGCAGGACTTGCGACATGATCTCCCACACTACATCACCGAATGCCCAGTTATTAGACCTTTCAGACCAGTTGGCATGAGGTACCTGGAGCTTTGCAATTATTTCTCGTATTCTTGAAGATATCCTCACAGTGTACCCAAAATTTGCCAGTGCAGGCTACTAAACATTTGGCCCTGTATGACTAACCATCCTGCGAGATGGGGACTTTTAATATCACTGCTACTTTATTCACTCTTGTGTTCATGATATCATCATAATGCACCCAGAGTCTGCCAGTGCAGACTACTTATCATATGCCTCTGTATGACTAACCATCCTGTGTGATGGGGATTTTTGTTAGCATCACCTAGTTAGCTTTTTGACACTGTACTCTCCTTCATATAGTCTCTCCTTCATATGTATATTAGGTACATCTGCACAAATGCAGATATACCTAATATATTAATAATGAAAAAAGGTTTGAGTGTGTGGTGGGAGGAGACGGGTAGGGTATGTGTGGGAGGACATGGGAAGAGGGTCTTTGGACGGAACAAGGGGAGGATATACAGGGAAGGAATGTAGATAGTGAGTTTACATGAACGATGAAGATGGTGGGCACTGCAGAATGTTATAGCGAGGTGGGGAGACGAGTAGGTTATATGTGTGTGTTTGAATACCCCCATCTAGTTCATTAACATATGAACTCCTTTACTAAGTCATTCGTTAACATATTTACTCTTGAAACACATTCACTCATCATAAAATTCATCAACTCAGTGATACACTCACCTGCATATCAAATCACGCAATCCCGTCAAGACTTTATCACTAATTCACTCTGATGTTCCCTTATTAACGGTTTAGTGAATTTCTTTGATTTAAAGTAATCACTGATGACTCAAGTTGACGCAGAGTCACTTTCATCGAAGCGAATATGAGCTACTCTGTACTAATTCGCCCTAATCGACGTAAATTTTGGCTATTCTACGTCCATTCTTTTTCGTTGACAATAATTTACGTTGAGCTCAGCGTAAATAAGAGAGAGAGAGAGAGAGAGAGAGAGAGAGAGAGAGGGAGAGGGAGAGGGAGAGAGAGAGAGAGAGAGAGAGAGAGAGAGAGAGAGAGAGAGAGAGAGAGAGAGAGAGAGAGAGAGAGAGAGAGAGAGAGAGAGATCATCCCCCTACAAACATCCACACACAAGAGTCTGCCACACAGCTTCCACCACTTGAAGCACAGAACAAAACAGTCCCTTAAGGAACAATAATATCAGAGCGAAATCTGGCGGACTGAATAAACTACAGCGACATGTAGATGAAACATTGCGAAACAAGAATGATAAAACCCAGAAAAATTAGCAATCAGCCGAGACGCTGGCAAAGGAGGAGGAAAAGCCTGTCGGTTGACAGTCCGGTGATATCCGGTTAACCGTCCGGTCATGTCCGGTCGAGAAGTTCTCGACGAACGTCAACCGGACAACCGCGGACTCTTGTAGTACTTCAGAGGTCGAGCCTTAAGAAGCTTACTCAGTACGTAAAAATGTTGTGGCTTACTTACTTAATGGTTTAAGTAAGCCTCTGTGTCTTACTCAATACCCAAAAGGTTCAGATTTATGTGGTCAACGAGGAAGTTGCTTATGTGGTTTTGATTAATGAGTTTATTCACCTTTTACAGATAATAATTCTAAAGATTTATTTATTATGAGTTTATATATTTACAATAAATGTAATATATAATTGAATAATTATAATAAAAAAATTATATATATATGAATTGTAATCGAAAAATTATAATGAATGATCGAATAATTACAATAAATAATTGAATAATGATATGAAATATTTGAATAATTATAATAAATAATTTATATAAATAATTAAATAATTTTAATAAATAATTAAAATAAATAATTGAAAAAATATAATAAATAATTTAATAATTGAAATAGCCTTACATTTATAATAAATAATCTGATATCCCACGTTTTCTATCCATTAGTTGCATAGGTTGGTTGGATAGGTTAGGTGGGTTGCTTGGGCTCGTGTTCTTGTGGTTAGGTTGGCAATGTGTATTGTGACAGGCAGAGAGAACGGAAGGAAACATCGCCACGACATAGCAACGAGGAAACATAGAAGACATAGTCGCAGCCTCCAAAATACACAGACCTATCCACAACTCGGAAAGCAGCAGTTTGATGAGTTTAAGGTCTAAAATACTAGACATATAAGGAAGAACTTCCTTAGTGTGAGTCTAGTGTGTGGGCTGGAGCTGGAATGATGGGGACCGAGGGTGAAGGGATTGGGGGCTGAACTTGTGTAAATAAACTCCACACCAGAGTTCAAATATAAATTTGATACGAAGCATACACACAAACACGCTTACACACATATTTACATACTCCCAAAATATATATATATATAATCCAAACTCTATTTCCCTTTCCTGAATCTCTCCTATCCCTCTCTCCCCCTTAGCGTCCCCTCATTTCCCCTTTCCCTCTTCCTCTCTCTCTCTCTCTCTCTCTCTCTCTCTCTCTCTCTCTCTCTCTCTCTCTCTCTCTCTCTCTCTCTCTCTCCCTCCCTCATCATAGAACCAACATGGGACTGCAGCCAATATTACAACACGATAAGAGATGCATCGGAACACAGGAGACCAGTAAGTGTTGGCGGCGGATGCTGGAAAATACATACCGAATACAGGCCCCAAAATCCCCTTAGGAGGAAGCCAATACGAAGTTTGGGAGGCAGGGACGACGCCAGGCTGTCTGTTTGGGAGTGATGTATGTAGGACCTGGGGTGGGGGAGTGGTGTAGGTGAACTGGGAGGAGCAGGGGAAGGAGGGAAGATGATGTAAGGAGGGAGGGTGGGAGGGAATATAATAGAGATAGGGAGGGAAAATGAACACAAGTTGGGGAAGAAGAAAATGAGGAATATCTCAGGGAATATCCGATACACAATATTTATGGTATGACAATGTTTATAATTGCAAGAAAACTTACAAAAACTACACCAAAGAGAAAAATGCAACAATAATAATACTACTACTAATAATAATAATAATAATAATAATAATAGAAATCTCGTTATCGTGTTATATCAAAAAACAAATCCACAGGAGCCTTGATAAAGATTCGAACCTATGTGCTGGGTGTTGCCAGATACGCTCTAGTCAACTAGAGGGACAGACTAGAGCGAAGGTAAACAGACAGACAGACAGCCAGACTGAGACAAAGACAGACAAAGAGATAAAGAAGTAGACAGAAGACACAGGCCAGCAAGAACACAACCTAGTAAGAAACTAAGTCGGACTGCAATAGACGCGCCAGTTGAAAGAGAGATCAAGAGTGCCCACCCAAGTTTCCTGGGACCGGACGACAGTTGACCTAAAAAGACTCCATTGTTGGCGTCGTGGACAAGCGTTCCGAACGTGAGGACCAGGGTTCGATCACGTTAAGCGACCGTTGTCCCGGAAACACATCTAACGGAACATATAAAGAGTCATCTAAAACGGAACGGAACATCTAAAGAAAGGGAAATAATTGAACAAAAAAAGGAAATAACGAGATAAAGAACAATTTAAAGAGAGGTAGGGATGGATACACGAGAATAATAACCCGAAAAGATAAAGAAAATAGGATAGCAAAACAGATATTCAGACATACACACAGTAAGATACCTATACAAACATACATGAACACAGCCCCACAGACACAAGCAGATATACAGACTCTGACAGACGCAGACTGACAAGAGACAAGGTCCATCAGTGTGCCACAGAGCCTCTCCCTTGGTACATCTCTGGCTGGGTTACTTGAACAAGTCCAAAGAATTTGTAAACTCATTTCTCTCCGACTTAAGATCCACGTCAGGCGGTGAATGCGGCCATCAGTACGTTGGGCAGGGGTATCCACCAGTGCACGTGGTGAATATGTTCATTATCAGAACGAATAGAGTGAATATGTGCGTTAGCACGACTGGAAGTTAGTGTGATCGTTAGTACAATAGTGTTGTGTGATCTCCACAATGCGTCAGAAGGTTTTGGGGAAAGATTAGTGCGCCGGACGGTGGTGGAGATGAGCCTGTTGGTGTGTCAAGCGTAATGATACAATTATACATTTCCTTCGTTAAGATCTAACGTCCGGAGCGCTCCAAGAAATATGCATGACGTGTGAAGTGTGATGGAGAAAGACATAACAGAATAAGCAGACTCAATGGTCAAGTCCATCCTGGCTGTGAGTGCGTCGGACAGCGATACGTGCGCGCGTTAGTGCGTCGAACATGGCTGTAAAGTGCGTTCTGAAAACACTGATATTTTCGGAACTCAGACAAGACATTTATCAAGATAGAACGCCAAGGCCCTTTGTTTTCCCTAGAGTACTTGAAAGAAGTATTAGGACACACTTAGAGTTTGGATATGAAGATGGAATATGAGGAAAGATTAAGAACTGAGATATGAGGATAGATTAAGAGCTGGGATATGAGGATAGATTAAGAGCTGGGATATGAGGATAGATTAAGAGCTGGGATATGAGGATAGATTAAGAGCTGGGATATGAGGATAGATTAAGAGCTGGGATATGAGGATAGATTAAGAGCTGGGATATGAGGATAGACTATGAACCGTTATTCGAGAAAGGCTTGAATGAATGCCCACCCACCTGGACCATCGGGAATCGAGTACCGAATCTGCAAGAAGCGAGGCCGTCGCAGTCCCGACCAATCTAAGTGAACTGACCAACAAACTCGAGAGACGAAGGGTATTAGCGACCGGAGCGAGCGCGCTTATCAATGCGGTGGCTGAACGAATTGGTGAATATGTTATTAAGGATCTGACGTTAGCGAGAGCGCTAGTAAGTGCCTCAATTAGTGCGTGCGTAAGTAAGATAGTGAATTCGTTGTACGATAGGAGAGTGCGTCTCTTCTGTATTTTCATGAATAAGTGCGTCAGTAATTCCGTTAATCCGTGCTTTACTGAGTGCGTTGTTACAACGATAGTTAGTGCGTTTTAATGTTATGCTGTCTGAGTTCATATTACTTTATTGCATGCTTTATTAATCACTGAATTCGGTGTTAATGAGTGCGTTATTATTATTTGTTAATGAGACAATTAGAAAGTGTGTTCAGTGAGTGAGTTTATAAGTACATTATGGACTGAATTAATTCACTAATAAGAAAATGGAATGAGTGAATCATAAAGTGTGTTAGTAAGTACGTGACAGAGAAAGAGAGAGAATATAAGTAATCCCGTTCAATAACAAACTTGACATATTAACAATCAATCAACTTAAATTGCTAAAGTAATCAAAAGTTTGACATTTAATGATAGAAACTTACTGAAAAAAGGAGAGTTTTATGGCGCGAATGGAGACGCACAATTATTGATTGAAAATCAATGACGTCAGCGAAACTGATGTCATTATTGTGAAAGATGTCAAAGATTTTTTGAGTTGATCGTGTAAGCTAATAATAGTAATTGAAGCACGGCAACATTATATACAGAGTGGTTTGACACATATTGATATGACATATTATGACACCCATTGATACGATATATTATGATATCTATTGATATATTATGACACCCACTGATATGATATATCGTGACACTCAATGATTTGACCTTATGATACCTATTGATGGGGACACATTATGGAACCCATTGGTATGATTCTGACGTGAATTTATATGGTTAATGGGATCTTTTGATGTGGCTTGGCATATATTTTGACACAACGTGATATAATAAACCAATGATATAAAACATATTATGGCATGACGTTCCATTGTATATATCACACTTTGATGCTACATTATTTCGCTATCTCTGACATAATATGTGACATTCAACGACATGATGTAATTTGATATTCTTTGACATAGTATACAAAAATACTATATTACAATATGACGTGATATAGAAGAATTTAATTAACATGATATGACATAGCACATGGCACTACTTAATTAAGTAATGAGTCATATGGCACACACACACAGAGATGCTACACACACACACACACACACACACACACACACACACACACACACACACACACACACCAATCATTTCGTCGTGATCTCAGGCCACAAAATGACATTCGGACGTTCATTCGGAGTTCCCTGTTTGACCTTTTGTCTTTTCGAGATAATAATTTGACTCAACAAAGATATGCTCTGGTCCAAATTTGTATCCATTTCTCGCTTTAATTACTTCTGGCTTCTGCCTGATTGAATTGGACTTGCAGTGTTTCATGGGAAAGCCGGAGCGAATTGTGGGGTAAGAGAGGGAGGGAAGGGAAGGGAGGGATGCTGCCGGAGGTGGGAAAGGGGGGAAGTGGGAAAGATGGAGAGAGAAAGAGAAAGAGAAAGAGAGGGACAGAGTCAGAGAAAGAGCGAACTATTGGTTCACTGTCAGTGATAAATAACTTCCTGACAGTTTTTTTTTTTGGGGTGGGTGGGATGGGGGCCTCATCCTGTACTGTTGACCTCGGTTCGCTTCCCTCCTGCACTGATGATCACCAATCTACACCTCCCTTTTATGTATATGTATATATATATATATATATATATATATATATATATATATATATATATATATATATATATATATATATATATATATATATATATATATATATATATATACTTTTTCACAGTTTAATTAGACACTATGAGTGAATAATTATATATATTTTAAACAGTCAATTGTTCGATACGGTCATTAATCAATACATTTTTGTTGTAATTCTCTTTTCTGCTCTCAGGGGTGCTCAGGGGCCATATTTGTCTTCCGACCCTCACAGCCTCGACAGTTATGCAAATCACCAATTATTGTACTCTATAGATTCCCATTTTGCGCCATAAATGACGAAGCCTTTCTTCCTCGAACCCAATATGGGAGTCGAGCGCATAGTTGCCATATTTAAAGCCAGTTATGGTATCTGCCATTCTGAGTGGCAATGGACACTTTCCTGAATGGTAGCCGAACTCTCGCTAAAATGAGGGAGAAATCTCGCTAGAGTGATTGACAACATTCGATACAGTGATTGAGAACTCACGCTAGAATGATTGAGAACTCTTGGTAGAGTAATAATATAATTCCAGAACATAGTCTGGAATTATAGAAAACAATCCATGAAACTTAGAAAACACTCAATGATGAATTACAACAAATTATAATGGCAGATGAATTATAAAGTTGAAAATTTAAAGGAAGTCACCGTGGACACAAAACTGAAGATGAACCAACTAATAAATAAAACAATGTTGATGAAACTATATGAAGGAAACCTGGGCTGATAGCGGCCAGTTTATCTGAATAGACTATTAGGTTTCGATGCGAGATGTTCCGGGTTTCGTTGGGAGAAATCAGTTCTCTCAAGAGAACTGTACTAGTATAGTTCTGTACTAGAGAACTGAACAGTTCTCTAGTATTACTTGTACTAGACCTTAACTTACAGATTAGATCGCCATAGATCAGAAGGAAAATTTGAAGGTGTTCAATGTTGAAGAACAAAAATCATACCAATAGTTATACTTTCATTTATACTACCAATACCTAAGAAATAAATCATGCTCAGAACTTTTGAGATAAATGTATTCAGTCTCACAAGGAGAAGAATAAGAGAGACAGTCTCATTCTCTACGTATGTGTGGTTTGGTCAACACATGTTGAGAGAGACATTTTAATACATGTATTTCTGACCGATCAGGCGCATGACAATCTTGAGATCAACTAATTCTTAAATTTGACATTACGTAATATTACTGGAAACTGTGGCATTAAGATTGATGGTTGAACATTTCCGTTCCAACTCTCCAATCCAAGTTCGCTCCTGTCTCCATCCCGCTCTCTGTCTCATCTCTCCTCTCTCTGTCTACCTTTTTCTCTCTATTCCCTCCATCTGTCCTTCTCTTTCTCTCTCTAACTCCTTCCACTACTGTCATCTCGGTATCCTCTCCACGTATTCTTCTCTATCACCTCTCTCAATCCTCCTCACTTTGTCCCACTCTTTCTATCCCCCTTCTCTCTGTTTCCTCCCTCTGTCCTCTTCTCTCTATACCCCTCTTTCAATTTCCCTCCTCTAGCCCCTTCCTCTATCCTCCTCTCTTTATCCTTACTTTCTATCTCAGTATTTATTTTCTCTCGTTATGCTCCCTTTGTCTCCTAAATTATAAGTCGCTTCAATTTTAAATAAACTTATAACAGGAAATGTCGAAGCGAAAGACTTTTTGAAAATAATTAGAGAGCATTTTCTCAAGCAGCTTATTTACCACCAACTGTGGCAGATAATGTATGGTCTAATGGTAGCTAACATTCACTAATATGAGGCGTAATGGTAGCAAATATACACTAATATGAGGCGTAATGGTAGCAAACATTCACTAATATGAGGCATAATGGTAGCAAACATTCACTAATATGAGCCATAATGGTAGCAAACATTCACTAATATGAGGCCTAATGGTAGCAAATATACACTAATGTGAGGCGTAATGGTAGCAAATATACACTAACGTGAGGCGTAATGGTAGCAAATATACACTAATGTGAGGCGTAATGGTAGCAAATATACACTAATCTGACGCCTAATGGTAAGAACTATACACTTATAAAACACGCCCGAGTGTTGGAGTGTTTTATCTTTTTGGAGTGTTTATGGATCTTGTATGACCTGGAATGGGGGGGGGGGGTCCCGGATGGTGCCTTCCAAACACCATGTAAGAAAAGCAGCATTAAAGGTTAAGATACTGTTTAAGCATATCACTGTTCATTCGGTAGTATGACGGTGCTCAGAGATGCAGCTTCGATTCCATTCTATACCTTCAATATTATCTTCGTTATCCTACTAAATAGCAATAAACTGGAGAGTGAGGTAAAGTGTTCCTAAAAGATATTTGGCTACATATAATGTGGACAAATTGTGAAAAGTATGTGTACTCACCTTGTTGTGCTTGTTGGGTTGAGCTCTGGCTCTTTGGCCCCGCCTCTCGACTATCAATCAACTGGTTCCATTGTATGAGGGTCAAAGAGTTCCCTAATGCTGACAGTCAGAGATCAAGGCATGACCCGGTGCATGTAGATTTTCCAGAAATTAAATACATTTACAGAGTGAGTGGTGCTAAATAATAAAGCTAAAACTTTATAGAGTAACAGTAAGCAAAAATAATAATAATAAAAAATCCAGTGAGTCCTGGGGCTCCCCGACAAAGTATTCTCCCAGAGAAGTCAAAATTTCGTCTAACATTGTCAAACATATTAAATGAACTTATTAGAGTTGGACACTGTTTCGGAATTGTGGAATACTTTGAATTTAGTTCCAATTCTCTTAGAACGAAGATTGATTTTCGTTCTAACTCTATTTAACTCTATATATTTAACTCTAACTCTATCTAGAGTCCATTTAACTCTATTTTGTTCTATTAGGCTAAGTGCTTCTTCTGGTAACTACCTTTCTATTCCGATCTGGTCTGTAACTAACGTCCAGAAAGATTAATATAATTTTTCAGAGGAAATTACTTGAATGTGAATTGCATTTGCAATTATTGCTTCATCTTGCATATAAAATAATTTAATGAACCTCACAACATGGCTTTACAAATGGACGATAAATGTTTGAACTTTTTACTTCTGCTTTTTTAAAGCATATTTTCATAACTATAAAGATTACGATATTTTATCCCTTGACTTTTGATTCTGTTCCACACGAGAGACTAATGCTTATGAGAGCTGGCTGTAGTCACATACTCATTAATCCAGTCACCATTCCATTATATTTAATAATGAAAAGCACTTTACACACAATACGTCCTCAGGTTATGTTCGTTCCCTCCAGCGTCCGACCCCAAAGACGCATTCATCCATTTTAACATGCTGTTCATTCAGAACAGGAATTTTCTTAAAAATAAATTAAAATATTTATATATTAGCATATTGTTCATATTTAAGCATAGGTCAGGTTACGTGTTTTGGTTCTGTTGGCAATTATTTTTATTTTTATTACATGGGTGAAGAATTTACAGAGTTGTCATTCGAACAGATGTCGTCAGCGAAACACTGATCGAGAAATATTCAAATGTCATCAATTTTGAGTAGTTTTTAAAGCATTTTTTTTAATAATAAACAGAGTTTGGTGGCAGTATGGAATGAACATTGGCCTTTGTTGATGAGGACAGGCTGTGTCACATTATAAGTAACCAAACTTATTACCTTCAAACTTATCTCGAACATTGCTTCCCTCTCTTCATGTGTTCGAATCGTACTTCACTAAATGCTTTACACACGTACGTCATATACAAATAATTACAAAAACAACCAGATTGCCCAGCTTAACCTATCCTTGTTTCTTACTATACCCACTATTATATTATACATTGAAATGCATAATATAATGAGAAATGTCGTGTCTTTACAGTAATTTAACACATATTAATGAATGTTTAAGGACGACATATGAGCTTCGACGACCATAACCTGAACACGCTCGAGAATAATAATTCAAGACTGGCTTAGAATTCTCTTCGAAAAATCATGTTGAAAGTCTCTAAATAGAAGGTGACAATCTAAATGCTGAACTGTATGATTTCGAGCAATTTTTCCCCAGGAGTTTACCAAAAGTGAAAGTTAAGCTCCTTAGTCGACATTTACAGGAAAAAAAATCGTTTTGTGTTATTTCATATTTTGTGTAACATTAACAAGTTTGTCCCGTCCGTCAGAAATATTCCAGTGTGGAGTGAAAATAGTTTGGAAAAGTGTTTTACAGTGAATTCAATAATATTATTAATTGTGTGTGCAGAAGACACAATAACTTGGCTGAATATTGAAACCCTCAACCCACGCATCTTAAAATACAGACAACCATCGTCTTATCGAGCAATATAAATACACTGTGATCATAAATAAAAATATAGAGAATATAATTAAATATATTATAAAGAAAAATTATAACAAAGTTCTCACACTAAATACTGAACCAAACCAAACCTTTAAAATCCTTCCGAGCAAACATACAACGTCATGAACAAAATCCCATTAACATGATGCATCAATGAGAAAGTTATTAGGAACCATGAAAAAGATTCAAACATTTCCAATATGTGCTTGGTAGTATCCAGTGTGCTTGTTCCAATTCTCCTCGTGATTTCGAGTTATTTTCTCATTCTTCATTATGTTGCAATATATTTACGCAATATTGTGGCTACGTTTTGTGGTAGTCGGGTCGCCCTATCGGCTTTATCGTAGACCTAATCCACCACACTCACAATAGGTCTAATACACCAATGAGTAGCTCTCTTTTCATAAGTAATTCCAAGACGAAGAAACCGAGACCGAAAGGTTAAGACAGAGAACTAGAGGCTCTAACCATGTTATTAACTCTACAACAGTCCTACATAAGAACAGCTAGAGTACACATAACATTATCATTGTAAATGTATTGATGCTTGAGTGATAGCATTTAAATTAATGACTAATGTTACTGAAGGTGAAGAAACGACACAATACATGGATAAGTGTATTATTAAACCAAGTTTACGGAGGAATCCTACAGCCTTTATCCAGGTGCTGTAAACAATGTTCTGAACATTGACAACTCCTTCTGGATAATGGATGTAGGTTCATCCGAAACTTTTAATAATAATAATAATAATAATAATAATAATAATAATAATAATAATAATAATTAGTAGTAATACTAAGCATTAAAATAGCATTAAAATAGTAGTAACTATTTTAATGCTGTTGAGCATTATTTTAAATACAACAGAGGACATTTACATTGATACTATTGCTAGTTCTATTATTAGTCTTGTCAATAAAATAAATTCAAATTCAAAATACATAAACTTTTGTACATTTATACTTGGGTTTGTTTACACAAATTTACAGTAAAATATCTACTTAAGAGAAAGTCATAATAATAACATGTTACATAACATTTGTAACTTATGAACTCCATATTCAAGATTTAGATTTAGATTTAAAAGCAAACATTTACCAGTGATTAGAAAAAGTAATTTCACTTCTCAAATTCAGAATCAGAATCTTTATTCGTAATAGCGTACAAAAGGCATCGTAATAAGTGCTGGACAAAACAGGGGAACATCAGTCTAAATGAAGCTCTATATTTTTGACATAAAGTGAACAACATTTAGCTTACAATTTGAAAGGGGATATATATATATATATATATATATATATATATATATAGCTTTATTATGCATTTGATGGTTACAAGATATACATGGGTTGAGTTATACGGGTTATACAGATATATATATATATATATATATATATATATATATATATATATATATATATATATATATATATATATATATATATATATATATATATATAAGGTGAAAACATGGGGGGATACATAAGGGATAAATGTGAGGTGAAACATAGAGGTAACTGCAGAAGGCTTATTGGCCCATACGAGGCAGCTCCTATCTAAACACAAAGATTAATCCAGTGTAATTGGCCTATTATGTTGGACATTGTCTTCTGTGTTGGCATCGATATGTTCTTGTCTTGTCCTTACTCTCATGGTGGGTAGAGTAAATAGTTCCGTGATTTGGGTGTTCATGGTAGGTCTGTTCATGGTATATATATATGTATATATATATATATTGAAAAAGTCAAGTTTAGTTCACCATTAGCAGATATTAATTCTAGTATTTCCATTAGTATAAGAGTTGGCGCGTTCGGGTTTTTTTCATTTACGTATTTTTGGGACGTAATTTGTCAAATTCGTTGAGCATAATAAAGTGATATTTTTACTATATTAATGGACTTTATATTTAAGATTTTTGTTTATTCATTCTTTGCTTTTAGCAGTAAAGTTGGTCAGTCTGATAACAGGATACATTGGGGGGGCGGGTGGGGTGGATGTTGCGAATGTATTTGCGTTCAAGTGTTCAATGTGATGAGTTTTGTGATGAATGTGCATGTGATGCTGCTCTGATGTGATTGTGTGTGATGAGTGATGTATGTATGTGTGGTGAATGGCACTAAATGCTTGATGTATGATATTAAATGTGTGCTCATCTAGTTGTGCTTTCGGGGATTGAACTCAGGCTCTTTGGTCCCGCCTCTCGACTGTCAATCAACTGATGTATAGGTTCCTGAGACTATTGGGCTCAGAAACATCATATCTAGATCTCAGAGTATCTCAGGAATATACATATCTATCACTTGAATATACATATCTCAGGAATATACAAACCTACACTTGAAACTGTGTATGGAGTCTGACAAAACCACATTGTGTATGTGTATACTCACCTATTTGTACTCGCTTATTTGTGCTTGCGCGCGCGCGCGCGTGTGTGTGTGTGTGTGTGTGTGTGTGTGTGTGTGTGTGTGTGTGTGTGTGTGTATGTTTGTGTTTGTGTGTGTGATGTATATTTGTTGTATGAAATGCATGATATGATTGTGTGCTGTCTGTGATGAATAACTGATATCTGTATTCACCTAGTTGGGCTTGCGGGGGTTAAGCTTTGCTCTTTCGGCCCGCCTCTCAACTGTCAATCAACTGTTACTAACTACTTTTTTTTCTCTCCACACTCCGAGCTTTTCTATATAATGTAACGAAAGAGAGAATAACTCTTCAGAAGATGCCTGATTTCAAGGAGCAACTTTATCATCCTTCTTTGCCCACGCTTCAAGACAATTATCTCCATTCTATAACACGGAATTTAATTTTATAATCTAAATGAGGCTTAATTTGGTGGAATTTGACATTTTATGTCTTTATGATAAGTCTTCAAGATATGAATCACATTATACTAATTTTAATTATTTTGAATTTTTTTACGTTCATTTTCTAATTTAAAAAGTCTATTAATCTGACTCCCTGATTTTTCACACATTCAGATTTCAATTTCAAAATTGTCCAGACGATGTCTGGTAAATCTGTGATCATTATTAGGGTTCAGAACCTTATATTTATCAACATTAAACATCATTTGCTAATTTTGAGTCCATTTTAAAGATCTCTTTTTGAATTGCCTTGCAACAATTGCAAATCTTCTGAGCTTATTTCCGCCTCTATTCTTGCTTTATATCCAAATGTTACTAATGAATCCTGTGTCTCACTCGTTTATATATGTAAGTTAAACAGCAGAAGTGCAAAAACTGAACTATTTTGCAACGATCTCCCATTGTGACTGACCTCTGCTTAAGCTTACCTTCTGTTTCCTCTGAATTAACTAAGCTGTAATCCCACTTCGGATAAACCCTCTAATACTGTACACTTCTACCTCTCTAATGAGTCCTTAGTGAGGGAAAAGTTTGCTTTAATTGCTTTACTCTATACCATGTAGCTCATGGTATAGAGTAAACTGACAACTGACATATGTGTCAGTTGTCCTTGCGTCTAATATACGAGAATTACTTCACTCAATGACTTATTTATTTCAGTAATTTTATAATTACTGAAATAAATAAGTCATTGAGTGAAGTAATTCTCGTATATTAAACGCATGGACAACTGACACATAGCTCTACGCAAGAGGTCATTTTTTCTCTTCAGCGTCACTATTGGATTCCTTCTTGACCCTGTATTTTGGTAGTCTCTAATGGTTAATTTAATATGCAAGTCAAGAGGGGTCACTAATCTCATCTTCGCGTTCTTTTGGAACTCTGGCAAATACTTTGTCTTATTCTGGGGAGTTTGTTGTTGTAATTTTCATATTTGTTTAATAACTTCGTTCTTGGTGATAATTTAATTATGTGAGATTTTCGAAGGGGTTTTTAAATGTCCTTTTTGCACGCATGCGAGCGCTCTGGAACACACACGCACACACACACACACACACATACACACGTATACGCACACACACACACACACACGCACACGTATACGCACACACACACATGTGGGGCCTGATAGTTGAGTGGACAACGCTCAGAACTCGTAATCCTAGGGTGCGGGTTCGATCCCCTGTGATGACAGAAACAAAATGAGCAGAGTTTCTTTCACCCTGATTCCACTGTTACCAAGCAGTAAATAGGTACCTGGGAGTTAGACAGCTGTTACGGGCTGCTTCCTGTGTGTGCGTGTACGTGTGTGTGTGTGTGTGTGTGTGTGTGTGTGTGTGTGTGTGTGTGTGTGTGTGTGTGTGTGTGTGTGTGTGCGTACGTGTGTGTGTGTGTTGAAAAAAGTAATTAGTAGTTAGTAACAGGTGATTGACAGTTGAGAGGCGGGCCGAAAGAGCAGAGCTCATCCCCCGCAAGCATAGCTAGGTGAATACAACTAGGTGAACACACACACACATCTACACATATTCTCCTTTACACAATGAAGCCTCCCAACTCACGAAATGTTCCCCATGTGACGACACACTAAACCAGACAACTTTTCTCCCGCACTTTCCTTGCTAACAACAACATTTTTTGACTCGCTTCCATCGGGGACATCAGATGATCCAAACCTCACACGCAAAAAAAAAAGGCTTCTTTTTTTTATAGCTTGATCACATATACATTTTACTCCTGTATTTGATGGTTATTAATATATTGTTGATATATTTATCTGTAAATCTATTTATCGGGCAGATAGTATGATGCAATATGGGAATTTTTGGGTCTTAAAATAATATATTTCGAGAGGGGGAAACAAAAACAAAGTTCCTTTCTTCCATGAATAGATGTCTTACGAGCCGTGTTTGCAGCCTCCATTGTTGACTGAGGGGGCAGCTGGCCCCAGGACACAATATTTGGAATTCTATCCTTTCTATCGGCTATATTCTCTTTTCAACTCAGTGTGACGAAGGAGGGCATCAGGGCACAGACGGGACGGAATTCTATATTCCTAGATGAAGAGAATAAAGAAAAAGGTCTTGCCGGATCTTGGATGAGTTTGACCATCCGTTGATCATTGTCAACAAACACTGAGGTAACATTTCTTTCCCAAATTTCGAGTGGGGGGGGGGGGAGTACTCTGAAGAAATCGAGATGTAAAGCCAAATGTAAAGTTTATTAAAATATATTTGGTTTCTTAATAAATTCAACTCGGCTGGGGAACAGGTAATGAACCTGGTGAGGGTAAACCTCTATATTATGTGGAGACAGTCAATATAATATTAGTGGAAGACTTATTGGAATATATATATATATATATATATATATATATATATATATATTTATATATATATATATATATATATATATATATATATATATATATATATATATATGTGCGAACAAGCCTGAATGGTCCCCAGGACCATTCTGGGGTGTGAGTTTTCAGTTATATATATATATATGTATATATAACTTGAATAAAAAAAAATATCTAAGGGTATTTGTTATATCCTCAGGGCACATGTTTTTTTTGGTGAAAGTGAACTTTGCACATTAGAGTACAAACCCAAGTCAGTCTTGCAGTGCCCACTCTTGAACTTTGACCGGTGTTTGTAAGCTATTTCATCTGTTTGTAGGTTCTATCCTCTGTAAACCTGTGACCCGTAATTGTAAACTAGGGTCTGTGTTTGAAAATTGTGACTTCTGTAAACTATGACCTTTGTTTGTAGACTCTGTTTGTAGACTATAACCTCTGTACACTCTGACCTCTGTAAACTGTGACCTATATTTGTAAACTGACCTGCAATTTGAAACTCTGCCTTCTGTCAATTCTGACCTCAGACGATTAACTATGATCATGATTGTTAACTGTCTTGTGCTTGTTAACCCTGACCTGCTAATTGTTATGTCACTCAGTTTAAAAAGCGCAAGTCCACTATGATGTAGGGGTTGGCACACTCGACCACATGCCTTGCTATGATCTGGGTTCAAATCCTGAACAGGAGTGAACTGTTGGGCACCGTTCCTTCACAGTACTTTGTAGAGCAATTCACAGTAGTTGAAGATCTCTAAAACTAGCTGATGGGAACGAGCATTTAACTTCCAAACACTGAGCCTGTTGGAGAGAGAAAGCTTTTAACCAGCAAACCCTGAGTGCATAAAGAGAGAGAGCCTGAAAACAAAAAGCTTCTGTAGGAATAACTCTTAGCCCGCAAACAATGAACTGTTGGTGAGGAGACTTTCTAACCTGCAAAGCAGTAAACTGATCGAACTGAGCTCTTCAACTACAAACAATGATCTATTGGACTTAAGAGCTCTTAATATGCAAACAAAAGCAGAAGTTAAAACAACTTTAACTCGCATATACCTTTGAAGTTAAAAAAAAAAATGCAATCACAGAGTTATTAACAGCTCCAATCTTAGGAACTTGGAAGGAACATTTAGGAAACATAGGAACTTAGGAAAGAAAGCATTAGGAACATTTTTGGCCTTAGGAACCAACATAAATGCTACTGAATCGCCTCAACAATGATCATAAACCCTACAGTCGACTAAAAAAAAAACCCGACTCTGAACACTGCAGCGCCGACTTCGACCTCTTCAAATGTGACTGAACACCGCGTTTAAGGGATCAAGGAGCCACCGGTAGGGGATCACAGGCTTCAGTTGCCTGCCTCCCGAATCCTTCATATTGAGAGAGCAAGCAAGCGCCGAGTGTGTGTAGCTCCCCCGATAGAGCCTTTGTTGGTTCTTGCCACTTGCAAGAGTGATTTGCCTGTGCGAAATAGTCGAACGTTGTAGTAGTGTGTTAAAGCCGAGCGAAGCGGTGTTAGAGAGGCATATCTGATAATACACGGCGCCCCCGGAAACGTTAGTTATAAATATGGGTTATATACCTTAACACAAAGTATATCTACCTAAACGCAGGGTATATGTACCTAATCACAGGATATATTTATACCTGAACACAGGATATATTTACACCTAAACACAGGATATATTTATACCGAAACACAGGATATATTTATACCTAAACACAGGGTATACTTTACCACATGGTATATACCTATATACAGGATATATATACCTAAACACAGGGTATATATACCTAAAAAATGGTATATATATATCTAAACACATGGAATATATATATATATATATATATATATATATATATATATATATATATATATATATATATATATATATATATATATATATATATATATATATATATATATATATATATATACCTAAACACAAGGTATATATACCTATACACAGGCTACGTACCTAAACATAGAGTATAAACATAAATATAAGATATACAATAAAGAATCAGTAGTTTTCTTTAACTTCAACGATATCTCAAGAGGAGTCTTTTTTAGATCAACGTGGAGGGGGGGGGGGGGGGGGCAGTTCTACTGTGCAGTCTCAATGCATTTCGTACTAAACACAGAGTCTTAAACTGGTTCGATCGCCCATAAAAGGGCAGATGGCCCTTTATTTTTAGCGTTCAGCATCACAATAATCACTCAGGGACAATTATGCCGTAGTATGGAAGGGCATAAATCTAGACTCTATGCTTTACCTACTTTACTTAAATGGTATTTGTAAAGTTTCGACGGTGATTAAACTCGTTCTTTATGTCGCCGACTTGACTTCATATCATAATATATATATGTCAAAGTAGAGGGTAAAGCCTTTGCTATTCTTAATAACACGCTAAATGCAGAATGAGACAAACTCCTCAACTTTTTGTGTAGCTAATTGGCGTTTTTTATATTATTATTATTATTATAATACCAAGATTTACTGTGCGATTCTGCTCAGAGGCGGGAGTAACTTAGCACTTAAGGAGACAAACGTAACTAATTTCATTAATTAACTAATAACAAACGTAATTAATCTTTGCATTTAAAAGTTGCAAATCTCATTTCATCTTCTTACAGGCGAAAAACAAAAACAAAAAAAAATAAACAATTGCTCCGTTCTATACAAAACAAGATTTTGTTTTGTATAGATTCATTTATTTCAAATCTAAACGCAGTGTATAATATTCTAATCTCATGTTGCTTTCAATACGTCCCAACCTCTCATAGGTAGAACAACGCCCTCGATTTTTGGTGGGCTGATGCTTGTTCCTGTTAGTCCAAGTGATTGGTTATAGTTCCTTCATATCACTTTATATTCTCATATCCCAGCTCCTTGTTGTTTTATCCAACCTCCTTGTCCTCATATCCCAGCTCCTTGTTGTTTTATCCAACCTCCTTGTCCTCATATCCCAGCTCCTTGTTGTTTTATCCAACCTCCTTGTCCTCATATCCCAGCTCCTTGTTGTTTTATCCAACCTCCTTGTCCTCATATCCCAGCTCCTTGTTGTTTTATCCAACCTCCTTGTCCTCATATCCCAGCTCCTTGTTGTTTTATCCAACCTCCTTGTCCTCATATCCCAGCTCCTTGTTGTTTTATCCAACCTCCTTGTCCTCATATCCCAGCTCCTTGTTGTTTTATCCAACCTCCTTGTCCTCATATCCCAGCTCCTTGTTGTTTTATCCAACCTCCTTGTCCTCATATCCCAGCTCCTTGTTGTTTTATCCAACCTCCTTGTCCTCATATCCCAGCTCCTTGTTGTTTTATCCAACCTCCTTGTCCTCATATCCCAGCTCCTTGTTGTTTTATCCAACCACCTTGTCCTCATATCCCAGCTCCTTGTTGTTTTATCCAACCTCCTTGTCCTCATATCCCAGCTCCTTGTTGTTTTATCCAACCACCTTGTCCTCATATCCCAGCTCCTTGTTGTTTTATCCAACCTCCTTGTCCTCATATCCCAGCTCCTTGTTATTTTATTCTAACTCCTTGTTCTTATACCCCAGCTCCTTATCCTCATATCTTCCAAGTTCTATATAGTAATAACATTTTCTTCTGATAATTTCCCATCCTCTCACTTTCAGTAGGACAATTGGCTATACGATTCTTCACCATTACGTCTTACATAAATTAAAATAGTCCAAAAAGAAAGTTCTAAGAATAATAGCCTTTTAAACTATCAAATTTCCCCTCTTGGTATGTCTGAAGTGTTTGAAGCTGAACAACTTTATATACTCGCAAAAAAGGTATATATAAAGAGCAAAATGTTCAATAAAACCTAAAATTCAGATTGAACCTGAGAGTCCTACTTGTCTCTTCCTTACAGTCTAAACCAAGGGGTTAATCAGCCAATCGGGTGCGAGCTACCCAATTGGTAACCAATCGGGTACGAGCTACGAACTAAAACCGGCCATCCGGAACGAGATACGAACCAGAATTACACAACCAGTTATTTTATGAGTACGGCCTCGCTAACACCGTTCCACAAAATACACAATACAGGACTTTTGTATTTCCCTGATTTAGTATGTACATATAGACCTAAGCATATTTCTTGAATTAGGCAGTCAAGTATTTCGAGATTAATGGAGATAAGCAGACAAATGGATACAGGAAGAGATACAGAAAAAGACAGGCTGGCGAACAGATATACGTAAACACAGACAGACAGAAAGAGTCAGAAAGCGAGACAGACATATGGGCACAAATGCATACAGAGAGACAGAGACAACCAGACACATAGACAGACATAGTCTAAGCCCCACTTCCTTGCCCAGATCATCAATGGGCCGTCTGTGCTCGGGTGGAGCCGGCGTAACGTACTCTCATCGGCTTCACTCTCAATGGCATTCTCTCCTCAATGTAGAATCGAAGCTGGTGCGTCAATGTGGTAAGTCATGATGGTGCGTCATAATGTTGCGTCATGATGGTGCGTCATGATGTTGCGTCATGATGGTGCGTCATAATGTTGCGTCATAATGTTGCGTCACACAGAGTGCGCACGCTTGGTGCGTCATGACTATGCCGGGTTGAAAGAACTCATAGTCTTACATCTGGCACAGACGATATACTGAACGCATAATGTATAGTTTCCAAGTAATATATTCAACGCACAATGAACTCTTCTAGTAATGTATCAACGCACAATACACCCTTCAAACAATGTATCAATTGACTATGTACTTCAGGTAATGTATCCAACATACACAATACATTCTGTAAGTATTGTATGAACGCAAGATGCACTCTCTACAAGTGAAATATTTCAATCATAAGATACACCCACCGAGTAATGTATTCCATGCACGCTGAATACTGCATAACAAGCGTAGATAATGTATAATACACCCCCCCAAGTCGTGCATATTTAATAGGAACATAAGGATAGAGGACGATCTATTAACCCATTCAAGACATCTCCTATTTATATCCACTCAAGCTCATTCATATATATATATGTCTGACTTACGCTTGACACAATCCATCGAGGCCACGTATTTTGTGTAATCCGGTAATTTGGTCAATAAATATGTAACGCTTTTTCCCAAAGTATTTACTAAACGAGTTGTAATCTGAGGTGTTGTGTTTCGAGTTGAATTATTTAGAACACTAATTATTTAGTACTGGACGCTAGGAGTACTGGACGCTCGGAGTACTGGACGCTCGGAGTACTGGACGCTCGGAGTACTGGACTGGAAGCTCAGTATATTGGTACTGGAAGCGCACCACCAACCCCTACCGTATATACGTAGCCAACCCTCTACCAAGACATTGCTCAACAGCTGTTTTACATAAACATTGTTGTAAATGGGATGTTGTGACTCAATGAAAGGGCCATCACTCAGCGCCCCTTTCCCCTCCCATCCACAACCCCGTGGTGTACAATATTGTAAACACCGTAGTAGATGGTATCCTGTGAATGACACGAGGCAATAACACCATTACAGAGTAAACACTCCCCATATTACTAGGGAAATACAAAGTAAATAAAACAGCAACAGGCTATTGGATCCAAACGAGGCTATTTATTTTATGGAATGTTCATAGATGGGCCAGCAAATGTAAATCTCGAATTTAATGAAAAGTATTTGTCAAATAATATTTTAAAACGCATGTGCATTACTACTCTCAATTATTTCTTGTAAGCTGTTCAATGCGCTTGTTACTCAATTCAATAAAAAAAGAAAAAGTATTTTACTTCCTCGCACTGAAATTATTTGCCGATAATTGTATGACCAGAGTTTCTCGTAATGCTTGTTTGGAAAGTATTGAAGTATTATTTCTCTAGTACATGATCAATGTATACGGTTGCATTAAGTCTTCTCTAGTCTGAATATCGCTTCCGAGGCGTATGGCTGAATGCTCTGAAGTTATCGTCACCATGTCTGTGCACGATACATATACATGTCGGTGCACGATACATATACATGTCGGTGCACGATACATATACATTTCGGTGCACGATACATATACATGTCGGTGCACGATACATATACATGTCGGTGCACGATACATATACATGTCGGTGCACGATACATATACACAATATTCTGGATTAGAATGCACGAACGAATTAAAAAAATGTTTTTTTTTGGGTGTGTGTGTGTCATCTACATTGATTCTCAAATCTTTTTAAATATGTTTTTATAAACTCTTTTCCGTTTGTTCAATAACTCGCTTTGGCATTATTTACTGGTATTCGCAAATTATTCATCAAGCGCTGAAGGTAACGAATCATACTTCGAGCGTTGTTCGTACCCATGAATCGAGTTTGTGGATTCATATTTTACGCAGCCCATTCTCCAAACAAAGACCCAAAGTCCATTCCATGCACCCGCCAAACCCCCCTGTTTATGAAGGAAAAACGGTTTACACACGACTCACAACTGTTGAGGTTCGAACACTTCCGGAACAAGTACTTCACTGATGAACTTTGTTCGAACAAAAACGATGTAATTGCTTCATCCGCGTACTACAAATACAAATAATCGCCAACAGAACCTAAACACCTAACCTAACCAGTGCCTAAATATGTACAATATGGTAATATAAAATAATATTTATTTATATTTGCGAAAATTCCTGTTTTAAATGAACAGCATGTTAAAATTAATGAATGCGTCTTTGGGGGTCGACCGCTGGATGGAATGGACTTGTTCTGAAGACGGGTTGCTTTTACGTGTGGTAGAATGTACAAAAACTAATTAATCACCCTAGCACCTCAATTTCTATTCACATTGTTGACCAGACCACACACTAGAAGGTGAAGGGACGACGACGTTTCGGTCCGTCCTGGACCATTCTCAACTCGATTGTCTATTCTATTCACATATTAATTCCAATTCCAATATGAATAAATCCACAAGGGCCGTGATGAGGGTTTGAACTTACGTCTAGGAGGATCCCAGACGTCTCGACTAAGCCATAACATGGTAAAACAATTGCAACCGGGATTGCTATGGCTCTCACACGGATCTCGCAGTCTGTCCGCGACACAAACCCGGGTCTCACACAATTCCCTCATGCACCCTGATTTGTGTCTCGGAGAGACTGCGGGATCCGTGTGAGAGCAGTAACAATCCCGTTGCAATTCTTTTTACCATGTCGTGGCTCAGTTGATTAAGACGAGTCTGGGATCATCCTGGACGTAAGTTCAAGCCTTCATCACGGCCCTTGTGGATTTATTCACTTGATATATTACGCTATTATGATTTCTGTGTGAATTCCAATATTGTTTTACTTTAAGATGATTAGCAGATGGAAAGGTGTGGTAAGGTAATTATCAGGATAAAGTGCTAAGCCATTGGAATTATACAGCCCCTGAAAATTATATGACGATAGTGATCAGGGACAGGACGATGGAAGGGAATAGTGTCCAAGCACTTGGACGGTAGGGGATTGAACGCCGACCTGCAAGAAACGCATATCGAACAGGGAGGAATCTAGGCAATTGACCGCTGGTCTACTTTATTTATTTTGTTCCATGACTAATTTATACAAATTTTCCTAAAACTGGCATATGGATGTTAATCGTATTACTCGAAGACCTTTATAGCTCATTTTCATACATGAGTTTTCATTGGGTTTGTAAGGCTTATCAAAGATTTTGAGGCCATTGTTCAACTGGTCATATATATATATATTTTGCACAAAAAGTAAAGATAGCAATTGAAGCTGGTGCCACTGGTTCGCTAAAGCTTTCTCCGTATCTAAGCTTATTCCCCTTACTTATGCTTAACCCTATTAAATCGTGGGCACAATTGGCTGTTCTGTATATAATCTAACCCCACCAAGAGGGGAGCCGGTCGGCCGAGCGGACAGCACGCTGGACTTGTGATCCTGTGGTCGTGGGTTCGATCCCAGGCGCCGGCGAGAAACAATAGGCAGAGTTTCTTTCACCCTATGCCTCTGTTACGTAGCAGTAAAATAGGTACCTGGGTGTAAGTCAGCTGTCACGAGCTGCTTCCTGGGGGTGGAGGCCTGGTCGAGGACCGGGTCGCGGGGACACTAAAGCCCCGAAATCATCTCAAGATAACCTCAAGATAACCAATAACCGTAATAAATTTAGAAGCACTAAAATATTTCCAATCTACTTACGTCTACTTACGTCCAATCTACTTACGTCTACTTACGTCCAATCTACTTACGTCTACTTACGTCCAATCTACTTACATCAAATTTAGTTTTTCGAAACACAAAATGTAACGTTGAAGGGGAAAAGCAACTATAAGGACGAATATCCTCAACTGTACAGAACATCACGGCGGTAGAGCAACAGAAGCACACTTACATCGCACTTGGATACCCATGTGCATAGGGAATAGGTTTACAGGTTCCAGAAGATGAGAGGAAATGTCAGCACTGTGGAGAAATGCCTGACAGACCACAGGAACATTATCTAACACAGTGAACAGTTACAAATCTAGCAAGATTTCAACTTAGATTCAACAGAGCAGAAGAAGTTGTTAAACACACGAGGGAAAATCTTACTGAAGCGACCATACGAGTCATAAATACTCATAGAAATGGCAGTCTCCGTGGTGTAGTGGTAAGACACTCGCCTGGCGTTCCGCGAGCGCTATGTCATGGGTTCGTATCCTGGCCGGGGAGGATTTACTGGGCGCAATTCCTGATCTGTAGCCTCTGTTTAACGCAACAGTAAAATGAAATGAAAAAACTTGGATGAAAAAACGATTCTTCGCGGCAGGGGATCGTATTCCAGGGACCTGCCCGAAACGCTACGCGTACTAGTGGCTGTACAAGAATGTAACAACTCTTGTATATATCTCAAAAAAAAAAAAAAAAAAAAAAAAAAGTCAAACAGAAACAAGTAACACTTAGTGGGCCAGCCAGAGGCGTAGCGCCCGCGCAGAAATATCCCTGCAAAAAAGAAAAGAGGAAAAAGACATCACGTCATTTGGAATGAAACGACAGGATATAATTAGAACCAAACTTCGTCTAAGAATATTTGATATGCCTTCCAGACAGGGACTGATCTTCGAGGACGTCCGAACAGAGATCCAAGTTGTACTCGTGAATTGATAAACGATTGCTGAACAACTGATTGCCCGGCAGGTGACCTAAATGCGGATAAAAATGCAACAACGCAATTTTCGAAAATTCAATAAAAACAGTTTTTAAGTAATTCTCCAATACAAATCAAAGGAATGTATAACTATTTTCTATTTAACAATAACAAACAAGATAACTCGATATCTCCTAACAATTCAATTGGCAGTCCTCGTCATTCTGACTTTCTTTTTCTAGCAATCACTTCCAGTTTTTGTTTTTCCAGCCAGTATATTTATGCTGTTTATTCATGCTACAGCACCAATTTATTCACAACCATTAGCCACATTTTAGCAGAACTTCACAATTCATTTAAATTTATTCTCAACTTTCATCACTGTTATTGCCATTTTCTATATTTCCGGCTTAGTCTTTACTCTATTTCCTGTATATCTGGGAGTGGAGTATTCCAACAATATTTATGTGCTCTACAGTGACGCTTAAACTCACTCGCTTAGTGCTAGGTCGTATATTTATGTCCGAACTCTGTAATCCATACCCCCCGAGTCTGTAATCCACACCTTGGCTCTGTAATCCACATCCCCGACTCTGTATAATCCATCCAGTGTCTCTGTAATCCATCCCCCGACTCTGCAATCCTTCTACTGGCTCTAAACATTTGCGATTTACTCTAAAACAGTTGATATGGGAACTAAATCTTCGTATTTCATGTTTCCGTTCTGTGTTATTGTCGCCGTGTGTTATTCCATCACAGCATTAATGAATATATTTATAACATGTTTTGCAAAAAGCTCAATTTGGTTTAATGTTATATTTTTGGTAATATATGAACAGAAATGTTTGTAGTTCAGAGTATAATCAAGTAAATAGTTTTCTTATTTCTTCTTCTTCTTATTATTATTATTATTACTGTGGTTGTCATTTGTTTTAATATTTTTATAATACAATTTATAACACTGTTGTTGATTTTGTTCTGTTTATAAATGGAGCAGGAGAGGGTGGAGGGCCCAGCAAGGGTCAATGAACAGTAGTAAGCTTTAGAAATTAATCTTATTGGCAGCAAATATTTTTCATGAAGATAAAGTACGTAATTTTCAGAGTGAAATTTACGTACTTTAACTTCATATTTCATGTTTATGACGGACTGTCTCTGTCTGTCTGTCTGTCTTCTTCATTCTTTCTCTCTCTTTTCCTTACTAAAAAGGTAGAGAGGAGGGATGATAGGCGGACGGGCATAAAGGAAGTGGAGCGACAAAGAAAGGAATTAAGGAATAAGGCAAGAAAAGAGGTTAGGAAGCAATAAACTAAATACAGGAGAGGAACACATATAAAGGACGAGAACGTAAAGGAAGAACATATAGAATTATAAAATGACAGAGCGGGAAGAGGAAGTAATTAGAATAACGAAGAAGGGTAAAGAAAAATAAAGGAGTGGGAACAGTGTAATAATATACAGAATGACATGGGCAGAGAGAGAGAGAGAGAGAGAGAGAGAGAGAGAGAGAGAGAGAGAGAGAGAGAGAGAGAGAGGGAGGGGGGGGGGCAGGAACAGTCAATGGTGTCAGGGACAGAGGAGAGGGGAGACGAAGCAAGAATGGGAAGAAGAGGAGAGAAGGAGGAGTGGAAGAGAATACGGAAGTGAGAGGAAGAAAAGAGGGGGAGGAAGTGGATGAGAAGGAAGAGGAGACAGAGGTAGGAATGTTTTGTGAGGTTCAATGAATATGAAAGAAGGAGAGAGTGAGTGAGGGAGAGAGAGAGAGGGGGGGAGAGAAAGAGATGGAGGTAGAGAGAGGTGAGGGGGGGGGTTAAGGAGAGAAAGGGTAAGGTGAAGAACGAAGAAGCAAGGAGAAAATCCTGAAGAAAAAACTGATTCACCGGGTATCATTTAAAAATGAACAAGCACCACCAAGTCTTGAGTCATCAGTAATACAATCATTAATTCACTCTGCTGTCTTCTGGATCTCGCTCCAACCACAGTATTATCGAAGACACGGCAGCTAAATACCATCTTCTTCAGAGGAGCTCATTTGATATGTAATGAATCTGATCACGTTGCTACAGAGACTTAAGTAAAAACATCCAGATATCAAGCTTAGGAACTTTTCTTTTTAACTTTTGTTTCATTGTTACACAACGACTTAAAAATACTTAACATTATGCTGATACAATTGCTTGGGTGCAGAGAGAGAGAGAGAGAGAGAGAGAGAGAGAGAGAGAGAGAGAGAGAGAGAGAGATTGAGAGAGAGAAAGATAAGCGTAATTACGTGGACACAGTTGAAAAGGCTCACTACACTTTAGCATTTTGTTAAACTCTCAAGTCCTCGTCCCATAAGTATGAAGGTTGCTATATGATGTTCAAAACAAAATGTGACATATAGTTATGTTTTTAAACTGCCTTTTGTTATAAGTATAATTTAAATTTCCCACGTTGACAACTCAAAAGCTTATATTTTGATTATATATATATATATATTATATATAAATATATATATATATATATATATATATAAATATATATATATATACACTATGGGATTTTTATTGAATTCTAACGACAGCGGTGACAATCAGAACTCCTTAGAACTTATACTCAAATTATACCAATAATAAGTCGCCGCAAGCCAGGATAAAGTGCAAAATATCCACAGCTCTGCTTCTAAGGCAGACTTTGGTACACCTCCAGATCACCCGTTATTTAAGTATGTTAATCTGTTGGCCTGACATTTTGTACAGTGAGAAGCCCCGTTCCCTCCCCTGGTGCTGCTCATCAATATATTACTTCATGTCTCCTTTGTCATGCAGTAACGTTAAAGGATCGGATTTAAGTTGAAAATTTTTCAGTGGAAAACCAGAGCATGAAGAATCTTTTTGGTGACCAGACCACACACTAGAAGATAAAGGGACGACGACGTTTCGGTCCGTCCTGGACCATTCTCAAGTCGATTGTCAATCTCAATCGCCTTGAGAAAGGTCCAGGACGGACCGAAACGTCGTCGTCCCTTCACCTTCTAGTGTGTGGTCTGGTCAACATTCTTCAGCACGTTATTTTGACTCATTGCCTGCATACGAATCTTTTTGTTGTTGTAGAGTAGCGGCATATAAACTTTGGGTGAGTATAAGTATATTCAGTTTGAGTAGCATTTGGACACTGGGTGAGTAAATGTGGTAAAATAAATAAGTTGACCCTCTAAATACTAGGGGGAGACATGATTATGACGTTCAACATACTAGTCGGCATAAGGTAGAGAGGACAAGGATAGAGAATTACAGGTATAAGGGAATTAACGTTCACATCAATATTTTTTATTTACCTTGCTCGCTAACACACGCACAAACAACTCCCTCCTCCACAACACACATAAATAACCCCATTCATTACCATACCAGCATAAAATTCTCTCATTCAACAACATTCTGACATACACCTCTCCCACAAACACACCAACATAAACCTCTCCCACAAACACACCAACATAAACCCCTCCAACAAACATACCAACATACACCCCTCCCACAAACATACCAACATAAAACGCTCCAACAAACACACCAGCATTCACCCCTCCCACAAACACACCAACATAAATCTCTCCCACAAACACACCAACATACACCTCTCCCACAAACACACCAACATTAACCTCTCCCACAAACACACCAACATACACCCTTCCCACAAACACACCAACATACACCCCTCCCACAAACACACCAACATACACCCCTCCCACAAACACCCCAACATACACCCCTCCCACACACACACACCAACACCTGCCCCTGGACACAGTTTCTCAATCCCAAATCCCTCAAAATTGCACGATGCACTGCAGCTGCCGGAGGAAGCTGCACTAAGTTCCTGCCCACTCAGCTAGATTACAAGCGAGGGACAGACTCTAGTGTTTTACCTAGAGTGCTCGGGATGCTTTGTGTGTGTGTGTGTGTGTGTGTGTGTGTGTGTGTGTGTGTGTGTGTGTGTGTGTGTGTGTGTGTGTATGTATGTGTGTGTGTGTGTATGTATGTGTGTGTGTGTGTGTGTGTGTGTGTGTGTGTGTGTGTATTCACCTAGTTGTGCTTGCGGGGGTTGAGCTCTGGCTCTTTCTGTCCGCCTCTCAACTGTCAATGAATAAATCAACTGTCTCCCCCCCTCCCCCTCTACACACACACACAAGCAGCCCGTAACAGCTTTCTGACTCCGAAGTACGTATTTACTGTACCTATCTAATGTATTTGTGCATGTGTGTGTGTGTGTGTGTGTGTGTGTGTGTGTGTGTGTGTGTGTGTGTGTGTGTGTGTGTGTGTGTGTGTGTGTGTGTGTGTGTGTGTGTGTGTGCTTATCCATTTGTGCCTAGAGATCGACCTTTATGAATGTATACGTGTGTACGGGTACACAGAAGTACTCATCTGGATGTAATCACCTAGATGTCGTACGACAGTCGAGCATCAACTTCTAAGCTAATTACTTCCAGCCATCTGTAGTTTAATGCAATCATATTAAAATCGACGGCATTGCGTCCAGTCTCCTAAACTTATTTTCTATTAATCCCCCACAACTGTCGTTCAGTTCCTTCGTCAATCGATTCCTCGTTCTGTTAACTTTTTCTTCCTATTCATCGTTTTTTGTTAACAATATCGATTCCTCTTAAAAAAAAAATTGCATGCTGTTATGTCTTCCTCCTCGTTCGTTTGTTCTGGCGTGGCGGGGCTCGGTTATCTTGGCCTTTGACTGTAGTTCATTCCTCTGAATTCAGAGGCAAGCTTTGTTGTTGCTCTTTGTCATGGTATACTGTGTGATTTTTCAGGTAAGTAGTGTCAATATCTACACACCCGGTGCGTCAACCACTATAACAGTATGCCACAAGGATCTAGCTCAACTGAGGTCCACACTATCACTAATAGGCCCCCCCCCTCCTATCAAGAATGTTCCAACCTCGCAGGTCCAGTCCGTAAATGGCTAACCTAGGTCTAAGGCCCTCCAACGTTTCCGCCAATATTTGTGAATTCTATATAAATAAATCTGATATTTTTCATAAACCTGAAAACTTTACAAAAACTCATATGGAAGCACCTCGTTTCACGGCGCAACCAATGCAGGAGACCAAAGAAGCGTCAGGCGGAAAACGAAACAGATGCTGAGGTCTCAATATCCTCCCAACACACCTCGTTATCGTGTACACCAATTGCAATAAGTATTCTAGTATTTAAAAACCAGCATTAATGCTTGGTCACTCAGCGGACGGCGGATAACCTGGTCCAACTACACAGAACGCGCTTCATTGATTCAGAGAACTTTTTCTAGCATCTTTGCGAGACTTTCCCAACTTTTAACAGATAATTACATGCTTTCACTTCTTAAGTACTGTAAGTGGAAAGAAATCGTGTCTAGTCAGAAGACCAGACACAATGTACCAAATGCGAAATGAAATTGTTAAAACATTAGACAGACAGACAGAAAGATCTGAGATTTTAAACCGATCCACTCTTTCTCTCAAAACTCACATCAAATAGACATCATCAGTGACATATGTTGTGTTGACCGAGACAAGAACTGCCTTTAAAAATCTGAGCAAGAATTATTTAAGACCTTCCGTATCTATATTTCAGACTGGAATATGTGCGGTCCTCGTGCAGCCCTTATCTAGTCAAACACAAGCAAAGTTGGGGAAAGTTTAGACTAGCACCGGAGCTAAGAGGTATGAGTTACGAGAAAAAACTACAGGATTGAAACCTCACCTTACACTGGAAGTGGAAATCTCACTGGGGGACATTCTTACCTCTGCCAAAATTCTCAAGACAATTGAAACGGAGAACATGGAAAGTCTAGTTTAACATGGGTGTGTTCCATGAAGCATGGAACACAGGTGGAAACTATATGAGCCACAGAGTACTTATAAATAATGAGTTCGGTGTTGTACTTATAAGTGAGCACTTATGAGCATTTATAAAAGTGGTACTTATAATGAGCGAGTACTAATGAACAAATGGAACCCACTAAGAAGTAAGGTGGTGGAGGAAGATTAATTTTAATGCTTCAAATGCAGATTACAAACCCGTCCGCTTGAATAGTACTTCACATTTCGAATATAAATCCTCAAAGGCCAAAAACTGCTGTACTCAAAATCGTAGCGACTCGCAAAATTGAAGTGATGTCTCGTTTTTTTATTCTTGGCCCCTCGATTAGGTTAGATTCGGGCAATTTAGTACATCAATTTAGTGACTTCGGGAACGCTGAAGATATAATATAATAATAGTAATAGCACAGGAACCTTTACATCAGCTGATTGAAAGTTGATGACCGGGACCAGAGAGCTGAAGTTCAACCCCTGCAAGTATAATTTCACGAGCACACACGCACACACACACACACACCCACACGCATACACGCACATACACATATAGTTCTCGAGGCTGTGTAGACAGCACTTGGGAGTCATAGTCCAACGGGCCCGGGTTCGATTCCCGGCCTTGGCAGAAATAAACGGACAGAGTTCCATTCACCTGATGTTCTGTTCACCTAGCAGTAAATAGGTATGCGGGAGTAAGATAGCTGATGCGGGCTGCATCCTGGGGATGTGTGTGTGTGTGTCTATGTACTTAATTGTGCTTGCGGAGGTTGAGCTTCGGCTCTTTGGTCCCGCCTCTCAACTGTCAATCAACAGGTGTACAGATTTCTGAACCAATTGGGCTCTATCATATCTATTTTTCAAACTGTGTGTGTATGTGTGAGAGAAATATATGTAGTACATATCAAAGAAAATTAGGTCCGGCGTCAGTGATTAGAGAAATGATGGCTAGAAAGGCGGGGTCCAAGAGCTAACAGCTCGATCTTGCAGTTACAAACAGTAAACACACACACATACACAAATACAGACACATATATCACTCAGTTTTTCTTGTTTGAAATGCCTTGATCTTACAGGGAAGCGCGCAAGAGATCTGGAGAACTGGATGTTAAGAATTGACGACTTCGGATATACAAGACGCGTGTCTGGGGGTGACATATTACTTTCTTAGTGGGGGAAAGGTCGAATGTTGTCAGGTGTTTGGGTGAGGTGCTATGTTGTGAGGGTGTGTTTGTGTTTTGTTTGTGTATGTATGTTTGGGTGTTGCTTGTGAACGTATGTTTGGGTGTTGTTTGTGAACGCATGTTTGGGTGTTGTTTGTGAACGCATGTTTGGGTGGGTATTGTTTGCGTATGTATCTTTAGGTGTTGTTTGTGTATGTATGTTTGGATGTTGTTTGTGAACGTATGTTTGGGTGTTGTTTGTGTATGTATGTTTGGGTGTTGTTTGTGTACGCATGTTTGGGTAGGTGTTGTTTGTGTATCTTTAGGCGTTGTTTGTGTATGTATGTTTGGATGTTGTTTGTGTACGTATGTTTGGCTGGGCGTTGTTTGTGTATGTATGTTTGGGTGTTGTTTGTGTATATTTAGGTGTTGTTTGTGTACGTATGTTTGGCTGGGCGTTGTTTGTGTATGTATGTTTGGGTGTTGTTTGTGTATATTTAGGTGTTGTTTGTGAACGTATGTTTGGGTGTTGTTTGTGTACGTATGTTTGGCTGTTATGTTTATATGAGTGCTATATGTATGAATGTTTAGGTATAATATTTGTGAATGTTTTAATATTGTTAAGGAAAAGAAAGAAAGAGCATTATGAAATTGAATATATCTAACTCTACTCACCTATGAATTCCGTGACTGAGAGTCAGCTCCTGGGATCCGGCTCTTAACCATTTCTCTTGAGTTGTGGCTAAGCCTCCTACAATACTTATTTTTATCCTAGCCCTTCATCGAGGCTCATAGCTACACAGAGCCTCAGACGAAGCTTATTTTTGCCCTCTATCTCCATCAAACCTTATTGATAAAGTAAGTTTTCAGAAAAGGCTTCCGCAGACTAATTGTTAAAACAAGGTTCAATAACAAAATATAATTTTGTTGTCGTTATTATTATTTTTTTACGACTTTAGAGAAGAGTCGTACCTCGAAAAATTGCTCAACCCTAATTTAAAACTTGTATTATTTATAGACCAGTTGCGATGTACCACGAAACCCTGTTTAAACCAAATTATTAAAACATGTCATTACTTCATCCTGTCATTACTTCAGCGGAGCCGGTCGGCCGAGCGGACAGCACACTGGACTTGTGATCCTGTGGTCCTGGGTTCGATCCCAGGCGCCGGCGAGAAACATTGGGCAGAGTTTCTTTCACCCTATGCCCCTGTTACCTAGCAGTAAAATAGGTACCTGGGTGTTGGTCAGGTGTCACGGGCTGCTTCCTGGGGGTGGAGGCCTGGTCGAGGACCTGGCCGCGGGGACACTAAAAAGCCCCGAAATCATCTCAAGATAACCTCAAGATAACCTCCGTTAGTGGGTATCGTCGGGCACTGAGACACTAACAACGCTGCCAGTCTCAAGCGATAGCCGGACTCACCATCATGCCTCAAAACTCACGCTAAAGAATACATCTGGCAACAGCCATAAAGTTAGCCAGCATTTGCATATCAACACACGCTCGCGAATGCAATCTATTGAAAAGAAAACACATGAAACGAACCGCCCCTGCTTGTTTGTATATGTATTTAGATTCATACATAATATAATACACACCCACGTATAATCTGCATGCAGGTGTGTGTGTGTACCCTGGTGTATAAGCAACTTGCCTCCCCAGAATATCCAACCGAAGGACACTGCCGGCAAGAATCTAATTCCCAGCTCAAATCTTGGGTGAATGAATCTAACATGGACGAGTCGGTCGGTGCAGAGGAAGTCACGAGGCAGCTGATGAATACGCATAAACCGGATAACTAACCGTTTCATAGCCGGAAAGCTGATTTGCGGCGGCCTGCATTCCTAAGTGGTATCCCCGAGGGTAGAGAGAGAGAGGGGGGTGGGGGGCAGAAGTAGCCTCATTTTGCAGTGGAGAGAGAGAGTGAGTGAGAGATTGGAATTGAATGGAGGGACGAAATGGATCAACTAACAGTATACGTGAAAGAGAGAGAGAGAGAGAGAGAGAGAGAGAGAGAGAGAGAGAGAGAGAATTAAGTATCAGAAACAACATTTGGAACCAAAACACACTTCTAAAATCTAACTAACTCGTGGATAACATTTTCAGCTCATCAACAAATCCCACGTTTCCAGCTCCTGAAATAAAAACCTTCAACTAAAAATCAAAGCGAAAAACAATTAGTTTAACAAGCAAATCAAATTAGAAACAACGGAATGTGTTAACACACACACACACACACACACACACAAACACACACACACACACACAAACACACACACACACACACACACACACACACACACACACAAACCACTCAACAGCCGACGAGAAAGGCAAGATTGAGTTGCAGTTGTTTGCAATTGCTTGCGTGGGACACCTGCTACATCTCATTTGCTTGGAAACTGAGCCAAAATTGACTGATCGGATAGATGAATATCAAGTTTTATTTCTTACAAATTGGTGAGAGTTGCTGTTTTCCTCCTTGAATTGCAACGACACACTCAACAGCAAGTACAGCAACAAGAGCAGCAGGCACGGAAACAGAAGCAACTACATCAAATAAAGCAACAACAGCAGGAACAGCAGCAGCAGCTGCAATAATAGCTACAATAATGGGAGCAGAAGCAACAGAAAAGTAAGGAAAAGTAACAAGAGAGAGAGAGAGAGAGAAGAGTATCCCTTTCAATAATAATTCTTTCAGGAACAACAGCCATAGGAAGAACAGCTGCAGGAACAACTGCTTCAACAGCTGCATGAACAACTGCTACAGCAGCTGCAGGAACAACTGCTACAGCAGCTGCAGGGACACCAGCAGCTGGCAAATACGAATCCAGAACTGGAGTCACAGAAACAATAGCAACAGGATCAGGAACTGAAGAGCAGCAACAGCAGCTGTACAAACAGCAGCAACTGTTACAACAACAATAGAAGCAGCAACTGCATCAACAGCAACAGCAACAGAAACATGTTAAAGAGACAAAGGATGAGGAAGGAACAGAAGGAGACAGAACAAAAAAGGACAGAGAAGGAGAAGCATATTAAGCTGAGAGGACGGAAGAAATATACGAGAAGGAGATTGGGCGAAGGAAAAAGAAGGTAGCAGCAGCAGGAGAAGGAAGAGGAGGAGGAGGAAGAGTAGCATCCTGCCTCTCCTCCTTCAGGAGGTCCCTCTCGACCATCCTCAGAGCGAGTCAACTGCTCGCAACATCTCGCCAACTCTTCATTACCTCTGCTCCTGAGAACGACCCCGCCTGTTCTGAGGCTGGGGATGGGGGGTAGACGCCGCCCTCAGATGGACCACGCCCACCCCTCCCACACGAGTGGAGGAGCGACGTACCACACCCACACCTCCCACACGAGTGGAGGAGCGACGTACCACACCCACACCTCCCACACGAGTGGAGGAGCGACGTACCACGCTCACCCCTCCCACACGAGTGGAGGAGCGATGTACCACGCCCACACCTCCCACACGAGTGGAGGAGCGACGTACCATACCCACACCTCCCACACGAGTGGAGGAGCGACGTACCACACCCACACCTCCCACACGAGTGGAGGAGCGACGTACCACGCCCACACCTCCCACATCACACAGTGCACAAAGCGATAGTATTAAATGAAAATGTTAGAAATACCCTTTTTTTAATCACCGTGTGCGATCATGTCGGATAACAAAGACCTTTTTCATGGCGCAGAAGTAGTCACTTATTTTTCGTTCCTATGCCACAAATCATATAGACTGCAAGCCAGAATAGCCTTGGATTATGATCTGTGCCACGGGGACGGAACACAGCAGGATACCACTGCGGCCCCAGGTCTGAAAAGAGGGGGGTGGAAAAAGAAGCAGATAGCCGCCATCTCTTTCCATTTTATTTTGATAGGTTCTGTGGTACAGTGGTAGGGTACTGGCCTGGCACTTTCTGCACCTCAGTTCGCCCTCCCCGAAAAGCCAAAAGGGATAAAATAAAAAACAATAAAAAATAGAACAGAATAAGGTCATGAACCCTGGTCTATAACGATCAGATCCTTGAGGAAAAACAAGAGCGCATCGCCAAGTTAGCTGGAATAACGACCTAAATAAAACCCCGGACTCGGGGGTAATTGAAGGGAAAAGCCTATTTAACCGGCGTCAATTACCTTCCATTAACTGGCAGACGGCAGGTAATGCTCGGAACACACCTAGCTGTTGCCTGTCTCTCGTTCTGTCTCTTTCTCGCTCAATTAAAATAGCGAGAAAAATAACCGAAAAAGGAATTGCGGGTTAATGGTTGACTCGCGCGGTGCCAGCACCAGGGAGGACTTGGTAGGGGCGTAAATGAATTTCTGGGTCGTAATAACGCAAATAATTACCACTAGCTTGAAGGCCGTCTTGAAGGGGTTTATGTCTCCTGGTGATGACACAAGGAGGTGGAGGGGGGGGGGGGGGAAGGAGTTAGCGAGCGAGGATAGAGGGAGAGAGAGAGGGAGTTAGCGAGCGAGGGGACCAGGAGGAAGGGAATTAGAGAAGAATAGATGGAGAGCGCGGCAAAAGAGAAAGATGAAGTGAGGGATGGAATGATAAGGGAGAGAGAGAGAGAGAGACACAGAGAGAGAGAGAGAGAGAGAGAGAGAGAGAGAGAGAGAGAGAGAGAGAGAGAGAGAGAGAGAGAGAGAGAGAGAGAGAGAGAGAGAGAGAGAGAGAGACACAGAGAGAGAGAGAGACACAGAGAGAGAGAGAGAGAGAGAGAGAGAGAGAGAGAGAGAGAGAGAGAGAGAGAGAGAGAGAGAGAGAGAGAGAGAGAGAGACACAGAGAGAGAGAGAGATAGAGAGAGAGAGAGAGAGAGAGACACAGAGAGAGAGAGAGAGAGAGAGAGAGAGAGAGAGAGAGAGAGAGAGAGAGAGAGAGAGAGAGAGAGAGAGAGAGAGAGAGAGAGAGAGTGAGAGAGTAGCAAGAGAGAGTGAAAGAGAAACGATGTGGAGAGAGCAGCCCTTCACACGGCAACATTTTAAGAGAGTTTATGCCTCACGTTGACGACGCGAGAAAGGGAGACTGTGTAGCAGGAGTGTATGTATCGCAACAGGAAGGAAGGAAGCCCATCGTCAGGGAATTAATGTCTCGCAGTCACAACGCCAGGCAGAGAGGGAGGAGGAAAACAGTTCAGAGGGAGTTTATGCCACTTATTACCAACGCGAAGGAGAGAGAGAGGAGAGAAAGAGGGATAATAATAAGCTCATCAAATAAATGAGCTTCTAGGGTCAGGCTTGAGATGAGAAGAGATAACAGCTCTTATCTTGCGGTTTCATTAGGAACATCATCAGCACTATTCATAATGAACCCTAAACTTCGTTTAAAAAAAGAGAGGAAGGGAGAGAGAGAGAGAGAGAGAGAGAGAGAGAGAGAGAGAGAGAGAGAAAGGGAACTCTCATGAGAAAGCGCCAAGATATTTCGACTAGATAGCACTTGGAAGGGGTCAGGATAAGTATTTGGGATTGGACAGGAGAAAGGAATGGTGCCCAACCACTTGGACGGTAGTGAATTGAACGCCGACCTGTATGAAGCAGGACTGTCGCGCTCTACCATCCAGCCCAAGTAGTTGGGCCAGAGAGAGAGAGAGAGAGAGAGAGAGAGAGAGAGAGAGAGAGAGAGAGAGAGAGAGAGAGAGAGAGAGAGAGAGAGAGAGAGAGAGAGCTCAGCCATATGAAGGTACACAGTTGACTCCTTTTTTCATTCTATTAATTACACAATTATAACTTAGTACAAAATAAAATTTATCCCTAAAGGAAACAAATAATAAGCTCATTAAATAAAGGTGTTCCTAGGCTCAGGCTTCAGATAAGCTGATGTAGGATTGCAGCTCCTAGCTTGAGGCATTATTATGAATATCATTATCCTAATGAACCCTGGCCTCAGGTGAGCTGATAATCCGACACTTCCGATACGTTTGATTTAAAACACGTTTCTAGTCACTGATTGATACAAATATTCAAAAAAAGCATTTCATTGCAATCTCATCTTCTAAATTCATCTTCTAACTAGAACGCCGCATGTGATTGGCATCCCCCTCCCTTGGTCCTAATTAATTCAATCACCGTCTTAAAAATACAAATACCTCATTCCTACATTTCCCTACATCACTTCCTCCTCGTGGAAATAATGAGTTTATTTCCACGTCTGATGTCAACTCTCGGGAAGCATACCTGCATTGTCCCTTTTATGTTCTTAGTGTAGACTGGAGAACTTTAAGGTGATATTTGCCTCTTATGGGAACTAACAATACCAAGATGTTCATTCGTCTTTGTATTGATTTCTGTTCTCTTCTGTGGCCTTCCTTCGTTGTACAGAGTCATCTCCTCACTACACTCATTTGGAAGAACAGAATGTGTGTTCATCGCCTTAACGTCACGGTCAGTACATTTCACTAAATACTCCATCCACTTAGACTAGTTAGTAGAGCGACGGATTCGCTTCTTGCTGGGTCGGCGTTCTATCCCCAATGGTCCACGTTGGTTATAGGCATCGCTTTCCTTCACTCCTGCCTCATATCCCAGCTCCTTGTCCTCATTTCCCTTCTAAGTGCTACATAGTCGAATTGGCTTAGCGCCTTCTCATAATGTCATTCCATTGAATTACTACGGGCACGCACACACACACACACACACACACACACACACACACACACACACACACACACACACACACACACACACACACACACACACCGGCCTTCCCTCTCTCTCCATCTCTTCAATTAGTGAAAGATACAGCTCATAAAGGATCTAGAAAGTAGCTATCCCCGTGTCCTACAGGTAACCCTCTAACAATTTCGTACAGGTAGTCCGCTAGCAATGTCCAGCATGTAAACCCAAAAATATTGCTTATACAAATCAATAATTTATTCAGGAACAATCCTTCCAATCTCACTAATGCTTCACCTAATCATTTATAACAGGGTGGTAGTCAATACACATCAGTGCACACACAAATACTCAATAGGCACTGATATGGGAATATTGTATTAAAAATATAGCTTTTCTTAACAATCGGTTCATATAGAAATATAGAGATAGATATAGAAGTATAGAGGTAGCTTTATAGATATAGAGGTAGATATTGAGATGGGTTGATAAAGAAAAACTTGATGAGTACTTTGTACGGCCCATAAATATTAGTAGTATTAATATTTATAAAATGAAAAATGGTTTACACACGACTCACAACTGATGACGTTCGAACACGTCTCGAGCAGTGCTTTGCTGACGACCTTTGCTCAAATCGCAACTCTGTAAATGCTTCATCCACGTTTTTCTAACGTAAATAATCGTCAACAGAACCTTAACACCTAACCTAACCTACTCAACTATACATAGAAATTTACCGTATTATAATATTAACTTATATATGAGACGAAACCATTTTTGAATAGGCAGTATGTTAAACTTAATGAATATATCTTGGGGGACGACCGCTTCCTTAACCAGCCTGGCCTGAGGACGAGTTGCCCATCCAGCAACTGTGACGTCGTGGCTCCTAAAAAGTCAACAAGCTGCCTTACGTAGCTAAATTATAATATATACATTAAATATATATATTCCACACCACAACGGGGACGCTTCAACTAGACCATAACACAATGCTTTAAAAGATACAGTTTTCACCAAGTTAAACAGCTTATACTGAATCTCGAGCCGATGAATGTTATGAATGGCTTCAAACAATCGCTTGAGTTGTACCGCTAATTCACGTAAACTCCTTTTGTGAAGACTATTAATGGGGCTTTAAACGATGGTACTTACCTTAGATCCGGTGATGCAGCTAAATCCTTAGTGAGTAGTGAGTCTCTCAGTGTGTAGAGGGTCACTACGCGCGTAAAGCGTCTCTGAGAACGTTGAGTAGCACTCAGCACGCGGAGGGTTCCTCACTATACGAGTGATAACTTAGTATGACTACTGAATTAGAATTATTGACTGAAGACAGGTTGCCAGCTGCACGACCCCAGAGCCGCACTAATGTTGACAAATGAACACGTCACAAAGGACTCATAACTTGTGGCTCGAGGGGTCGAAACGGAATTCGGGATCCACGAAACAATTTTCCAAAACACTGAATCTTCGCGGCTGAATCGAATCTTTGAGATTTAATTATGGCAGTCCGTCCTTATCAACCAGCCCGTCCTCATCAACAAAGAGCAAAGTAAATTCCATGTACCCACCAAACCCTCTGTTTATGAATGAAGAACTGTTTACATACGACTCACAACTGATGACGTCAGAACACTTCCGGAACAAGTGCTTCGCTATTGACTTTTGTTCGAGCCACAATGCTGTAAATGCTTGACCCACTTAGAAAGGGGTCCTTTACTATTCCTGTTTCAGAAAGAAGTCGCTGTTACTCAAATCTAAGGATCAGTCTGGCATATGGTTTTAGCAAACACCTTCTTTGCTTCAACTAAGCAAAGCTTCAAGTATTCGCAGAATTTCGAGGTCGAGTGCTCTCACTCCGTGACACAAGACAAACAAATGACGTACTGTGGTCCAATAATGGGCGGTTTTACTGACGCATGATTGTCATAGATCTCCTCTCATTGTATTCATCAGGTTACGTGACCTATAAAGCCTCGTCGACGTCTGTGCTCCTGTAGGTGACATTTTGTTTGACATGAAATTGCAGGTGCATCCTAGTATGAACCTTATTACATACGTTTCTACATCCTAATGTGAATAAAATATTTCCTGGGAGTCCTTCATGCTGGTGGTGGGTAGATCTATCACAGAAGGCTGAGTATGTTATGATGGATTACTGTATTATAATACTACTAACAAGACATGGTTAATACTGACAAGAGATTGTCACCGTTTGAAAAGAGGTGCAGGCAAGAGCCGGCCAGCTGCTGATTAGAAATGGTTAGCTACTGTCTAGCGACGGTCAACTGTTAACAAGAGATAATCAAGTACTGATAAAAGTTGGTCAGCAAGTGACAAAGATTCGGTCAGCTATTTACTCTGTATAGCCATACTGAACCTCTCCTTCCCACTGAAACACTTTACTCTTTCATTTTCCTCCAATACCATACGGCAGATCTCGATTACATCACCGCCACGCTCTTGCTATCGATGTCAACACTGTACTGCTAAATTCGAGAACGCCGCTGCCAATGTTTTCACACGACAGTATATAATAAAAGGTAGATTTGTCTGTGTGCTATTCGTAGTTCCCTGTCTATGTTTCACCTTTATCCAGTATCTTTTTTAGCTATTTCCATCCACGTATGTGCTTGTCAGTGCTTTCATCTCGTTCGACTCTTCTCACCTACTCTCATGGCTTCATTTTCCATTCACGTTCTATGTTATACTCACTAATTATACAATCACCAATTGTAACCACCATGCAAAGTCACGCCTTGATAATATAAGCAACAAGCTTCGTTCATTCATCTTTCATTCAAATGCAGGCAAATGATTTCAGTCCTTCGCCTTGCGTGCCTCTGACTTGATTCAGTCCCGTGCTTGCACGCTTGTGGCAGAGGTGACTGATGCAACAGCAGCAGCCGTCCACCGTAATCCGTGCACATTTACCGTGGCAATAACCCGGTGTGGACGACCTTATTTACTGCCTCCATGCCGCTTTCACTCCCACCGGTCCCTCCTCTCCACAAACACAGTCTCTCTGTCTCTGTCTCTGTCTGTCTGTCTCTCTCTCTCTCTCTCTCTCTCTCTCTCTCTCTCTCTCTCTCTCTCTCTCTCTCTCTCTCTCTCTCTCTCTGTATCCTATCCTAGTCTCACCAACGGGGTATTACACAATCCGCATGTCACACCGTATTTTAGTTCATCCGGATCTCTCCTTTTCGGCAAAGTCGCTTCTCCATGAATTAATGTTTGTGTGTGTGTGTCTCCGCGCGCTTGAGTGTTTGCGCTTGAGGTGTTCGCTTGGGTTTGTTAGTTTGAGTGCGTGCGTTTGAGTGCATGGTGGTGGTGGTCCTGCCACTCAAGGTGAGGTGGGAGTCAAGCGGGATATTGTCTAAATCAGTCTTTATTTGTGATGTGTAATCCGTTTATGTGTTTGAGGGAATTTCACATTAGTTGAAAAACGGAGGGAAGGAGAAAAGGAGAGAAAGAGAGAGAGACACAAGGAGGGATGCAGAGATAGGGGACAGTGGAAGAAATGTGATAGGAAAATATGAATGCGGAGAGAGATGGAGGGAAAGGCCAGAGGAGAAAGGGAAATAGGAGTTTAAGACATGGAGAGAACGAGCGAAGTGTAGATGCGATAAGAGAGAGAGAGAGAGAGAGAGAGAGAGAGAGAGAGAGAGAGAGAGAGAGAGAGAGAGAGAGAGAGAGAGAGAGAGAGAGAGAGAGAGAGAGAGAAAGAGGAAGGAATGCTGCGGACTAGGGAGAAGAGACGGAGTCTGGAAAATGCTGGAAAAGATAGCTAGGAACATAGTGAGATCTGCTATCGAGTATGACATTAAGAGATATGAAGGATTTGAGTGGATGCGAGTTAGCAGGGATAGGTGACTTGTTACCCAGTAGAGGTGTTGAAAGGGGTGAAAGAAGAGGGCAGGATAGACAAAGGGTTGAGGGAGAGCTGAGGGGGAGAGGAGGGATGACCAAACACTACATAAACAAAGAGGCTGGAGTGTGTGTGGTTGAGTGTTGTAGGGGATAAAAATGGGATCACAATGTATTATTTATAATCTGATTTGTGATACGTTTGTAACACAGCCCCGCATTATGCCTGCTGTAGCGAGTGGGAGACCTGTGTGTCCCCTACTGTGTCCCCCTCTCCCCCTGTGTGTCCCGCCCCCCCTGTGTGTCCCCTACTGTGTCCCCCTCTCCCCCTGTGTGTCCCCCTACTGTGTCCTTCTCTGTGTCCAACACTCAGTATTACACCACACGACTTCTCTTACTCCGTCGCCTTCGTCTCTATCACCTGGAACATGTAATGTGCTTTCACAAATGTTGTGGACACGGTATTGTCTTCACATCACCACCACAACTCATCTCTTCCACACAACACCTCCACCACACAGCACCACCACCACACAACACCTCCACCCCCCAGCAGCACCACCACACAACACCTCCACCACACAGCAGCACCACACACACACATGTCTTTTAACGTCTGGTTTCTCTCTCTCTCCCCCTGACTTCGCCGATGTCTTCAGAGGAGCTGCCAAGTTTCGGCTCACAAGACGAGTTGGAGGTGAAAGCAGCCGTGGGAAGAGACGCCGTCTTCAGATGTACCGTCCATAACATCATGCATTACCAGGTGGGTGTGGCTCCCTGCTTGTGTCTGCAAGGATGGCTCCCTGCTTGTGTCTACAAGGATGGCTCCTTGCTTGTGTCTACAAGGATGGCTCCCTGCTTGTGTCTACAAGGATGGCTCCTTGCTTGTGTCTACAAGGATGGCTCCTTGCTTGTGTCTGAAAGGATGGCTCCCTGCTTGTGTCTGCAAGGATGGCTCCCTGCTTGTGTCTACAAGGATGGCTCCCTGCTTGTGTCTACAAAGATGGCTCCTTGCTTGTGTCTGCAAGAATGGCTCCCTGCTTGGACGCTTGCCCTGGTCAATGTCTGTGTGTGGCTGTGAGGTTGGACAGTTGCTGGTGTGCGTGGCTGTGTATGGTTGAGTGGTATGTGGTTGATGATGCGCGCGTGCGCGCGTGCGTGTGTGTGTGTGTGTGCGTGTGTGTGTGTGTGTGTGTGTGTGTGTGTGTGTGTGTGTGTGTGTGTGTGTGTGTGTGTGTGTGTGCATGTGTGTTTAAGTGTGTTGTATGTGTCTTTGTGTGATCGTATGCGTTTACGCGCGTGTGTGTGTGTGTGTGTGTGCGTCTGAGTGCACATGTGTGTGTGTCAGTAGGAATTTGAATTTCCCGTCGTGTCTAAACATTAATATACACTCTATTAAACACGCAACTGTATTAAATATTACAACTTTGGCTTCTCCTCCGTTCACTAGTTCAGGTAAAAGAACAGATAGATCCAGCTAAGCATATTGGGGAAGATCGTAATCCCTTAAGCCCTGAGGTTGCTTAAAGGATCGAGGAATTTGCAAAGTTGCAGCGCTCAAAGGCGGTTTGTGAATACCCAATTTTACCTGTGTGTAGTTAGTGTTGGAAGTCTACTCTGGTACACATCCTAATGCAGAGTTCTGTAGCGTCTCTGGGATGAAGTGTTGTATATTTAACTTATAATGTTCTGTAATATATCTAACCGAGCTTAAACCGAGACTGTTGGGTGTAAGTGGTGTCACGCCTCGACCAGCTTAAGTGGTGTCACGACTCGACCAGCTTAAGTGGTGTCACGACTCGACCAGCTTAAGTGGTGTCACGACTCGACCAGCTTTTGTCATGAATATGATGATCACATCACACACCAGAAGATGAGGAGACGACGACGTTTCGGTCCGTCCTGGACCATCATCAAGTTGAGTGTGGTAATGATCCACGACGAACCGAAACGTCGTCGCCTCTTCACTTTCTAGTGTGTGGTTTGGTCTACATATCTTCAGCCACGTTATTGTGGCTCATCGTCTTCTTTATGTCATGAATTACCTACACAACAACATATATTACCAATAATGAAGCTACACAATCGACACACACGCACACACACAAACACATATATACATAATTATTATATATATTTTTTAACATAGTTAAAATGGCAGATTGACACTTTTCAGGAAGAAAATATTGGCGCACAGATTTTGAAAGTAAGTTGCCTAAATAAAAATGAATGAGTCCTCTAAATTGTTATGAATATATAATGACCCGATTAACATCGACTAACGAGTCATGCTGAAGCAACGAGTTAAGGCTGTAATTATGACGAAAATTATATATTTTGAAAAGTATGATAATTATTTATAATTATAATATATCATTTTTGTGATACATTCTAATTATTTTTATCATAATTAAAATACTAATTATGAGTATCAAAAATTATATAACATATTATGATAACTAATTATAATAAACAGGATGATAATTCATATTATAATAATTTGGATTACAAATTATAATAATAAAAAAGTGTAAAATTTATTAGGATTAAGTATAATTATCATGATAATAAAAATTAAGATTATTTTGATAATGTTAAATATATATAATACTGATTATATTATTTACATAATTTTAAATATATATCTGGTGCAATTATAGGGACCCACAGCCTCAGAGAAGGGAACACAGAGCATTCAGAGAAAAACTTGCCATATATCTCTGAATACGTATTCAGAGTTAAATATTTAAAATATTTTAGTTAATATTTTAGTTATATATTAACTAAAATTATTAATATTTTACTTTACAGAGTTAATATTTTAAATATTATTAATAATTTATATTATTATTATTATTATTATTATTATTATTAATAGTAGTAGTAGTAGTAGTAGTAATAGTAGTAGTATCACATAATGTTATCTGTTAGAATGATAAATACAATTATCGATTATTTTCGCTCTTTTATTTAAGATATAAAATGAAATACGCATAAAAGTAAACTAAAAACAAATATGTATTGGCAAGAAATAGTCTGATTAGTCACAGACTCTAGGATACAGAAAGGTCGCGAGTTCGATTCCCGAGCAAGACGAGACGTTCGATCACGTTTTCTTTCACCTGATGTCGCTGTTCACTTGCAGTAAATACGTACTCGAAAGTTAGGCAACTGTTGAGGGGTTAGATCCCATGGTAGGTCAGTAGTTGGGTTCTTGATTAGCCTGAATACGTCTCTTGTCTCCTACAATGGGAAACTAAATGTATAGATGTATAAATGTATACACTTGCACAATTATCATTCGTTGCAGGAGTGAGGAATTGAAATCTATCCTCCTAGTCCCATGAGGTTCCCTAAGAACCCAGAGATTTTCTGAGTTATTCTGAATATTTTAGTAAGACTATTTGAAAACAAATTGAGAAAATTTGCTATAGTAGTGATCATCCAAAATAGTTAAAATCCAGCCCAAAATACTACATTCTCTCATGTAAAGAATTAATATAAATTTTGTCTATGAGGCGACGATTCAAAAGGCCTTGTATTTGTTCACTATGGTTCAGAAAGGAACAGAAGGAGTTCAAAGGTGTGACGCTGAACACTGAGACTCACGTCGCTATGACGTGTAGTGAGGGACTCACACTTCAGCCAGGTACACGTTGATGGTATGAACAGGGTGGAATGTGCCAAGGTCGATGTTCATTGCTTATGTAACAGTTAGATGAAAGTCTGGAGGGATGTATTTGCTTACCAAACAGGTTTCCTACACATGTGTACATTACAAAACATGCATTGATACCCTCGTACAACACATCACATATGTACTGAAAATACATAATACAACTTCGGTCTGCATATGTGTACACAACGAGACATATCTCCACATATATACAACAAATGTGTTTATACATGTATATATTACATAACATGTCAGATTTGATGATTTTAGAAAGGTAATTAACTGTAAATATATACCAACTGCCTTTTCCTAATTGAATATAATTGGATTTGGACTCAAATTGATACTTGGATCAAATTAACAACAAAAAAAAAAAAACTCCCGACGCTGGGATCAAGAAGCCTGTATTCAGGCTAGCTACTGACCTTCCAAACGATGCTACTCAAAATAGGTGCCTAACTCCTGAGTAAATTTTTTATTGCGAGATGAACAGTCGCATCAGGTGAAAGAAAATAAAACAGTTTTTGTACTGATTGAGCCCTGGATCATTGATTGTAAAACGAGGACGTAGACTATTGTGCTCTAGGACAGAATGGCTTTTTCACATGTTTGAAAAAGTGAATCATGTTTTTTAATTAAATTCATGTCCTCACCTATAACAAAGTGAGTCATGTTTTGTAAATAGTCCGGCTATTTTGAACATGTTATTTACAGCCTGAGAACGTGAAGGTGAGATTAGGTTAGGTTCATTAGTTTTAGTTATGACCCAATTGGAAATGAGATAACTAGACATGACTCCTAATATATCCCAGCCAACCCTAACTAACCTCCCTAATATCACCCAAAATAAATCTAACTTAATGTACCCTAGAGTGCGCAGTGTGTATAGGTAAAACACACAGTCAGCCACCTGTGAAGAGTGTACTTAGTGGGCACTATTTACAACTCATGTTGCTGGTTATAAATGATACCCATTAAGTTTACACGAGTCTCTGATGGTAATACTGTCTCTTGAATACAGTTTATTGCCATAATAGTGTGCGTTACAATGAGAAAAAAAATGTGGCTAAAATTCTTAACATAATATTTTCCCAGTTGATTATTTTCACAACTAGCCAGAAAATAGCTAGGGAATGTAGATAAGTCTCGTCTAATATTAGGGATATATATATATATATATATATATATATATATATATATATATATATATATATATATATATATATATCGTACCTAGTAGCCAGAACGCACTTATCAGCCTACTATGCAAGGCCCGATTTGCCTAATAAGCCAAGTTTTCCTGAATTAATATATTTTATCTAATTTTTTTCTTATGAAATGATAAAGCTACTCATTTCATTATGTATGAGGTAAATTTTTTTTTATTGGAGTTAAAATTAACGTAGATATATGACCGAACCTAACCAACCCTACCTAACCTAACCTAACCTATCTTTAAAGGTTAGGTTAGGTTAGGTAGCCGAAAAAGTTAGGTTAGGTTAGGTTAGGTTGTCGAAACACAATTAATTCATGAAAACTTGGCTTATTAGGCAAATCGGGCCTTGCATAGTAGGCTGACAAGTGCGTTCTGGCTACTAGGTACGACATGTATATATATATATATATATATATATATATATATATATATATATATATATATATATATATATATATATATATATATATATATATATATATATATATATATATATATATATATACGAACCAATCTTCTAGGTGAATATACACTGAGAGTTTGCATTAATCCTCTACTATGTTAGGGCAAGAGTTGTATACTGAAGGATTAGTCAGTATACAATTGAGGTGCCTTTACTAATCTTCTCTAGAGGGTGGAAGGCCTTAAGGATTACAATAAAACCAAACCGGAACTTTGAACCGAGTACAAAGCTCAAAACAAACTTAGAAATTTGTACCCGGACTAAGGTCTTCGTGCTGGTTGTTTAATAAACTCTTATGGTCTCAATAGCCCTCTAGATAGAAAAAAAAGTACTGAGAGAAAGTAGATATTAGACTTTATTGACAAATCTGATATCCACTTTTTACTTCTGTACATTCCGTAGTTGAAACAGGTATACAAATTGTCGAATGAAATATCATTAAAACATTAAATATTGGAGTCAAATTGGTTGCGTAATTCCATAAATATACCGAAATTAATGAAATACTTTAGATAGTGATGCATGCATAATGACTCAATTACCATCGGGTCCAGATTCATGAATATTGATTAAAAATCGGGGCAATAATACTGCCTTAATAAAATATAGTAATACCAATAATAATAATTATAATAATAATAATAATAATAATAATAACATTAATAATAATAATATTAATAATAATAATAACAATAATTACTAATTAATGATAATCAGAAATAATAATTACTACTATTACTACTATTAATAATGTCTGGAAGTATCCAGATTCGATTTTCGTTCTACTTCAATGATTTTCTGATAGATTTATCATCTTATTGCTAGTTCCTTGTACAGAGATTTTCCAGCATCACCCAGCACCGGGCTCTGGGATCAATGACTTCAGTCCATGTAAGTCTATTACATGGACTGAATGACTCCCTAACATAGAGAATAAAACCAACGTCGAGAAGTTCACATTCCAAATGCTGATACTTCAGAGTACAACTATTCCCATATTCAGGAAATCGGTGAAAATCTGTTTCCAAAGAATGTTCCTGAGTATGGAATCGATCTAAAAGAACATTAGCTCAAATAAGTAACTCAGGAGATAGGTTTAATACGTGAGTAGTTTGTATAGCGTGGGTAATTATGAGAAAGCACTAACAGGGCCGTACGACTTGGAGTGATATGACATCCCTTCTAAGTCTGCACTTGTAAGGGATATGAAGACAAGCAGCTGGGACAGGACTGAGGGAAGGAATGGTAATCAACCACTTGGGTCAATAGGGATCGAATACCGTCCTGCAACAAGTGAGGACGTCTCTGTACTGACCAGTCCAAGTGGTTGAAGATTTTGCAAATAAATGATGAGGTCGATCGTTATCTAGTAAAGGTTGGGGGTGCATAGCAAAGCAGTAGCATAGAGAAGCATCTGACGATTCAGCAACATTCAGTCATGGTAAACACCGCATATTCTGCACTCAAGACGCGGGTTATTAAGCCAGACCTGTCATCACTTTTCAATGTTTTCTCCACCCAAAGATACACTGTAAATACAATTCCTCGGGGATGTTAGCGAAGCTTTGAGATCATATTGCCCAGTTCCTACGTGCCTGAAACATGTGTAGCTCCACTTATATTGAACAAAACAACATGGCGAATTGCCCGGGAGAAAGCCAGGGTCGTTGATTTCAATAAATCGAGACGGGACATAAAACTCACCTCTCTCGTTTGGAAGCATATGTTATAGATTAATATATAGTAGAAGAACACTCTGTAAAACTATGTGAAACAAAGTAACCAAACCATGCCAGTGATAACACACTTAATACCGATACCTGAGCCATATTTTGGAGCCAAATTCTGGCTTTCTGCACGTATTACCAGTTTGAAATTCCGACTTTTTATATCGAAAATATGCTAATTACTGAAAGCGGCAGTGGGTCACATTTTGCCCAAACCCCCCTGCAGTTTTCAAAATATCCCAAACATCCCAAATCCGATACCTGAGCCATAGTTTGGAGCCAAATTCTGGCTCTCTGCACGTATTCGCAGTTTGAAATTCCGACTTTTTATATCGAAAATATGCCAATTACTGAAAGCGGCAATGGGTCACAATTTGCCCAAACCCCCCTGCAGTTTTCAAAATATCCCAAACAATCCAAATTCGATACCTGAGCCATATTTTGGATCCAAATTCTGGCTTTCTGCACATATTCGCAGTTTGAAATTCCGACTTTTTATATCGAAAATGTGCCAATTACTGAAAGCAGCGGTGGGTCACATTTTGCCCAAACCCCCCTGCAGTTTTCAAAATATCCCAAACATCCCAAATCCGATACCTGAACCATATTTTGGAGCCAAATTCTGGCTCTCTGCACTTATTCGCAGTTTGAAATTCCGACTTTTTATATCGAATATATGCCAGTTACTGAAAGCGGCAGTGGGTCACATTTTGCCCAAACACCCCTGCAGTTTTCAAAATATCCCAAACATTCTAAATTCGATACCTGAGCCATATTTTGGAGCCAAATTCTGGCTCTCTGCATGTATTCGCAGTTTGAAATTCCGACTTTTTATATCGAAAATATGCCAATTACTGAAAGCAGCGGTGGGTCACATTTTGGCCAAACCCCCCAAACTAACATAATACAACAACCTATCGTGCAACCTATTCTGTAGCCTATCATGCAGTCTATCTTGCAGTCTATAATGCAATCTATCCTCCAACAAAAATGTTGGTGCCTATGGCTACTTTGAATTTGAATTTTAAAATATGGTCTATTGCAATAAATAAAATTCATGTTTTCCGGATATAATAAAATATAAGCGTTAATTAATTTTGAGATAAAATAAAAATAAAGCTTTAATTATTTGTTTACTGCGGTCGTTGAAGAGTATAAACGTACTCATATATACCTAAACCTTCCTTGAAAGTTTAGGTATATGTGTGTCGCCACGATGCTAATGCGGGCCCCCCTGTACACTATATTATTACTCAACCAACGTGACCAGTTTCGTATAGAGTGTGAGCCGTAAAATTGTGCAGTTTCTGGTTTAAAGAGAGAGAGAGAGAGAGAGAGAGAGAGAGAGAGAGAGAGAGAGAGAGAGAGAGAGAGAGAGAGAGAGAGAGAGAGAGAGAGAGAGAGAGAGAGAGAGAGAGAGAGAGAGTGTATGTTATGTGTAAGTGGAGAGAGAGAGAGAGAGAGAGAGAGAGAGAGAGAGAGAGAGAGAGAGAGAGAGAGAGAGAGAGAGAGAGAGAGAGAGAGAGAGAGAGAGAGAGAGAGAGAGTGTATGTTATGTGTAAGTGTAACGTTATGTAACCATCTTCTAGAGTCACTCCTGCGTTTCACCCACTCAATTCGCTTCTGGCCACTTTTAAGTCAATTTCCCCATTAAATTTTTTTTATCTAAATACGTCTGAATTTCCCTAAAATCAATCATCTATCTAGTGGCCTTGACGGGGACTGGAAGCTGGAGGCTTGTCAACGGTCCCCCCTTCATTTTTCCTGAAATTTTTTTTCAATCTATCTTTTAATCGCACTCTCAGTATCTCACTATTGATTTCTTCATCTCATTATCACCACCTGTGTCTTATTCTCCCTTACGTTACACAGACTGCGTGGCTGGAGATGAAAAAGGGCATCGTTTTCGCCATGGGAGATGATGTTTTCACAGAAAATCCTCGCATCACCGTTCACCACTCGCTAACGTTGGACGGGGAGGAAGCTTGGATTCTCACCATCAAGAACGTTAACATGAAAGACGCGGGAACGTACATGTGTTCCCTCAACACTGGAACCAGCCTCAGGAAGTATTACAGCCTCGTAGTTGTCGGTGAGTCGATCAGTTGATCATTGTTAATGTTGTTGAGTCAGTTGATCTTTGTTTATGTTTTGGGTCAGCTGATCTTTGTTTATTTTTTGGGTCAGCTGATCATTGTTTATATTTTGGGTCAGCTGATCATTGTTTATGTTCTGGGTCAGCTTTGGTTTGTTTGCATTCTTGGTCAGCTGATCTTTGTTTATGTTTTTAAGGCATAGAGTAGGGCAGTAAAATAGGTACCTGGGTGCTAGTCAGCTGTCACGGGCTGCTTCCTGGGGGTGGAGGCCTGGTCGAGGACCGGGCCGCGGGGACACTAAAAAAAAGCCCCGAAATCATCTCAAGATAACCTCAAGAGGGTTTAGTGGGAAATGTTATTGTTGGTTTTATTTCTGTTTCAGTGTAATCACCCCTTTGTATTCACCAATTAAAGCCTGAAGGATCGAGCTTTCAGCTCTTGAAGCCCGCCTTTCCACCCGTTGGTTGATTACTAGGCCAACTGCTGACTCTCCTTTGGCAGCAACACAACAGATGTCAGACTTCCAAATCCTTATTATACTGCTAGGTGAACAGCGACATCAGGTGAAAGGAAACGTTGTGCAAATCATTTATGTTCCGGCCGTGATTGTGAGCTTGTGTGTGAGAGAGCGAGAGAGAGAGAGAGAGAGAGAGAGAGAGAGAGAGAGAGAGAGAGAGAGAGAGAGAGAGAGAGAGAGAGAGAGAGAGAGAGAGAGAGAGAGAGAGAGAGAGAAAGAGAGAGAGAGAGAGAGAGAGAGATATCGTAAATTTAGCCTTGTCACTCCCCTACGCTACTCCAACCCTGCCATTCATTAGCCTCTACCGAAACACACGACCTTCACACTTGCCTGACCTCCCTTGCATCCCTCCGCCCCTACAATCACTCCCCTCTCGTTGCCCTCTCCCCTCTATTCCCTCTCCCCTCTTTCCGTGGTCGTGTTATCGCCCCATCCAGTAATAAGCACCCTGGCTCTCCCTGTTTTATAGCCTCCCTAAAATCAATAACAGAAACACTAACACGGATATGGAGAGGGAGGGATAAAGGGAGCGTGTAAATTCGAAGAGGTAGGGAGGGAGGGTATGAGAGAGAGAGAGAGAGAGAGAGAGAGAGAGAGAGAGAGAGAGAGAGAGAGAGAGAGAGAGAGAGAGAGAGAGAGAGACGGAAGGCAAAAAAAGGGAAAGAGGTGAAGGGAAAAGAAAGATAAATATAAATGAGGAATGAGGGAAGGAAGGGAGTAAAGGCTACATAAATTGTTTTTAATTGTTCAGAAAATAGGATAAAATGCAGAAAAATGAATAAATTAGAGCAAGAAAGATGATGAATTGCATATAGAACACAGATGATGGGTATCTCACTGCCCATCATCATACAAGAAAACACTGAACACAATCCATTAATTGCCAAATTAGGAGTGGAAGTTCATGAACAAATCTGTCCTTACAAAGACACAATGAAAAATGATGCAGCCAAATGCGATCGGTAACTTGCTTGTCTACAGAAGACAGATGTTAATGGATGCATAACATTTTGAAACCCCCAAATCAGATCCATAATGAAGTACACATTACCAATTTGGGATTTATATCCATAGTCTTAGCTAAGGTTGTTTGACAAAATTCAAAATGTGTTTGAGCATCTAGGGAGGAGCAAAGATGATGTACTTGACTCAATGCAGTACATCCGGACTCCACAACACAGGGATGTGGTGAGGCGTGTGTCTGTATTCTTCAAAGTTAACATAATGCAGTCTGCCATTATCCTTCTCAAGAAGTCCTTTCCTCAAGAACAAACTATTAACCAAGAGATGCAATGTGTGACAACCAGATGAAGGATCGATCTCCAGGAATTCAGCAATTTTCAAATTTTTACCATCTGAAATACTCAAAATGTAGAATACATTTTGATGATAGGCTGGTAACTAAAAAATGCTGAGATTATAACATTTAAAAAATGGTTAATAATATACAATAATTTTGATTAAAAGTAAAGACCTCTCATTACTGCAGACAACTGCACAGAAAAAAGTCAGTTCTCGCTTTCAAAGATCAAATTAAACTCTAAACAGAAACTTGTAGAAAACCAGAACAATTCGAGAATAATAATAACAATAATAAAGTGAAAAGAAGGGAAAGACAAAAGGGGGGAAAGACAGAATTAGTAGGGAGTAGAGTGGCATCAGAAGAGGGTGAAAGGTAGAGAGAAGGGACAGGGGAGGGGGGGGGAGGGGTATAGCCAAACCGTCATCAATTCTGTGTATTTATCTGCGCTAAGAGCTGAGAGGGGCGGGAATATGACATCCTGGAGACGAGATGGTCGTGTTGGGGGATTTACGGCCGCCGTTACTGCCCTTGTTATTGATCATTATCGAATGTGTGTGTTTGTCATTATGGTTGGTGAATGTGTGTGTGTGAGTGTGTGTGTGTGTTTGGGAGATTTATTTTTGTGTAGGGTGCAGGAAGGAGGGTGTAGATGCGGTATGTGAGTAGCTGGATGTAGATGTGAAGTGGATTTGAGTGTTTATGGGAGATATGGTGAATATAAGTGGTTTGTCTGTGAGTGTGAGTGTGTGTGTGTGTGTGTGTGTGTGGGTGTATGTGTGTGTGTGTGTGTGTGTGTGTGTGTGTGTGTGTGTGTGTGTGTGTGTGTGTGTGTGTGTGTGTGTGTGTGTATGTGTGTGTGTGTGTGTGTGTGTGTGTGTGTGTGTGTGAGTGTGTGTGTGTGTGTCTGGTCTGCCTGTCTGTCTGTCTCTCTGTCTCTGTCTCTGTCTCGGTCTCTGTCTCTCTCTCTCTCTCTCTCTCTCACTCTCTCTCTCTCTCTCTCTCCCCAAATAGAACGCACTACTTGGCCTAGTATTCAAGACCCCGATTTAGTCTAACAGGCCAAGTGATTTTTGCTATTTTCTAATTTTTGTTTTCAAAGTGCTTTATTTAAATTAATACTATTATATAACTCCACTTGACTCCATGACTCAGTCATGAGTCCATTCTTATATGCAGTTATAGCTGCTTGAATGTTCAGTGGACTGCATTCTGGATTTTCTATAATTTTTGTGAAAGATTACTATTATCTTAGACGTTGCTATTGTTGATGTGGTTGTTAGGCCGTCAATGAACCTCTCACAGCCTTGGATTACTAGCTTGGATTACTAGCCTGAGAGAGCATTAAATTTGTTGTGACTCTTGACTTCTGAAGGTCCGTGCAGATTCTCCTCTTGTGTCCATTCCTTGAGATCGTTTGCTTTGTTTGTAGTGCCATCTTCATTTATTACATGACATTAAATCTCACTTCTTTCTGTGCATTTAACTTCTAAGCTTTGTTTTCATTTATCTATCGAGTCTGTAATGTTCGTTTGTGCGCGGCAGTGTTAGAGTGAATCACTATATCTTACTAACATATAAGTTTCCAAGGACAGTTTTTTGTAGAGTTTTGCCTATACCACCATACTATATTTCTCTCTCTCTCTCTCTCTCTCTCTCTCTCTCTCTCTCTCTCTCTCTCTCTCTCTCTCTCTCTCTCTCTCTCTCTCTCTCTCTCTCTCTCTCTCCTGTGCTGCTTTCACTCCATTATCATCAATTATCCCTCAGTTCCCTCCTAAACTTCCCCTCTTCCTCTCCCTGAGCCCTCTCTCCCTCTTCCCTCACCCTCTCCCTCAAGATATTAATGATGATGCTGTTGAGGGAATGACAAGGTCGTTTATTTAGGTCATTGTGTGTTACCTCAGCCTAGAGACACGGGAGATAAAAATGAGATGTCAGATCCAGCATCCATCATGGCAGCTGGATGACTGACGAGGGGGAGATCTGTGGACAGACAGACATGTTCGCTTGTCCATAAATTGTCAATATGGTTGTATAGTATTCGAGGGGAGGGAGGAGGAGGAGGAGGAGGAGAATAAGGGGGGATAGGTAGAAGAGGAGAAATGTAGAGAGGCAAATTGGGAGTGAAGGAGTGAGTAAATCAAATAGGTGGAGGAAAACGTGAGTGAGTGAGTGGGTGAGTAAGTGAGTGAGTGAGAAAATTGATGGGAAAGCCAGTAGGTGAAAGAATAGTGAAACAGCAAATTCGCTGTCTGATTGCTTAAGTGAATAAGTAGGTGAATGACCCTGAATGAGAGAGCGAGTGAAATGCTCGTGAATAAGTGAGTGCCGTTCTGCACAAACGCGTAACAGATAAAAACTTGCATAATAGCATTTATTTCTCCCATTATATTCCTTTAAATCTTCACGATCTTGCTTCGATTCTTCTAACTGAGTCCAGTGTTGAACCCAGGACACTCATGATGGAGGCTAAGGTCATCGCTGTGCTTGGTCAAAGGTCAAGATAAATTGGAAGATTAGCAATGTCGTGTCAGGTCATAGGTCACGGCCAATGGGGGTGAAGGAAACGCTTTCCAGAAAATATTATTGACCCATTCGAGGGAACATGGCGAGTCTGGTTCCCACTTCAGTCAATATTGACGAAACACAAACTCTTAACGACGACACGTCCGCCAGCGGTGTTCTGTGGCGCCGGTGACACTCGGAGTCGTCTGTGGCACAGATCGTGGCCATGCAGGTATACGGGGTCGTCGTCTGTGGCACAGATCGTGGCCATGCAGGTATACGTGGTCGTCGTCTGTGGCACAGATCGTGGCCATGCAGGTATACGTGGTCGTCGTCTGTGGCACAGATCGTGGCCATGCAGGTATACGGGGTCGTCGTCTGTGGCACAGATCGTGGCCATGCAGGTATACGTGGTCGTCGTCTGTGGCACAGATCGTGGCCATGCAGGTATACGGGGTCGTCGCCGATGGCACAGCTCATGGTCCAGACCATAGAAGAGGTTATTAACGGCACAAATATTGACACGGATGATACACGGGGAAGCGTCTAGCCTAGATTATGGCCCCCTTATGAAACACAGGAGTCGACTGACGGATAAATCTCGGCCCGGATTAAACACAGGGTTTTGTTTGTAGCATAGATTGTAGCCCCTGATAACACACACACACACACAGGGTCGTCTGTGATATAGATCCTGGCTCTGTTAAAACATAGCGGGACGAGTTTGATATACAGTGTGACCTCTAATAATACACAAGGTCGTCTGTTGGATAAATTGTGGCCTCGAAATACACAGGGATCACCCTATCATACACCGTGACACGGGACAGTGAACAAGACGACACACGGGATAGTGAACATGAAGACACACGGGATAGTGAACAAGACGACACACGGGATAGTGAACATGAAGACACACGGGATAGTGAACAAGACGACACACGGGATAGTGAACATGAAGACACACGGGATAGTGAACATGAAGACACACGGGATCTTCATCTTCAACAAAGATCAACCCTTGAAGACGGTATGCAGAACGACGCAAAATCTTAAAAAACACACACACACACGTTTCTTAAATACATTTTCATTACGAAAACATAAAACAGCAGAAATGAAAAATTAAAGTAAAAAAACCCTGCGTAATTGATGGCCTTAATAATATTTGACCTCCAAATTCTCAACATTTATGGAAAACTATGAGAGGAAGAAAACTGTAATATCATCATTACTGGAGTTTAAAAGGGACGTAATTTTTATATTTCTGTGATTTTATTGTCAGCCTTTCCGTTTAGCAGGCAGCGAATATAAATTTTCCGCGCGAATTTCGCTTTCCAAAATGCGATATACTCACTTTATTATTTTTATTATTACAGCTATGTATATATTCCTTTTCTTCTCCTTATTAGTTATCATAAGGTTAATATTATCATTATTATAACCTTATTATCATTATTTATAGCAATGGTGTTATGTTTAGTTATAGTTGTAGAATGAGATCACATTAACGTGATTAATGAAGAAGATTCGAACCCGGACACTTGGTAATCCCAGACACGCAACCTTGACCACAATACCACGACGTGTTCATAAGCAATGCATCCTGGGATGCATCTGAGTCTAACGTAACCTAACATCGTTTACAACCTGAGAACAATTACATTCTACAACTTTTCCACAGCTCTAGAGGCATAACTCAATTTGGTGAATGTTAATCTTCTGTTATAATGACGGAAATGCTTTCACGAATCATTCAAACACTCGCCTGCCATCATCATCATCATCATCATTGTCATTGTCATCATCCCCAATCACCATCACCGTTATAAAATGGTTACTCACGTCCACGAATGAGGAGGCATCAGCCAGGGGAGAAAAACCTGGACGAGTATAGGGATACAAGGCTAAGCTTGGTACACATGACACCTGCTCTCTCCTGTCACCCTACACGCTCTGTCAGGGTGAGCCAGAACACTACACTCCAGCACCACCACACTCCAGCACTACCACACTCCAGCACCACGAAGAACCAGGACCACCACACTCCAGCACCATGTAGAACCAGTATTATTTATTTCATAAGAACACAAACTCACATGAATCAAGGACACCTCAGAATACTCTTGGACCGCACAAAGCAACTCCTCTTGCCTTACCCTAGGAGCTCTGGGTAACTAGATAACTATATAGTAACTACCTAATTGGGTAACTATGACTAACTTCACCAGTATACCATGTAAGGTATTCAATCAACGTGATACGAAATGTTTCAGTGTGCGCTCCTCGGTGTTTCAAATGACAGATTTTTGTATTCCAAATCTCTTCATAACCTCATATTCTGTTCTTGGTCTATTCTCCTCCCATGTTCATCAAATTGTTCGTTGCTGCGTATAAGATAATTTTTCACTATTTTACTACGTCTTGCACGCGTACATAAGGAGAAGCGTGATCTCACCTTCTTGCAGACCTCTAACCTCTGCATTGACCTAGTCTTTCTAAACAGAAAGACGTTCTAACCTAGTCTTTCTAACCAGGACTTCAAGTCCACCAGCCACTTTCCTTCCTCTAAACGACTCAACTTTCGACTTGCTCAAATTCCTTCTTTTGTCAATCACAAATGTCAGGTATTAAAATTGAACATCCATTTCAGGCACTTTATTTAAATTTTTATCTCACACACACCAGTGAAACTGTCAACTAATCTGCATAAATTTATAATATTCTCAGTTAAAAAGACCTGCATCGTCAGAATATGACGTTAGCTAATTACTTCTGTAATACTCTAAGTTGATGGCCTATCTCTAATATTCCTACAATGATCTCCCTCAGTGATCCCAACTATCACTGGACACTGGAAATCAACTATCACTGGAAATAGACACAATCAACTATCATAGATAGTTGATTATCAATTCATCAACTATCACTGGAAATAGACACACACTGGATCTGTGTGTATGTGTGTGTGTGTATTCACCTATTTGTATTCACCTATTTGTATTCACCTATTTGTCCTTGAGGGGGTTGAGCTCTGCTCTTTCGGCCCACCTCTCAACTGTCAATCAATCAACTGTTACTAACTACTAACTCACACACGGGTCGCCGGTGGCTGTGTGGACAGCACGCTGGGCACGTAATCCTGTGGCCCGGGTTCGATTCCCGGCGCCGGCGAGAAAACAAAATGGGCAGAGTTTCTTTCACCCCCCCCCGATGCCCCTGTTACCTAGCAGTAAATAGATACCTGGGAGTTAGACAGCTGTTACGGGCTACGTCTTGTGTGTGTGTGTGTATGTGTGTGTGTGTGTGTGTGTGTGTGTGTGTGTGTGTGTGTGTGTGTGTGTGTGTGTGTGTGTGTGTGTGTGTGTGTGTGTGTGTGTGTGTGTGCGCGCGCGGGCGCGTGTGTGTGTGTGTTTCTGTCTGTCTACCTGACTTGTCTCTGTCTGTGTCTCCGTCTCTCTCTCTCTCTCTCTCTTTCTCCCTTCGTCTCAATCTCTCTCTCTTTCTTTGCGTTAGAAAACAGAATTAAAAAAAAAAACAGAGATTACTGGCACCAAAAGTGAAAGGCAGGAACACGAGAAAATAGAATAACAACCACACACTTAAACGATAATAATGGGACACAGCAAGCGACGCAGGAAGCTGACTGGTCTGAGAAATGGTATTGTATATGCAGGCTCTCCCTGCCTCTCCCTCCCTCCTTCCCTCTCTCTCTCTCTCTCTCTCTTCCTATCCCTCTTCCTCTCTTCTAACTCTTTCTTCTTCTTCTTTCATTTTTCCCATCGGTACTCTCAATTATGCTTTCACTCTTCCTTAATTAGTCTTTCTCCTTTGCTCTCTCATCTTTACTGCTATTTCTCTGTTTTATGTAATTGCTTTCCCCTTTATTATTTTCTCCTCACTTTATGCACGTCTACTCATCGCTTTGTTTCGTCTCTTCTTCTCTCCTCTTGCGTTTTTCCTTCTCTTTTTTATTATACAAATCATCATTTCTCTCTTTTATTTATTTTTAAGCCTTACTTTCCCTACTTGCTTATACTTCAGCTCCTGTGTCTATCACTTTCCTCTGTTTGTATTGTCTCCTTCTGTCTCCTCTTTCTATCCTCATTAACCCCCTCATCCCTTATTTCCCTATCCTGTGTATCTCTCTCCCCGTCCACACTTGCATCCCTTCATCCACTTCCTTTTAATCTTTCTCCATTCCTTCTCTTCCCTCTGCTCCTCCTTCTCTGTCTCATCATGTATACTCCACTTCCTTCACTGTACCTTCCCTCCAAATATTAACATGCTTATTGTGAAGTACTTCGGCTATGACTATATTTTTTTCTCGTTGTATCTATCATTGTTTTCGATTTTATCTTTGAATTTTCCTCTAGCGACACGTGAGAGTTGATTAAAATTATAAAACGAAGTTTGGAGCGCTTATTTTTCTCCTTAATTACACAAGTGAAGGGGGGAATATAAGAACATACTTTATATATTATTTTCAAACTTTATAATATAGGCAAATGTTGTGTGAGTAGCTCGTTAGAACTTGAAGCGAAAAGAAGATATCCATTTTAATTTATATTGATTTTTGTTTTTAAGAAATGTGATATTTCTTTCATCTGGAAAAGCCAAGGCTGAAGAAGAAGGAGGTGAGATGAGAAGAAACAGGTAAAGAGAAGTGGAATAAGGGGGAAGAGGGAGAGGTGGAGGAGGTGTAGGCGTAGATGGAAACAGTTGAAGGAATGAGAAGTGGTAGAAGATGGAGGAAGGATGAGGAGTAGGGGGGGAGCAAAAAACAAATAACGTCGAGGAGATGCGGAGGATGAGACGAAGAGGATTTAAAAGAAGGATGACGGGAGAAGTAGGGAGGGAGGCAGGAACATAACAAGTATAAGTTACTAGTTGTCAACAGCATCATACTACTTAAAGACAAATGAAAAACTAAATACAATGAAAGCTTATACTCCTGAACCAATGAAATAAATGATTGTCTTCACAGCACAACATTACCCTATCCCCTACCCCGCTCTCGACCCTAACCCTTACGCTCTCGACCCCTACCTTCAACCCTAACTCTTATCCACTCGACGCCGTCCTCGGCCCTAATCCTTCAACCTCGCTCTCGACCTCGCCTCCACCCTGACCCCTACCCTCGACGCTACACCATAACCCCTCGACTCAGTCCACAACCAAGAACGTCACCCTCAGATTCATCCTCCACTCAAATCAAGACTCAGATCCATACTCTCCAAAAAAAGAACACCACCTTTATCCCGTTACTCATCCCCATCTCGACTCATCACCCAAACCCTAATCTCCAAGCAACCCCCCCCCACCAACCCCCAGCAAGCCCCCCACCCGCACAACCCCCCCAACCATCCACAACCTCCTAAACAACAAAAGCCCATAAAAAAGTGCTTAAAAATCAAAGAGGAAATAAAACACGCCTTGTGATGTTTGCCAAGTGACGTCACCGTCACTTGAGGAGCGAAAAGTTGTTGCATAAATTTACGTAGATTAACTTGGAACGATCTTAGACGACAGGACATTTGCTCACTGAAAAGTTTCGAGATTATAATGCGAGAGTGTTCTCAATATCTTAACGTTCTTTATTGTCAACAAGATGAATTTAGTGACCGAATACACTTCTTATGCTACGCTCCAACCACTTGGGCTGGACGATAGAACGACAGTCTCGCTTCATGCAGGTCGGCGTTCAATCCCCGACCGTCCAAGTTTCTTTACAATGGTTTGGGCCGGACCGAAACGTCGTCTTTTTTTTTAGTTTCTGATGTAGGGATTTAGGTCATCAACAATATTTCTTATGCTTGCAGAGATTGTATTGAACAGCTGTCGACCTCTGATGTTCGTACAGTGTTGTCTGATTGTGTGAATATTATCTTTTGGAACAAGGATATGACCATTGCACAAGCAGAGTATTAACTGTCATCCGGATCATCAACTGCTGTTCAGTCGAGTCGTTATTACGAAATCGCTGTACTTTTTTTCCGGCCATAAATTTTGGCGTTGGTCATTTCAGATTCATGAGTTTGGATCGACAGTTTATTTCACGTTTAAAAGACAGTTTCATTGACGTTTGCTGAGAATTTCGTGTACGTTTATGTCGAGTTTCATTTACGTTTACAGACAGTTTCAGTTACGTCTCAACGGAGCAGTGATTGTGGGAAATGTCCCTGCTAGAGCCCGAGGTGTAGTGAGACGGTAATAATTCATCCTATGTGTCTCTAGACCCGACGGTGTGTGTCTGTTTCTCTTGCTTCACTTTCTGTCTATTTGCCGTTCTCTCGTTATTTGTATCAACCTTCACTCTCTGTCTGTTTCTCTCCTTCAAGTTCTCCCTACCTGCCTCTTCTCTCTGTCCATGCTTCTAATTTTTCAATTTCCCACTTCTCTCTTTATATCTGTCACTTCTTCTGTCTGTCTGTGCTTTTCTCTTAATTTTATCTTTCTTTTACTTTCTTTCAATCTTTCTCTCTGATATAGAGAGAACCACTTGCACTAACCGTAGAGCGAAGGTCTCGCTTCATGCAGGTCGGCGTTCAATCCCTGACCGTCCAAGTGGTTGGGCATCATTCCTTCCCCCCTGTCCCATCCCAAATCCTTATCCTGATCTATATAGTGATAAATAGTCGTAATGGCTCTCTCTCTCTCTCTCTCTCTCTCTCTCTCTCTCTCTCTCTCTCTCTCTCTCTCTCTCTCTCTCTCTCTCTCTCTCTCTCTCTCTCTCTCTCTCTCTCTCTCTCTCTCTCTCTCTCTCTCTCTCTTCCTCTGTGCAAGGACCCTGAAAATACAACAACAACAACAAAAAAACTGAAGAATCAGCGCGAGTAATGCCTGTTAACAAGACACAATTTTATTTGTTTATTCTACAGAATGGTAATGTAGTTTAGGTCTTGATGTTATTAACAATGATAGGAGAGGTATTAGTTCCTTGTTTATTGCTTTGATACGGAGCGGTGGATAGGAATCACAGGCAAATATCTGTTGATCTTTATGTTTATGTCATGTAAGCGATGGACGTGCAGTGAAGGGATATTTGCTGGAGGTAGCTTCAGCAAATGTTCCCAACGAAACGATTGAAATGGTGAGCAAACACCAGTGAGTCAGAGAGAGAGAGAGAGAGAGAGAGAGAGAGAGAGAGAGAGAGAGAGAGAGAGAGAGAGAGAGAGTGAATTAATATAATGCTTTTGAATTAGATGATTGGTGTATTAATTTTATTGGAGGCGTACTTTTAATTTTTAATTTATCGTCGGTTTCTTTGGATGTTTCTGTGTTTGTCAGTGAAGGAGCCTTGGAGAGAGCGTCTTAAGTCATCACCTAAGCCTTCAAACTTCGTCGTTAACTTCTTCACGGTTATCGCCTTAAGTCAATTGGTTTTTCTCGAATTAAGAGGTCAAAGCTCACGGTCACTGGACAATAACTTAATGTCTTAGGTCAACGATATAAAACCCAGCTCTAAGGTGTGTTTAAATGTTCATAATATATGTTGAATTTAAGGGAATTCAAATTCATCTTTAAACAAAATTCAAATTCATCTGTAAAAATTAATAAGTAGAATTCAAGGCAATAGGTTAATGTTGAATCTCATAAGTTCAAAAATCAATGCAAATGTCCAAGAGTAAAAACAAAATTAAGATCCAGTGTCAGAGTTCAAGATGTTCGCATGTTAAGAGTTATGGATGCAGGTCAAAGTTCGTGTCCATAGTTAACAATTCATACGTCACACGTCGAAGTCCAGGTCACATGTTAAATTTCTCAGGTCAGAGGTCACACACATGACGTCACTCCTGAATATGGTTGGGGCATAACCGATCAGACTGACAAAATGATTTACAAAATTGTCATATAAATTCCTAAAAGAGGACTACACTCACAGTCTTCTTGGAAGGGTTGTGAGGAGGCAATGAGGTGGGTAGATAAGAGTAAAGAGGAGGCGAAGGGGAGCAAGGTGAGGAGGTAGGGGATCGTGCCCAATACCCACGAATGTTACGAGCTCACCATAGCCTGTGCTACATGAACATTTCGTTCTGAGTAGCTAAATCTAGAACAACAACATCCCACGAATGCCAATGTGGGCATTGGGCACGTGTTTATAGTGTCCTGAGCCACAATCCAGTCACAATCACAATCCAAGCGATTGTGACAGTCACAATCGCTTCTGCTAGAATTTAGCGAATTTTCTAACGGTGACCAACGAGTGCCAAGGAAACAAATAGTTTAAGCGCTCGTTGACCACACTCGCTATTAGCGATTTTTTTGTCTGTTTACCGGCAAAAGGCAGTTGGTAGCGGGTCGCATTTTGTCTTCAGTACCCTCGAGCAACGTTGTCTGTTCCAGAGAGGAGCGGCAAGCATCAGATAGTGAGGAAGAGGATATGGAGGAAGAGGAAAACAAGGAGGAGAAGACGGAAGAAGAAGAGGAGGAGAATAATATAGAGGCGGAGGAGATGTAAGATGAGGAAGAGGAGGATGTGAAGGAGGAGTAGAAAGAGGAGGAGGAGGGGAGAAGGAGAGAAAAGATGGGGACGACTAAAGGGATAAAAAAGGCGGGGAAAACACAAGCGGGCATAGAATTTTATGACATGTTAGAGGAGATGAAAGGAAAACATGACAGAGATGAATGGGCAGGGAGATGGGCAGGGAGATGGGCGGGGAGATGGGCGGGGAGATGGGCGGGGAGATGGGCGGGGAGATGGGCGGGGAGATGGCTAGGAGATGGTTGAAAAGATGGGGAGATAAGGGAAAGGGGATAGACAGGGAAGATGGGGAAAGATAGGAAAATAGATGCAGAGATGGGTGGGAAAAAATGGGGTGGGAAGCTGGAGAGGGAAGAAAATGGGGCAGGGAAGAGGGTGGTAAAAAAATGGGGGTGGGGAAAGAATAAGGCTGAGGAAGAGATGGGTGGAGGTAAAGGAAGTTTCAAGACAAAATGGGATGAGTAAGTTGAGGTAGAGATGATGAGTAAGGATGAATTTGGAAAAGGAAATCGATTGGGTGAGTAGATAAGTAGGTAGGAGGAATGGAGTAGTGAGGTAGATGTGGCAGAGACACGAGGAGTAGAAGAAAATAAGATTAGAGATATCAATAACTTTAAACATGAGATAGAGACGATAAATCACAGATTAAAAAAAAAAAAACAATATGAGGAGCAGGAGAAAATTGGAAAATCAGGAAAATGTACTTGAAAAGACGGAAATATTTTGTTGATGGTAATTCGAAGATATAGCTGAAAAGAAACAGGAAAAGCCTCTCCATCTTCACTTTGCTCTTCTTTTAACATTTCTCTTAATGACCCTCCAAGCCGCGACACTGAGTGCTTATGACGTGTCGTTCCTCATGTCGACCTTCGCCAGCGTCTCATTATGGCCTAACTGTGCTAAGCTCGACTTAATACTCAAGATGACGCAAGAAACTCACAATTGATTTCTCATTTCCTCGCTAACCGTTGATATATATATATATATATATATATATATATATATATATATATATATATATATATATATATATATATATATATATATATATATATGGTAAAAAAAAGGGAAGGGGGTGGTAGGAGAAAAGCACACAGAAACTGTATTGGAGGGGACCCACATTCCCTCCAATGCGTTATGTGTGGTTTCCTCCGAGGCTATGGGTCCCCCTTCTTCCAGCCAGAGGTGGTACTCCCTTCCCTATTGTAAAAAAAAAATATATATATATATATATATATATATATATATATATATATATATATATATATATATGTGTATATATACATATATATATATATATATATATATATATATATATATATATATATATATATATATATATATATATATATATATATGTCGTACCTAGTAGCCAGAACGCACTTCTCAGCCTATTATGCAAGGCCCGATTTGCCTAATAAGCCAAGTTTTCCTGAATTAAAATATTTTCTCTAATTTTTTTCTTATGAAATGATAAAGCTACCCATTTCATTACGAATGAGGTCAATTTTTTTTATTGGAGTTAAAATTAACGTAGATATATGACCGAACCTAACCAACCCTACCTAACCTAACCTAACCTATCTTTATAGGTTAGGTTAGGTTAAGTAGCCGAAAAAGTTAGGTTAGGTTAGGTTAGGTAGGTTAGGTAGACGAAAAACAATTAATTCATGAAAACTTGGCTTATTAGGCAAATCGGGCCTTGCATAGTAGGCATAGAAGTGAGTTCTGGCTACTAGGTACGACATATATATATATATATATATATATATATATATATATATATATATATATATATATATATATATATATATATATATATATAGACATATGTCGTACCTAGTAGCCAGAACTCACTTCTCAGCCTACTATGCAAGGCCAAATTTGCCTAGTAAGCCAAGTTTTCATCAATTAATTGTTTTTCGACTACCTAACCTACCTAACCTAACCTAACCTAACTTTTTCGGCTACCTAACCTAACCTAACCTATAAAGATAGGTTAGGTTAGGTTAGGTAGGGTTGGTTAGGTTTGGTCATATATCTACGTTAATTTTAACTCCAATAAAAAAAAATTGACATCATACATAATGAAATGGGTAGCTTTATCATTTCATAAGAAAAAAATTAGAGAAAATATATTAATTGAGGAAAACTTGGCTTATTAGGCAAATTTGGTCTTGCATATTAGGCTGAGAAGTGCGTTCTGGCTACTAGGTACGACATATATATATATATATATATATATATATATATATATATATATATATATATATATATATATATATATATATATATATATAAGCAATGCATAATTCGTGAAACAAGCTTAAGTTTTTTTCTATCTTTTTTCTAAGTCTAATATCTGATTATGCAAGCTTTACACTAGGGGTGTTCGGAGGCCCTTCCCAGGTCACATTCAGACCGGAGGGTGTTCAGAGGGTCTTTTCAGGTCGCCTTGAGCTCATGGATATAAAAAACAAACTCTTAAATTGTTCAGTAACCTTTTCTCGGTCACTTTAAGACCATTTAGGTTGAAAGATAATTTCTATGACACCTTCAGACCACGTTTGTTCAGAGACCAAGTCATGTTCAGAGCAGATTCTCAGAGACCATTCCAAGGTTACCGTCAGACCTTTAAATTTTAAAGTCCATTCCTAGGTCACTTTCAAAACATGGATATTAATATTTTGTGCCCAGTTTATAAAAAATATTGACTTTTTCCTCTTAATCAGATTATCTTTTAAATTGAAAACAAAATTTCAAAATACTATGGGGCTTTTCTCTCTTTTATTTAAACTGCTATTGCTTAATAAAAGATCAGTATGGAAAAATAGTGGAACATAATTGGAATTGAAAGGTCAGTTTGCAGCATTTGTGGAACGTTTTCATCACTGGAAAATCAGTTTGGAGCATTAATGAAGCGTCCTCCTCTCCGGAAGGTTAGTTTGAAGCATTACCGGAGCGTTCTCACCACTGGAAGGTCAGTCTGGATTATTAGTGAGGCGCTCACATCCATGTAGGATCAATCCGTTGCAATGGTGGTGCATTCACATCCTAGAAAGATCTATCTGGAGCAGTAATAGATAATTCTAATCATTTAGTCAACGCCGAGCTAAACTAATCAGGTAACAACCCCGAGCTTGTTACTAGTTTTAAAAGAATTTCATCTAAGTTTTAACAAGATTTTACAACTTTTTAAAGTTTTAAAACTTTTATAAAACTTTAAACAAGTTTAAAAAAAGGTTTTAAAGTTGTTAAAATCTGTTTAAAAACTTTAATCGACGTTTTCGTGAAAATAATCCAACGGAAGATTATAATAAATATAGTCTAATAAGAACAGAAGAAGACGAAGGAGGAGGAGGAGGAGGAGGAGAAGAAGAAGAATAATACGACGAATAAGAAGAACATATAGACAGAGGAATGAGAATGGCAACAGAGAAAGACAATGGCGGACGCGGGTGTGTGTGAGGCAGACAGCGAGGAGCGGACATGAAGGTAAAAAACTGATCCATCAGGGAAGATGGACTGTATATAGCGTGGAAGTAGTTAGCGTGGACATGGAAGTAGTTAGCGAGGACGTGGGAGTAGTTAACGAGGACGTGGGATTAGTTAGCGAGGACGTGGGAATTGTTAACGAGGTCTTGGGAGTAATTGGCGAAGGCTTGGGTACTAGTTAGCGAGAGCACGAGCGTAATTTGCGAGGAAGTGAAAGTAGTTAGCGAGACCCATCACGCACTTGGAACCACCTGCCACCACCACCCTTAATCGCTAACTACCCTCCCTAATGACCTCTCTTCTTGCTGCATGAGGGTCCGTGCCACCCCTCGTCCCAACTCTCTCTCTCTTTTTTTTTTCTCTCTCTCTCTCTCTCTCTCTCTCTCTCTCTCTCTCTCTCTCTCTCTCTCTCTCTCTCTCTCTCTCTCTCTCTCTCTCTCTCTCTCTCTCCGTCTCTTCCATGCATTCATTCTCACTTCTCTCTATCCTTCCACTCAAAGAATCTATTGTGCTTCAATTTTAATTTTCTCCTCTCAATTTCCATCGCCCTCTCTTCCCTCCTCACTCTTCTGATAATTCTTTCTTCCCTTCTTCTCCTCACCTTTACGTGTTCTTCTTTGGCAGCTTTTCCGCTCTCCCTTCCATTTCCTCTTTCGCTGTTCCCTCCTCCTGCCTCTTCTTTACTCTCATGCTCTTGTATTACGAGACTCACACCTCACCTCATTCTGTTTTGCCCATTTCTCTCCTATTCCCTTCTTCTTTCCTCTCTCTCTCTCTCTCTCTCTCTCTCTCTCTCTCTCTCTCTCTCTCTCTCTCTCTCTCTCTCTCTCTCTCTCCCTCTCTCTCTCTCTCTCTCTCTCTCTCTCTCTCTCTCTCTCTCTCTCTCTCTCTCTCTTTCTCTCTCTCTCTTTCTCTCTCTCTTTTCTTTTTCCCAACTCCAATAGTTACGTGTTCCCTCTTTTCTTAATCTATTTTGTGCAACTTCTTCCCCTCATTCTCATGCTTCTGCTCTTCCTTCATTTTCCTTCCTCTCCTCTTCACCTCTCTTCTAACTATCTTTCCCTTTTCCTTCCATTAGCTCATCAACGTTTCCTGCTATTCCTACGTGTTCTTCTCTTTGTTTTCCTTTTGTTCTTTGTTCTCTTTTCCTCTCGCTTATATTTTCGTTGTCCTCTTACCCCCCATTTTCTCTCTTTCTTTTCCTTCAACCCTTATTCCCCCGCTTCTGTCATTCCTCCTTCTGGCTCCTCTTTCTCTGTTTCTTTCTCTCTCTTTTTTAATCACCTTCTCCTGCCTCTGTTACTTCTCTTTGTCCTCCCTCCTCTCTACACCTCCTTCCTCTCTTCTTCTTTCTTCCCTTCTGCTTCCTCATCCTCCACATCTTATGCTTGTCTTCTGTTACTCACCCTTCTGTACTGTCTTCTCCCCCTCCTCTTCATCTTCCTTCTCTCTCCCTTCTTCCACCTTCTCCTATTCTTCCTCCTCCTCCTCATCTTCCTCCTCCCTTGTCTTCACCTCCTCTACTCCTCCCCCCTTGTCTTCACCTCCTCTACTCTTCCTCTCTTGTCTTCCCCTCCTCTACTCCTCCCCCCTTGTCTTCCCCTCCTCCTCCAGCACTCACTCGCTCCTCGCTCCTTCAGTCATTCATCACGACCTGATTGATTCTCTTAATGCGACTCCGTTTAGCTCAAAGTTGTAATGGTTCGCTGTTTGCTTTTTATTTAGACGTGGAAGAAACTCACTCAAGACAAAGTTTTTTAAGGAGAGCGAAATAAAAATGGGGGAAGGAGTGAATGGGTAATAAACAGAGGGCATGGAAGAAGAAGGATTGATTAACGCTTCAGAAAAGGGAAAAGTTTGCTTAACTGTATTTTGTTGTTGTTGCTTTATTTAGTCATTTCAATCCTAATTTATTTTGCTTGTATTTCCATTTAGGTTATATTAAAATTGTTAATGTATATATTTGTTATCGTTCATTATTGTTATGTTAATGGTATTATTATGATGACCATCAGTAGGAAGTATGAGGAAGATTCGAAGCTGCACACTTGGTACTTCCAAACGCACGAATTAAACCAGTGGACCAAGATAAACCACCATGGGGGTCCAGTGGTTTAAGATGCGTGCTTGGGAGTACCCAGTGTGCGCAGGTTCGAATCCTCAAAATAGTTCCTACTGATTTTCTTTCATATATCACGTTAATGTGACTTCCTTGTGCGTTATTTTTATTATTATTTGTATTACAATTATTATTATTATCAGATGAATTTTTATTGCGTTTAAAATATGTTTTTGCATATCAAATGTTATGTTTTAATTGAAAGATTGCAAGGTAGAACTACACATTTACCGTAGAGCGATCAGTAGCAATGCTGGTATCCTCTGCTCAGAGTATATGAATATTATTGTGTATTAATAACCATTCATTTAAAGAATTGTCGATTTGTTAAATCTTAGGATGTTTTAGATGTATTTCTGTTGCCAAATGTGTTCCATAATAATGTGGGTTTAACGGGATAATTGGGTCGAGATTGTGTCATCCAACAAAGAAGGCACAACTAATAGTGACTTGAATGAGCAGTTGGTCTTGTTCTACGGCATAACGATGGATACGATACTAGTCAATGTGCTCACGAGAAGTGGTTATCTGGCATGATAAAGAAATCTACTAAATCTACTAATGATATATACACAACGGGCTCACCATAGCCCGTGCTACTTGGAACTTTTTGTTCCAGGCAGCAAATCTTAAACAACAACAAATACTAATAACGTATTACACGTCACTCTGCAGAGTCAATCCAGACTCGTTTCTGGATTTAAAATGAACCGGAAGCAGATCGTCGTCAGTGTTATCTTGTCACTTGGTAGACACTTTGCTGTAGACCGCACTAAACTACAGGGAGACCACTGTAGTTCAGTGAACTCGCTGAACTAAGTCTACCAAATGCTACTGACTCATTTGAGATCGCCTCTGCTTAAACTATGATTCGAACCTTCGTGTGGACTGAGCACAGCACACTGGGATCGAGCATCTTCACTCTGATGTCAAAAAACTAAATTATGTCATTTCGCTCGCGGCTCAAACACCAGGTCACATGACATAGAGTTGTTGACAAACATCAAAGCTCCTTCGAGTGTTACTCTTATAGCCCAGAATTATGCATATATATATATATATATATATATATATATATATATATATATATATATATATATATATATATATATATATATATATATATATATATATATATATATATGTATATAATAATAAAATTCAGAGAATAGTTAACATTCCACAATAGACAAAGGTATAGCAACATTAATCGAACAAATGACTGTGATACTTAAGGATGTTAGTGAGGCAGTTGTTTCACAGAAGCGGTCTGATTGTTCACTACAACCTGGAAAGTTCGGAAGTTTAAGCAGCTTTCAACGAGGTACAAAAGATTACCAATAAATACAGGTCTATTAAACTTACATAGCAGACCATAACGCCAGACCACAATCAAATATTCCAGCAAGTTTTAAGAGTATGATGTTCATGTCCTCTCGACGGTCAATACTCTTACTCCATTTTACGTTCAATCACTCTATCATATCCGATGTGATTTTTTTGCCAATAAAACAAAATTACTTGCAACTGTACATTAGTGAATAGCTCTTATGAAGATAATCTTCCATTCTCTCAAAAACGATTTTACCATAGATCTTCCCACCAACGGAGGGAAGATCTATGATAAACGGAATTCTATACATCTGTAGAAATTATTGATCTATTATTTTTATATGGATTTTACTTTACTTTATGGCACAAACATAGTGTTCTTGTAGATCAGTTGCCAGGCATCATGATCAATATAAACTTCAAAGAGGGTTGTGAGTAGAAGTTGTCATATCTTATGGATGTAAGGACTGACACAATCTGGTCGTAGGGGATTTCCTGACATTCCTTTCAAGTAAACATTTTGCTACCTTATCTTACGTAATGTTATAGGAATATTAGAGAGAACTAGTAAAGCTAGGAAACACATGAAGCTCTTCTGGTTCAGAAGCTTACATTTTTCCATGTTAATTTGTTTATGATTTCTTTGTGTCTTCCTATTGATAGTTCATTCTTGTATTTGTTTTATAAGGTTTCTTGAAATATACTCAGCAATTTTTAAGATGTTTTGGTACTTGAGATGTAAACATTTCATCCACCCTGTCAACATCTCCTGCCAGGATAAAAACCCCAACACAGGCTCACAGCACCCAGCACAGCCCACAACATCCAGCACAGACCACAACATCCAGCACAGACCACAACATCCAGCACAGACCACAACACTCAGCACATCCCACAGAACCCAACACAGTCCCACAGCACCCAACACAGCCCCATAGCTTCCAGCACATCCCCACAGCACCCAACACAGTCCCACAGCACCCAACACAGCCCCATAGCTTCCAGCACATCCCCACAGCACCCAACATAACCCCACAGCACCCAACACAGCCTCACAGCACACAGCACCGCCTCACAGCTCCCAACACAGCCCCACAGCACACAGCACATCCCCACATCACCCAGCACAGCCCCACAGTACCTAGCACAGCCTCACAGCACCCAGCACAGCCCAACAGCACCCAGCACAGCTCCATAACACACAGCACAACCCCACAGCACCCAGCACAGCTCCATAACACACAACACAACCCCACAGCACCCAGCACAGCTCCATAACACACAACACAACCCCACAGCACCCAGCACAGCTCCATAACACACAACACAGCCCCACAGCACCCAGCACAGCCCAACAGCACCCAGCACAGCTCCATAACACACAGCACAACCCCACAGCACCCAGCACAGCTCCATAACACACAACACAACCCCACAGCACCCAGCACAGCTCCATAACACACAACACAGCCCCACAGCACCCAGCACAGCCTCACAGCACCCAGCACAGCCCCACAGCTCCCAACAAATCGTGGTAGGAGGCAAGCGGAGACACCTTAGGTAGTATTTATGGCCGTGGTTCGCAGCAGCATGGAAGGAGGTGGGAATAGGGGGAGAGAGGGGGAGAGGAAGTCATCTATCTCTCCCCTCTCCTGTCCTTTATTATCCCCTTCTCTTCCCCCTCGTTTCTCATTTGCATATTTCTCGCTCTCTGTCTCCTCCTTTATCTGCCTGTCTACCTGTCTGTCTGTCTGTCTGTCTGTCTGTTCATTTATATTTTGTCGTAATGTGTTTCACTTTCTAATTTGTTATTATGTCAGTTATTATGTCTTTCTCTTATTCCTGCACTCCATTCTTACCTCCCTCCGTTCTTCCATACATCCTTCGTTCCTTCCTTCTTTTATTAATCATTCCCTCTGTCCCTTCCTTCCTTCTTCTCCTTCTTCTTCACTCGCTCTCATTTTCCTAGATCATTCTCTTCCATTCTCCTCTGTTTTCCTAGTTCCCTCCCTGCTTTTTCTCTCTCTTTCTTCTTCCTACTCATTTCTTCCATTTAATCTTCGTTCGTCGCGCTGGTTTAACCAATTCTTACTCCTCTTTTTAATGTATTAACGTTCTTCTTCCTCTTTCTCTGCTACTTAGTCTCTTTCTTCTTTTGTTTATTGTGCTTGTTGTCCATGTTTTTCTTCTTGTTATTGTTATTCTTACTGTCCTATCCCACGTCCCATCCCCCAATCCTTATCCTGGCCCTTTCCCAGTGCTATATAGTCGTAATGGCTTGGCGCTTTCTCTCTTGATAATTCCTTTCCCTTCTTACTGTTCTTGTTCTTCTTGTTCTCCTCCTTCTCTTCCTCACATCCATCACGAGAGAGAGAGTTCCAGGGAGTGTACCTGGCCTCTCACTCTCCCTCACACAGCTCGCCATCTCTTTCTCTCCCAAGTTTAGCTCTAGTTGCTTCTAACTTTCTCCAAAGTTTCTCTAACTCTCTCGCTCACCCCTCTTTCCTGCCTTTCAAATATCCGGGTTGAATAATAAAGGATGCTGCCTTCCTTCATTGTTCTTGAAGGAGGATGAGAAGAAAGTAGAAGAAGCAGAGAACGATGGTGTAGGAAAGGGATGAGAAGAGAGGGGGCTAGATGGTTGGGAAAGTAAGAAAGATGGAAAATGGGGAGAGAGAGAGAGAGATAGAGAGAGAGAGAGAGAGAGAGAGAGAGAGAGAGAGAGAGAGAGAGAGAGAGAGAGAGAGAGAGAGAGAGAGAGAGAGAGAGAGAGAGAGTGGAAGGTGAAAGAGCAAAGAGAAATTGGTGTTGGAAAGAGGATGAAAAGGAACGAGAAATGGATGTAGAAAAATGCTGAAGGATACTTAGGACGATAGATAGTTCATACATGAATAAATAAATAAGTCAGATACTTTGCAAATAAAACAGATACAAATATAAATTTAGATTAATATATTAATGGGTAGACAGAGAGAAAGAGAGGGACACACAACATGAAAATGCGGACCTCTCAACACCTTCTCTACACATAATCGTATATGTACACTTATACATATCTGTCTGTCTGTCTGTCTGTCTGTCTGTCTGTCTGTCTGTCTGTCTGTATCTCTCTCTCTCTCCCTTTCTCTCCCACTCCTTCTCTCATAAAATAACATTTAAGTTATATGATAGTGTCAGCTCCTCCCCTCACACCTATTTCTTCCCTTGTCGACTCCTTCTCCGGCTCTTCCCTACGTTGTCCCTCCGCTCCTTGGCTTCCAGGCCTTCTATCCATTTATCTTTTGCTATCCACCTTTTACCTCCTTTGCTGCCAGTCTTACTTCCTTCTCCTGCTTCTCTCTTTCTTCCTCTATTCCTCTATCGTCTCTCCTTCCCTCCCTCCTCCCGTCTATGATTATTCATGTACTACAATTATCTTCACCCTCTTCTACCTTCTTGGAGGTCTTACCTCACCTATCCCTCACCTCCTTCCTTCCTTCACTCCTCACTTCTTTTCCCTCACCTTACCCCTCACCTGCTCTCCTCACCCCTCAAGTTCACGGACCTCACTCAACGGGTTCCTTCAAAGTTACTAATGAAGGGTATCGTGAATTATGACTCGTCTCCTCAATATAATTTAGATAAGTTATCTACGTTCTCTCTTTATCCTTCCTCTTCCTCACCCCTCTTTATTCTTCCACTAACTCTCCCCCTCTTTATCATTCATCTGCTCCCACTTTCTCTTCATTATTTTTCCTCTGCTTCCTATTCACTCTCAGAATTGTCTTTTTTCTTTTACCCATACTGCTTCGGCTCCTATCTTCATCCTTCCTTTTTTCCGTTCTCTTTATCTCATCCCTTTCTCTCTATTATGCTCTCCTATCTCCTACTCTTACTCTCCCTTCCAATATTTCCTCATTTCTGTCCCACTTCTCACTTATTTCCTCCTTCCTGTCCCACTTCTTACTTATTTCCTCATTCCTGTCCCTTATCTTACTTATTTTCTCCTTCTTGTCCATTATCTCACTTATTTTTCCAACTGGGCCTATTCCACTTTCGTTTTTCCATTCCTTTCCTCCCTTCTTCAGCAAATATACTTCTCTACAATTCCTTACCATTTCCACTATTTCTATCGTTAATTCTATTCATTCCATTATCCTCTTGCCCTTTCTAATTCCTCCTCATGCCATTTTTCATGCTATTTTCCTTTCGGTGCTCGATTCTTATACTTCAATCTCATATACGAGCTCCTTGTCCTCATGTCGAAGCTCCTTTTCCCCATCCCATCTCCTTCCTCATATTTCCTTATATTTCCTAACACCTCCATTCACTCCAGTCGTCATACTTCCTCATATGTCGTCCCCTGTACCTTACCTTCATTCCCTTCCTCATATTTACTCATACTTCATTCCCCCATCCTCTACTTCCCTATATTTCATTCCTCATATTACCTCATGCCTCTTCCCTTTCTCTCCCCTCTCCTCATTAATTCCTGGTGAAGGGAGTTACGACTCCTCTTTGTCCTTGTATTGAGAGCCGCTGTTCGTAGCGAAAGACAAATATTCAGAAATACAACACGACGCTCATACAATACCCCGATATTGTATGCATAACGTACTGCACTAGAGCGATACGACAGAATTACAGGGATATAATCCTAGAGCCATACTGGGAAGAAAACATGGATTTTGTAGAGCAACTAAGTTATGCAATATAGCAAAACAATTATAAAGATGCAATAATATGTTGCAGTGATGAAATACAGTAGTAAAATGAAGCAACATACTGTAGTGACACCGGAGCTCAAACTAAATGAATCGTGATTCAATATTGCGATTTACTGAAATGTTGGATAGATACAATGTAGCGATATGCAGCAGCGAAACAGTAATACAGAATCACGATATAATACATCAATACAGTAATGCAAAATCGCAATATACTACAGCTATACAGTAATACAGAACAGTGATAAAATGCAGCAGTACAGACACACGCTGGAGGAATACAGTGTTACAATACACCTTTGCAGCTCTACAGAAGTGCGATACAGTTTAATTTGTTATTGTATCTTGTGATTAAGTCTGTGTGGAGTATTATATATATATATAAATATATATATATATATATATATATATATATATATATATATATATATATATATATATATATATATATATATATATATATATAACCAACACTCTCAGCCACCATCACTACCCATGCAATTAATCAAACACACTCACCGCTCCACACAACACACACACACCACATACTCACCCCCCCCCACCTCACACACACTTACATCCACCTGTACCCTATATACTCACCCCCTCCCACACCCACACACACACACACACACACACACACACACACACACACACACACACACACACACACACACGCACACACACTGCCTCATACTCACGCACCTTGCTAGAATTAACCCTCGCAGACTCTCTGATGTAATTTGGTAACTAATCTATAAGGTTATTATCTCGGGCGTTTTCTCAGCGAATTTTCACTTTTCTGGACGATATACTCAAGGGCCAAATTGCCTCGTCTTGTCTCAAGATCGAAATAATTTAAAGTGTTTCGGAAAGTTATTGCTTTTCGAAGATGGCGTCGAGGCGTTTACGCCCTAACCTGAGGCCAAGTTTATGTGACAATGGCAGTCAAGGCGCCAAGAATATTGTTGACGCTAAGAATACTAAGAACATGATAAATAACAATAATAATAATTTTCTATGGTAATCTCACTGAAGTAATTGTTTGACTTCCCATCGTCCCAATAACCAATTTTAAATGTTACCTCAATGTAACTTCAGTACTAAAATGCTTTTCTGCACATGAATGAAAATTTGAACACTGACCAATTGATATTAAACAATTCTATGACGAGCAGCAGTACTGAAGAGAACGAAGAGTCTTAATGGCAACTAACTAAGAGTTGGGCAAGAGTCTTTGCATCCAAAGAGTTTCCGACCGAATTTATGGACGATAATTTCGAGAGCTCTAAGTTTATTTGAGTTCCTAATGATTGACTTTTGTATGTCGTAGCCTTGACCTTTGGATGGCATAACGTTGAACTTTAGTTGGCGTGAATATGACCAATAGTTGGAGTAACCTTGACATTTGGTTCGTTAAACCATGACATTTTCCGATATGTAGTTTGGTCGTCAATACGCTGATTGATCTCATGAATCATGAGATGTACACTGAGTAATTTTAAAAAATCAAGAGGACTCTTCGATCTTAAGACTTGATCGATGTCACAAAAAAGTTTGCAGACAACTGTCCCACGTATTCGACGTCAGATCCATAAGTAAACAAACTCGGAGGGTCCGATATACACACTCACACATACATACACAAACTCCTGTAAAGTTATTCATGCAAACATTCCATACCCATGAGCGCATTTCCACGATAATAATTTGTGATGGACGATAAAATGAACATGGTGGACGATATATACACCTGGGCGGAATCTCTGGATATTTGAACGCCTCCGGTACACGAGTGAATTAGTTATCAGGTGGTCAGGGCCTTCTCTTTATCTTCAGTGCGAGGAGACAGGAGCTCTCAATGCTGGGGAGTTCTACGGTATAGCGAAATATACGCCCCCCAGCGAGTGAATAACAACTGGGCTTCTCCATGGAGCTGTTGATTTATAGATCCTAGGGAGATTATTTTAAGTTGAAGAAAAATGGTCCACACACTTCCCGTGCAGTTTGTCCGGTTTTCTTCTCAGAGAAAAGATAATAGATATATTATTTTAGTTTTTGTTTTATGTTATTTAATTTGCATAATGTATTAATGGGCATTAGGCATTAAGTAATTCGTATTGTTTTATTGTAAGTTATCCATAACCCACATCTCGGTATACATGCACTGAAAGGCCGCTTTGATAACCTGTATACAGTATAAGTATACAAAAGTATACTAGGAGTTCGGTCAATAAGCGATTCGGGGATATAAATAGCACTCCCTTTCCGGTGCTTGATAAGCTCTAAGCTCTACACCACAAGAAAAATGGTGACCTGAAATATGTTTCAGGACAAAAGCATTGTACCTGATTGGTATGAAACTTCTTGTTTTGGCTCTACTGGCTCCCTGTAAATTAACAGACTTTGACCTCACGACAAAACCATGACCAACCATTTGCTGCAAATGTATCAGTAGCAAAATAGAGCTCACCTTCACTTATGTTATATATATATTTAACATGTGAATTATCTTCGTTTCCATTTCGAGTCATTGACCAATCATCAAGTATATTTGAATTGTTGACGTTTTCTTCGTCAACCAATTTTCCAAATGAGTTATATTATTATGGTTAGTTTGGATCACACGAGCTCAGACATTGTCACGTCCGTGGAAGGAGAACATCTATCAGAACGTCACATGTGGCTCCTTTCATTTGCAATCTGAGTTCTAAAAATGTGCTTTGCAGGAAATTTAACTTGTGGGATGGATTTCTGCACACTGTAGAATACACGCAGAGCAGTTAGGTATCTTTGTTTCTTGTGGACTTATGATGTATTGCGATATCTCGGTTGTATTTGGTCTGCTTCTCGCTACATGTTTAGTCTTTTCTGGGAATTTATTTATTTTGATGTATGACAGTTTGTTGTATTAAGTTTGCTTCTCAAACCAAGGCTGGTCTTCTCCGGGAGGTAAGAACGAAAAAAGGAATCTCGGCACATATGTCTTTACTCAACGATCGATCTTAATTGCCAGTTATGAAACTATTTTCTGTCTTAGATTAAACTTTTATCTTGAATCACAGTTTAAAGAGTTAAGATTTAATTAAGATAGCTTTTCCATTGGCAATACTTAGGCAAAGGCTTTTTGCTGTTCAACAAATTCATCTCTTTTGTTTCATCTTCGTTATTCTGAATCCTCAAAAGGACTCGTTGTCTCACCATCCATGTGGCATCATCTCAGTGGCACCTTGCGTGTCACACCATCTTATTACTCTTTCTCAGGACATAGAGATCTGCTAAACATCTTAAAAAATGTAAATTTCATACCCGTGAAAAAAAAGATTCTTCTAATATTATTATCTATTATCACATTCGATATTTCCGCTATTCTTGTTACATTTAAAATATTTACCTGTCGCACAAAGCATTAAAAATTTGCATATTAATGGTTATAAATTATAGGCTTTCAGTTTTTACAACTCAAACCCATAATGTAATACATATATATCATTCCCTCTGTTATACATGCATTATACTCGTATTGTACATATATAATCCCCGCTGCAATACATGTATAATCTATGCTGGAATACATGTTTAATTTACACTGCAAAATGTGTAACCCACGTCGAGATACATGTCCAGGCTGCAGTATATGTATATCCCATGCCTTAATACATGCATAATGTAGACAGACCACACAGCGAGGTGTGTATAAATGATGAAACATGTATAACTCTCTGTGAAGGGTTAAATATGTTATAAGTGCATACATAAACAAATATGTAGTTCACATGAAATGTGAAAAAACACATATGGCGTTCAGTATATGTTGAACGTGTTCAACACACATGTTCAGTCCGTTCAACATACTTGTTTAGCACGCTCAACAAACATGTTTATGTCGTTCAACATACGTGTTAAGTCCGTTCAGCACATATTTAGCCTGGTCAACACACATTTTTAGCCTGTTCAACTCGCATATTTATCCTGTTCAGTACATATTTACATCGTGTTCAACACATAATGCTATATTCAATAAACATCCTTAGAACCTAACTCTACATATTTTACCACAAATAATACCATCATAGCTTACTGAACTTCGAAAACATTAACCATAGTTAAACTATAGCATTATATAATAACTTGGTTCAAGTTTTCTAAGTTTTATCCACATTTTGCATTTAGATAAGAACTATCTGCGGTAACCCCTCTAAACCACATGCTCAATTTTCTATAATACGCATAATGAGAACCATTTGGGTCATAATGCCATCATGGACCATTAAAACTTTGACATGCCACTTAATTCAAAGAGGGACAGATGACGGTCGCCCACACTTGAGACACCTTGTGCTGGGGATGCTGAGATTGATGCCATAGCTGCTGCTGCTGCTGCTGCTGTCACAGCTGCTGCTGCTGCTGCTGCTGCTGTCACAGCTGCTGCTGCTGCTGCTTTCAAACTCCTCAAGACGTTGCCTTATATCCGGGAGTCGAGGACAACCATCAACAATATGAAGATTAAATTGACTTTCATACAGTTTTTTTTATAAGCCTTAGGTGTGGAATATCGATATATTGGCATCCATACAATGCTTAGCTACTTATTGACGTATAATATATATATATATATATATATATATATATATATATATATATATATATATATATATATATATATATATATATATATATATATATATATATATATATATATACATATATCCACAAGGACTTTTCAGAATACTCTTCATTTTCTTCTCCGAGGTTATGGATTTTGCTACAATTGCACCAGAGGTGGTACCCCTATATATATATATATATATATATATATATATATATATATATATATATATATATATATATATATATATATATATAATATATATAATATATATATATATATATATATATATATATATATATATATATATATATATATATATATATATATATATATATATATATATATATATATATATTTATTTATTTATTTAATATGCATGCAAACAAAAGATAAAAGTTGAATTTTAATGTGTTATGAAGACACATTAACCCACTCACACGCAATCAAACAAACACACATTTGCCAAAAATTGAGCTTTGCTCAATATCATGAAAATAAATTCTTACTGCAAGCGGATAAATAAAAAATGTCTACTTTTATAAAGATTTCAATACCTGGACGCCGAGGGAGATGGCTTCCAGCCTATCCCGGGATCACGTACTATTGCATCAGTCCTCGCTCCCTGATAGATATTGGTATTTTAAACGATCAAACAATATTTTAAAGAATTTTCCTTGCCGCCTTTCATTAAATATGTAAACAAAACACAAAAAATAAACCTTTTCTTGCAGCAAATGAAAACGCAGGACAGTCTTCCGAAAACAAAAGGTAGTGCTCTTATGTATAAACACCACGAAGCTATAGATGCCAGATCCAAACACGAGGTAAAAAAGAAGAGAAGGAGAATTCCACCCGACATAGGAGAAAACAATGGCACCATCAGGGAAATTGAAGAGCTTAAGAGCTCCATATCTCGAGGCTTGGGGCATCCTAATCTAATCTGCAGTGTCAGCCGTGTTTGTTTTGCAGGATCGCTGTTATAGTTTGCCCCCCAAAAAGAGGGGTGAAGATGCTAAATTATTTCCAAATGAATGTCGTCTTTGAAATTTGTGAACTGGGACGCTATAAAGGAAGTGAAGATGGAGATGGGTAAAGGGAAACGGTGGAGATGAAGAAAAATATAAGTTATAAAATGTTGAAGAAGGAAGAAAAGATTGATGAGAGGAAAAATATATCAAGTATAACAATATGTATGTTTAGCAATATATTGTCTATGGCTTTCTGGCTATCCGCCTAATTCTCCTTCTTTCATTGTTCATTGTATCCATCTCTACAACTCTTGTCAATGTTCTTACTGAACCCACCAAGCTCTTATATCAATATTTGTACTTCCAATTCTTAAACACACTTCTCTTCCTGAAGACTACCTTAAATCCAACTACCTCCCACCATGTAACCAATATTCCACGCTCTATAACACCAAAGAACGTCCCTCTTACTCTATCTCCCTCCCATCTTCCCTACCATACCTTCCTCCCCCAACCTCCTGCTTCAAAAATTAATACATACATCCAGGCTTCGTGTATTCTAGCAACACAGTTCAATGATATTATTTAATTCAGAGTTTGCCAGCACCTTCTTCTTCTGCCTCGTAAATTCCGTGCAATATGTAAATTCTCGCGGAGCAAAAATTCTCTTAAGGCGTACATTTTTCTCTTTTAATAAATTCCTATTTGACTTACGGGGGCGGAAGCGTTATTTGGGTGAGATATGCAAATGTGGACAGCACCCCACGGAGCGGATGTTTGCGTGTATGTGTGTTTCTGTTTATGTGTGTACTCACTATTGACGTTTCTATTTGTGCTTGCAAGATCGATATGTTAGCTCTTGGACCCCGCCTTTCTAACCGTAGGTTGTGTAATGTTCTGATTCACAACCTTTTTTTTCCATTATCATGTCTACTATATATTTTCTTTCTAACACATATACAGACAGGTATATACAGCCCGAAGTAGCTGTCTAACTCTCAGGTATATATTTACAGTTAGGTGAATAGGGGCATCAAGTGAAAGAAACTCTATTTATTTGTTTCTGTTTCACCCGGAAATCCAACCTGGGCCCTTTGAACTACGACCCCAGAGCGTTGTCCTTTCGGCTGCGTGTGTGTGTGTGTCTGTGTTTGGTATGTAATAGCGGCCCATACCGTTCCTAATATACGTAAACGATCTAACAGAGAAAGTTAGCTAATTTTGTTAATGTTTGCTGACGGTGCTAAGTTATTGAGGGAAATAAGTACTGAGGAGGACTGTAATGTATTGCAAGATGAACTAGACTATCTTAAGGGATATTCTAAGAAATGGCTACTAGATTTTAACCTTGACAAATGTAAGATTATAAAGATAGAAGGAGCAAGAAGGCATCAAATACTGTACTGAATAAAGGGAGGGTATCTTTAAACTTCTAAAAATGGGAGAGCCTTAGGAGTAGATATAACTAGTGAATTAACACCAGAGGCTCATACTAGCAGAGTAACAAGGGCAGCATGCCACCCCTCTCTGGCAAACGTCTGGTTATCCTTCAGGAACTTTGTCAAAAATCCCTTTTGTTCGCTGTAAACATCATTTGACCAACCTATTATTGAGTATGCTGCCCCGGCATGTAATATCTACCTAAAGAAACACATAAAAAACCAGAAAAGGTTAAAAAAAGTGCGAAAAGACTCGATCCTGAGCTAAGCGAACTGATCAATGAAGGAAGGCCGAGAGAAGTGGATCTCACTTACCTGGAGGAACGACGAAATAACGCAAACATGATAACGATGTACGAGATGATAACGGGATTACAAATGAATATATGGAGGCAATGTTTAAATTAAGGAACAGTAGAACGAAGAGACATAATTGGAAACTGGAAACACAGATAAGCACAGAGACGTCAGAATGATTTTTGTTAAGTCTTTGAGTCGTAATTGAATGGAACAGATAAAAATGAGGACATTGCCAATTCGACGTGAAGTTTTCAACGTCACTGCATCGTACTCCTGATTGCTTAACAGCTGTCTAACTTCCAAGTTTACTGCTAGTTGAACAAAAGCATCAGATGAAAGAAAAATCCTGCACAAAAGTTTCTGTCCCTGGCTGGTATAAAAACCCGGGCCCTTTCAATTGTGAGCCGCAGACGCTGACTAGTAGACCACTAGAGAACGAAACCCCTGTGTGTGTGTGTGTCTGTGCTCGAGTATATATGTGTTTGATTTCGCGTCTGCCTGTGCCCAAAGACTGTATGAATAGTACTACACTTCGTATATATACAACTGGAAACGCCTTTGCTTAAGATTCACGCATCCCAAGTTCGTAAATCATCAACAGCAATATTCACCAAAGATATCTGCGTTGTATCTTAAAAGCAAAACTTATGTCAGCACCTACTCAACCTTTCCACGCCCTCAACACGAAAAGCACGACAGGACAAATGTTTTAGCAAATAATTGCACGTATATTATAACAAAGACATTTTTTTAATCATGGAAAAGGAGATAGGGGGGCGGTAGTAGGTAGTGGAGATATATGAGAATGAACTTTGAGTCTGGCGGGGTCTTAAAGTGAGCAGTAAGTGATTTTTCGAAAGTTTTTTTGTGTCGAAAATCCAACTTTTACCCAAGTTGTGGAGTGGCGATGGTGATGTAGCAGGGTGGGGTAGGTTATGAAGGAATGGAGGATAGGTAGGAGGAGGGAGAGGAGATATCGAAGTAAAGGGGACTGGGAGGGAGGAGGTGACGTGGTAGGAGTTTAAGGGATGCCGAAAGAGAGGAGGAAGGGTATTGAAAGAAGGGAGGAGGATAGAGAATTGGAGAGAGGTGCGTGGGAAAGAGGGTGAACAGGCATGCAGTGTGAACAAATGTGTCTGGAAATGTACAAATGTGAGGAAAAAGGTTGATTGTGATCAATAGGCGGATGAGAAGAAATGGTAAGGCATTAAGAGAAAGGTATATGAACACATAAAGACGATGAGTGTGACATTGTCGTAGTCTGTTGGTCTCCGTCGGTGTCTCTATCACTTTCTTTCACTCTCTCTCTCTCTCTCTCTCTCTCTCTCTCTCTCTCTCTCTCTCTCTCTCTCTCTCTCTCTCTCTCTCTCTCTCTCTCTCCCTCTCTCTCTCTCTCTCTCTCTCTCTTTCTCTCTCTCTCTCTCTCTCTCTCTCTCTCTCTCTCTCTCTCTCTCTCTCTCTCTTACACACACACACATACACCTTGTTCACCTAGCACTAAATATGTACCTTTAGTTATATAGTTAGACAGCTGTTACGGGCTGCTTCCTGGGGATGTGTGTGTAAAAGAAATATATTTAGTACAGATAAAAGAGGGAAAATAAATTGGTTAGAAAGGCGGGGTCTAAGAGCTAACAGCTCTATTCTGCAATTACAAATAGTAAATACAAATAGTATATACATAAAGACAGAAGAGTAAGGGAAGACACGAAAACTACCTACAAAATTCTCAGAGAAATTGACAGGATAGATAAGAATAAACTTTTTAACACTGGTGGTACACGAACAAGGGGACACAGGTGGAGACTTAGTACCCAAATGAGCCACAGGGACCTCAGAAAGAACTTTTTCAGTGTCAGAGTAGTTAACAGGTGAAATGCATTAGGCAGTGATGTGGTGGAGACAGACTCTATTCACAGTTTCAAATGAAGATATGATAAAACCCAGTAGGCTCAAGAATCTGTACACCAGTTGATTGACAGTTGAGAGGTGGGATCAAAGAGCCAGAGCTCAACCCCCGCAAGCACAACTAGGTGAGTAAAACTAGTTGAGAACACACCTACATTCCAAACTGAAAATTTACACATTTTTTTTAATTACATAAGGGGAACAGTCTACGGACACCACCACCCACGTTTCACTTACTCTGAACTTCTTGTTGGAATATATTCATATGAAAGCGCAAGTAACTCCAGAGTTTCACCATAAAATCGGTTACTTGACTCTTTAAACACTACATTTCACAGTACACTATTTCGAGTTTAGTAAGAATATCATATTTCCATATTTTATGTTTAACAACATTTAGGGTTTATTATTAATGCCATTGAAATTTCTAATAATACTTAAAACTTAAAACTGGTATTCTATATAACACATTATCTCTCCCTCTCACTCTCTATGTTTCTGTTTCTGTCTCTCTCTCTCTCTCCCCCTCTCATCTTTTATTTGTATTATTAATGTTAAAATACCTCCATTACTACTACTAATAATAATAATCATAATATCAATAATAATAATTAATATTAATAATAATAATAATATAACATCGTAATTATAACATTTTTATTACTTTATAATTTAGATTTTACTGTTTATAATTTTATTTCTTCCGACTAAGTAATTTTTGTAGTTGTCTCTTGGCATTGTGTCTGTTTTTGTTATATGTGTTTTTATTGGGGTGTTTTCGTCTCGTTGTTGTTCATGGAATAATTTTTTGTTTTAGTTGTTGCTGTTGTTATTTTTGTTGTTGGATGTTGATTTTGTTGTATGAATAGTGTTGTTATTTTAGTGACGCATAAATGTTTGTATTTTTATCCCGCGAATCCAAAATTTAGCTTCCCTATTGCATTAGTTTTTGTTAACCGAGCAACTAATTCGATTATTCAAACTTCGGACTTCAACACTGTTTTTTTCCGGTGTTTGTGTGTGTTTGTGTATATGTTTCCTTTTTTTATGCATTCGAGTGTTTATGCTTTTAAGTATATGTGTATTTTTTTTGTTTCAATTTATTTTCTTGAGCATATGTTTTCGTGTGTGTATGTACAGGAATATGTGTTTGTGCATGTATCTGCCTGTGTATGTGCTAGCATGTGTGTGTGTATGTGCTAGAGTGAGAATGTATATACAAATGTTTGAACACTCAACGCTCAACCTGTATTCTGATCTAGGTAACATTTAATAACATCTTGGATTGTGGGGATTATTTTTATACGTATATGTACACTTGTATTTCAGTGTGTGCGTGTGTGTGTTTATGTGTGTGCGTGTGTGTGTTTATGTGTGTGCGTATGAATGTGTGTGTGTGTGTGTGTGTGTGTGTGTGTGTGTGTGTGTGTGTGTGTGTGTGTGTGTGTGTGTGTGTGTGTATCTAATGGTACAGACACACACACACATGAACTAGAGGTCTCAAAAGCGACCTCTACCTCTTGCGTCAGTAATTAACTACTCTCAGGTATCTGGTAAAATTCCCTTTCATTGCCTTATCATCTCTATACTTGACATATGAAAGGTTATCTTGTAAAAATATATATATCCCCTATTTATTTTATTTTAGAACTCTTCTCCTATATCATCACATTCCCTCCCTTCCCATTCCTCTCTCACACCTCTTCCGTTATCCTTTCAATCCTCCAATTACAACTACTCATCCTATAAATTATACGACAAAAGCTGAGAGAAGACATTCTATTGCCTCTGAATCCTGTTCTGCATAGACACCAATGACCTATTCAAGTCATAAGCAATCTCACTTCCCCCCACCACTCATGCACCTCTTTCCCCTCTTTCACCTCTCTTCGTTCACCTGTTTCATTTCCTCCCCAATCTCTTTATTGTCACATTTCTTCTCTTTTCTCGTTCCTTCCCCCCCCCTCTCCTTATAGTCATCCATCTGATTCCTCTTTACTCTTTCTTTTTCTTCCTCCTCTTCGTCCTGTTATGTATATCGTTCTCCTGTTCCAAATTTTCCCTATTCCATATTTTTCTAATTGTCTTTCAACTTCTTCCAACTCCTCTCGCACTCGCTAATATATTATGCATATATATATATATATATATATATATATATATATTCCACACCCCATTTATCTCGTCCTCTACAGTATATTTTAGACGGATGGAAAGACATTATAATTGGAATTGGAGGCAGTTTCAGAGTAATAAAAAAGAAACAATGTAACAATGTAATACCTGGCTGATATCAAAGGTAAATATTGACAGAAGAGCTACAAGTGCGAAAGCAAAACCATCGAACATATAAATAGCTTTCAAGAACCTGACTAAGGAATTCTTGAATTTTTGAACCAGTCTCAGGGTATGCAGGATAGAACTCATCTGTAAAGACGGGGTTCAAGAGCTAACAACTCGATTCTGCAGGCACAAATAGTAAATACACACTCACACACATCATTTTCATCAGGCAGGACCAAAGAGCCAAAGCTCAACCCCCGCAAGCACAAATAGGTGAGAACACACACATACACACACTAATAATCCGTGGTCGTGGGTGTACAAATGTCCCCTAATACCAGATCTGATAGCTACAATCCAGACAAATTGGTTATTCATGTGGTACACGCATCATGTGGAGGCGGTGGAGATGCAGGAAGCTGCAGTAATAGATGGCCTTCTCGCCGCCGGCTAATTACTGATGGTGTTTCAGAGACTTGGCGGCGCATGGGGTCGTTATCCGTCATGTTTTTGTAGGTGTGTGGTACGGCCGGAGGAAGAGGAAAGGGGAAGTGAGAGCGAGAGAGAGAGAGAAAGAGAGAGAGAGAGAGAGAGATACATTCAGGTCGACAGACAGAGTACTGACGAAAATAGAGAGAGGTTGAATCCCAGTACCAATGAGACTCACATTTCCAGGCACCGCTGTTTCTGATGTTTCGACCAATTTCAGAGTGCCACAATTCACTTACCCTTTCATAGACTGTAAATATCGCGGAAGCAGACGCTTCTACAATAACCAAGATGGCCCCAACTTTCTACAGTTTTAACTTTGGGATTCTATGTGAAATATGAGATCGCATACTATCTAATGCACTGAGTCTTACTTTACCGGTAAGAAAAATGACCCCCAACAGAAGATCTGAACACACACACACACACACACACACACACACACACACACACACACACACACACACACCAGAAATACAATCACTCCTCATCTCCGTTCCACTCTTCTCTAACACTCACATAGTTTTTCAAGCTTAGAGCCATTGTGCTTCACTATGGAGGAAAGGAACTCGGCTATCTAAGAGAATGATGTGTTGGAGGTGGTGTGGTGGTGATAGTTGAGTGGTGGGGGGTAGTGGTGGTGTGGCGATGGTGTTGTGGAAGTGCGGGATGGGCTTGTGGTGGCAATGGTGATGGCTTTGTGGGTGGTGGTTGAGATGGTGGGGATAGTAGTGGGTTGGTGATGGTGTGGTGGTGGTGGTAGCGATTGTTGTGTGGTGGTGTTGGTAGTAATGGTGATGTGGTGGTGTGATACGGTGTGGTGGTGATGGTTGTGTGGTTATGTTTGTGTGGTAGTGATACTCGTAATGGTTGTGTAGTTGTGATGGTAGTGTTGTGGTACTGATGGTAGTGTTGTAGTAATGATGGTAGTGTTGTGGTAATGATGGTAGTGTTGTGGTAATGATGGTAGTGCTGTGGTAATGATGGTAGTGTTGTGGTAATGGGGGGTAATTATGGGAGTGTTGTGATACTGATGGAAATAGTGGTAGTGTTGTTGTAATGGGGGAAAAAGTGGAAATGGTGGTAGTGGTGGTGGGGGTGATAGCGTGGGAGAGTGCAAGATATTCAATTGGCGCTGTATGATATAGAACTTATACAAAGTATTTTACTGAGACGAAAATAACTTAATGATTTGTAAAGACAAAATTCCCCAGAGTTTGACATTTCTGCAAGTCTAACTCCTGAGGTACACAAAGTGAAAGACATCTGATGTATATGCAAAGGTATGAAATTACGTTCTTTTCGAAACTAAATATGGAATAATTCATAACATTCCAAATTACGTATAATAGACCAAAATTTGCATCTCCCTCATACAGCGCTTAAACAGTTCAGAGCAAAGTCACGGATAGAACCCCAGAGTAGACCCACATTTGAAGATAAAATAAAGGAAATAAAATTAGCCTCAGTGAAAGAGAGAAGGGAATTATCCGGGGAAAGCGCCAAGCCATTGTAATTATATAGCACTAGGAAGGGGTCAGGATAAGGATTTAACATCACGACGCACTATTCTCAGAGGAACTAAATAATAGGCAGATAAATACTCATATAATAGGAACCAGAACGTGTTGACACAGGTGTTAGTAGAGGCAGACTCTGTATATAAATTCATACAAACATAATACAAAACCCATTGGAATAGTGAGCAATAATACCAATTGATTGAAGGCAGGTACCTGATTGAAATATAAACAGTAACAGCTGTAGGAATAAACATTGTCTCATATTTGCGTATTACAAAGATCTAAAGCCTAGTGCTAGACGCTTGCGAAGACTTGCAATAAATCCCTGAGGACAGGGTAACTTCAAAACCTTTGGAATACAGCCAATATCATGCCAATATACACAAACGGAAGAGATACAACAGGGGTACCCTTATATACATGCCAAGCAGAATGAGGCTTAAAAATAATAAAGGGAGAGAGAAGACAGGATCATTTTGAAATGGCCTTAGTAACGTAACAGTATCCAAGGATTCAGTAAGAGCAGATCTGATTCTGCTCTGGTGGGATCTTTGACACATGATCACGGAGGCCTTGGAGGGGAAACAAATGACAGAAAAGGATAATTTTTAGTAAATTGCCAAAAAAATCTTTGATACTGTGCTTATAGAAAATGAGTCAACAAAACAGACATAGTTGATCCCATTCGTTCTACCTTCAATCTCCACCCTTATTCCTTCTCTACTATACTCTCTTCTCTCTCTGTTACCTTCTCTCAAATTTACCCCCTTGTTTTATCTTTCCTATCTGCCTTTCATTCCCGCTTGCCAACCCTAATAGCGTGTCCCTACATAATTTCTTGTTGATCTCATTCTCAACTTCTGGGTGTTTTATATCTATACCTTCATCTTGCCTTCCCATCTCTCCCTCTGCATCCTGCCTTGACATCCATCTCGCTCTCTCTCTCTCTCTCTCTCTCTCTCTCTCTCTCTCTCTCTCTCTCTCTCTCTCTCTCTCTCTCTCTCTCTCTCTCTCTCTCTCTCACACACACATACACATATATCGAATGCACTTCAAGTCAAAAGAATCAACTCTGAAATGTATTTAAAGCCCTTGAATTATAATTAACTCAATAATTAATTCTCGAATTTTTGCCGAAATTCTGGTATGGACCAGAAGGTAGTCACCTCCGGTAACTATGTGTTAATGCTGCATTGACGTGTGTTTGTGTTTCTCTGCGTGTGTGTTTGTCTGCTTGCGTGTGTGTCGGCGAGAGAGATTGTGTATGTCTGCGAACGAGTTTGTATATGTCTGCGTGTGTGTTTGTGTCTGCGTGCGTATTTGTGTGTAGTGTGTTTGGGTGTTTGTGTTTGATGCCCCTTAATACACTGAGCTTATCAATTGCCAACTTAAGCTGGATGATTATTGAGTTACACTGAGCTATAAATGGCTGCATAGTGTGTGATTTCTGCCTGGGATCAGTTTTAATTAAATGCTCTTCTGTATCGTATAGTGCTGTTGTCTGTACCACTGTGTACGGTTAATTCTACATGACCTTCATAAGGTTCTTTACGTGACTCTCACAAGGTGCCTCTATATCTCTGAATCCTATTTCTCTGCTAAGGTATCAATTTATTTCTGTACCGCTTTATAAGAGACATCAATGACTTTTTAACGCTTTATAAAGACGGCTAAATCTAAAGCTTTATCAAGGTTCAATAGCATCTTTGTATCGCTGTATCACTGTACCTCTGTATTTCACAACACACTCTATAAAGGTACGAATGCGTCACCGTACCGCTCTCTAAATTACAAATATGTCATTGTACCGCCCCATAAATGTTCAGATGCTGCTATAGGAAGGTATATTTACATCACCGTAAACGTACGGTGATACGTACGTAAACGTACGTATCACCGTAGACTCGCTAGACCCGTTTATCCACCCGTAAGCAGTATTATTTCTGGATTATTTTAGTCTGCCTACCAAAAATAACAGGTGAAAATCCATTTCAAATTTCTTTTCACTGCAATCAGCAAACACTATTTGCTAATTTAGTTACTGCCAGGATGCATTAACTCCGCGATGCCAATTTACTCTAGATTTGCATAAAGAATCCAGGAGCCAAAGTTAGATTGCAGATGCTTAGTTGACGTCAGTTTTACAGCTCCTAAATTAACATTAATAGAAAGCGTAATTTGTTGATTATCTAGGTCAATTAAATGTGTGTGTGTGTGTGTGTGTGTGTGTGTGTGTGTGTGTGTACTCACCTAGTTGTGTTTGCGGGGGTTGAGCTCTGGCTCTTTGGTCCCGCCTCTCAACCGTCAATCAACTGGTGTACAGATTCCTGAGCCTATTGGGCTCTGTCATATCTACATTTGAAACTGTGTATGGAGTCAGCCTCCACCACATCACTTCCTAATGCATTCCATTTGTCAACCACTCAGACACTAAAAAAGTTCTTTCTAATATCTCTGTGGCTCATGTGTGTGTGTGTGTGTGTGTGTGTGTGTGTGTGTGTGTGTGTGTGTGTGTGTGTGTGGTTGTACTTACAGGGATTGAACTGCGGTTGTTTGATCCCGAATTTCAACAGTTAATCAACTTATTTTCCGGTCATAGCGACATTTGGAATTATGTATAGAGTCAGCCTCAACCACATAACTGTCTAATGCTTTCCATTTATTAACTAGAAATAAGTTTTAAGAGATAGAGTAATGTCCATGTGACTAAACTGGGTTGTCAGATTCCACCTAGGTCCGTCGGTAGAGCTCTGAGCAAACAATCATTACAATGACACAATTTACGCAATGACGCAATGTACTTACAATGATGCTTAGAGGCCCCACACTTACAAAGTTACAAGTCTCTACTAAACTTATATACTGTACTCGTAGACAACTCCAACAGTACGTCAAAAATAATCTGCCAGTGGCAATATAAGAATTATCTCATTCAGCCACCTAATTACTTATGAAACCGTTAACATCATCCAGTTTACTGATGACAATGGACGTATTTTCTGCCGAAAACATACTCGTGTTGATTCTTATCTCCCCATTAACTTTAATTAATAACTATGTTGCTTTAAATATCATATGCTAATTGGTGTGCTTGTATGAGGTGATAAAATATAATATTATGCAAATATTCACATATAATGCAGTAGTCACATTGTAATATCTATAGAGACTAGCCTTGGTAATAATAAGAGTTATTTACTCTGCAAAACATTAAATATTTGAATTTAATAACACAGTGTCAGTAAGAGCAATAGTTCTCATCAAATAATTGTGTCTCACTCTCTCATCAGCTGTGTGATAATTTCAACGCTACAGCTTATGTTTCACCCATCAATTGTGTGTCTTACACATTAACTGTCTCACTCATCAACTGTGTCTCATCCGTTAATTATGTGTCTCATTCTGCAAATATGTTTCTCACCCTCTCCTCAACTGTCTCTTAACTCACTCATTACATTCTTGTATTACTCCCATCAATTGCTCGAGTCTCACTCTCTCATCAAATGTGTCCCAATTCCTCATCAAATATCTTTCTCATTCTTTCCCCAAATATGTCCTTCTTCCCCCCTCATCAACTGTGTCTCATTAACTGAGTCTCACAAAGTCCCCAGAAAGATATCTCACTATCTCAGCAACTGTCTCAGTCTCTCATGTGCTCTACTCTCTCTCTCTCTTTCTCTCTCATCAACTGCATGTGTCTCATCTCTCACAGTGCCGCCGCGGATTATAGACACGAACACCAGTGGGGACACGGAGGTGAGAGAGGACGAGACGGCCAGATTGGTGTGTGGAGCCAGCGGGACTCCCCATCCGGCCTACAAGTGGAGGCGGGAAGACTCTTCCCTCATCGATGTATCCGGCACCACAAGTGAGTGTTGGAGGGTGGTGAGAGAGAGAGAGAGAGAGAGAGAGAGAGAGAGAGAGAGAGAGAGAGAGAGAGAGAGAGAGAGAGAGAGAGAGAGAGAGAGAGAGAGAGAGAGACAGAGAGAGAGAGAGAGAGAGAGACAGAGACAGAGACAGAGAGAGAGAGAGAGAGAGAGAGAGAGAGAGAGAGAGAGAGAGAGAGAGAGAGAGAGAGAGAGAGAGAGAGGGAAGGATGGAGGAGGCAAAGGAAAGGGAAGAGGAACGAAATGAAGATGAAAAAGAGGGGGAGGGAAGGTGAGAGGAAGAAGAGTGATAGTTGGTACTTGGAGAAAGTTGAGAGGAAACTGAATGGGGAGGAAGGAGAGAAGGATAAGGGAGAAAGGGGAGAAAGGAAAGGAGGAGGAGGAAAAGGAAAGAAAAAGTGAGAAGAAAAAGTGAAAACTTACTTCATTCCGGGTAAAGTAGAAGTAGAGACAGGGGAGAAAGGGACACAAGAAGTTGATGAAGGAATGAATGAAGTCAGCGGATATGAAAGATGAGGAAATGGAATAGGAGAGTAAGAACTTGGAGGAGCTTTTGTTTATAGTTTTGAGAAGCCATATAACATTGACGAGTTTTGATAAGCCATATAACATTCACGAGTTTTGATAAGCCATATAACATTCACGAGTTTTGATAAGCCATATAACATTCACGAGTTTTGATAAGCCATATAACATTCACGAGTTTTGATAAGCCATATAACATTCACGAGTTTTGATAAGCCATATAACATTCACGAGTTTTGATAAGCCATATAACATTCACGAGTTTTGATAAGCCATATAACATTCACGAGTTTTGATAAGCCATATAACATTCACGAGTTTTGATAAGCCATATAACATTCACGAGTTTTGATAAGCCATATAACATTCACGAGTTTTGAGAAGCCATATAACATTCACGAGTTTTGATAAGCCATATAACATTCACGAGTTTTGATAAGCCATATAACAGTCACGAGTTTTGATAAGCCATATAAAACTGATGAGTATATTACTGTTAATATGTTACTATTATCGTTATTAACGCTGTTACTGTTACTTCTGCAGTGACTGGTACTGCTTTAACTACAAGTACACGGTATATAAATATTATAGACAGGTTCCACACGGATCATATATAATGCAGTTTCCGAAGTCTATATTTAATAAAGTTAATAAAACTATATCACAGGAAAGCAGAAGCAAAAATTCTAATTCGCTCAATGCTTATTTCTGTGTGTTTTGAACAGATAAATCTCTCTCTCTCTCTCTCTCTCTCTCTCTCTCTCTCTCTCTCTCTCTCTCTCTCTCTCTCTCTCTCTCTCTCTCTCTCTCTCTCTCTCTCCTGAAATAATAACTGGTCCACGAGACCACAAAGGGTACGCTTGCTCGGATTTAAACTGTATACTTGCAACGAATGAACCGATTCCTGTATTATTTTGCATACAAGCCTGAATATACATAGCAGGCATATCAGTGTATTTTTCTTGTCCATTTGCTGGCTGGGGAGACCGACTTGAGTCCCTGGGTTGCAACTTTGTGTACTCCTTTCTACTGTTCATATTGTTGATGCTGTTCTTGTTATTCTTCAACTTATTATTACTTGTATTATTATTAATTATTTTTTATTAGTATTTCTGCTGCGATTTAAGAATTTAATTTCGTGTTGTTTTATGTCATAATAATAATAATAATGAGGAAAGTGTTGATGTTTAAATAAATATCATTTTAACGAAGAACATATAATTTGATGTTTTTTCTTCAAGCGCACACATGTGGGTCGCTACGAGCCAAGAGGCTGGCTTTATCTTTCTTGGAAGCTGTTTGTAGCATTGTTGAGGCGATCTCCACTATGAGTCAATCCCGGTGGGACGGCTAGTAATCTTTTCGTGAAGACGGAAGGAGTAAATAACCTGGGAGAGTATCCCACTGACTGGTTCCTTCAATGAATTTGGGATCATTAATCGCAATGGAATCTCTTAACTGCTCTGACAGGATGTCTCCCGCTAATTAAGTACCAGATGTACAAGCGGATACGAATCTGGGCAATGTTATCTTTGCTGCTTTATGGATGTCTATGCCCAAGAGAATATATTAGAGCGTTGCTTTTTGTAGTTGGTAATCTTCCAGGGAGAGACATTGAGCTTTACCATATTGCCTATGTGGCAAAACATAATGTCTTAATGCTTTCAAATGTACCTATAATTGTTAAGGTTTCACTCTATAGGCAGCAAATTTCGCAGGAATATATTTTTCTAATTTTTTCTACGGTTCGCTTGGGTCGAAAACTCCTGTATGGTTACAGAAGTTTCTATCATGCTATAAAATACATTACATACTAGGCAATGCACATTGCCTACAGAGCTAAAGAATCCCGAAGCAAATATGTGGACGTCGTATCCATAACAGATAGCCGCTCTAATTCCTTTGATAAGCAATAGCCCTATTTAGGGCTATGGCATGGCATGGCATGGCTCAGATGATAGGCCTATTCCTTCCCTTCTCTTCCTATCTCCTCCTCGCTACATTCCGTTTAAATCCCGTAGGTCACTTTGTGCTCTGCAGCTCTAGTCACGCCACACGGATCTATTCCTTTCCCCACACCAACACACCCAACAATCTTCTTTACATATCTTCTTGAAATAGTGCAACGGAAATTCTTCTTACCGCTCTTTCGCCTTTATATATATATATATATATATATATATATATATATATATATATATATATATATATATATATATATATATATATATATATATAAAGAGAGAGAGAGAGAGAGAGAGAGAGAGAGAGAGAGAGAGAGAGAGAGAGAGAGAGAGAGAGAGAGAGAGAGAGAGAGAGAGAGAGAGAGAGAGAGAGAGAGAGAGAGAGAGAGAGAGACAGACAGACAGTCAGACAGACAAAGACTGAGAGAATTAAAGAGATACACATATGGACAAACAGGCAGGAAAAAAAGCGAGTCATGAGATTTTCAACATCACAATTACATCATTTCAACAGCGTTTGCACACTTCACAGGATTTCTGCGAACCGACCAGCTCACAACAACCTTCCAATTTAAATACAATATAAACCAATCGTGGATAAATGTGAATATCAGTGTAAATACGCCAATACCTGCCTGTCGATCCCTCACCAATACGGATATATGATGCAACAAAGCAGGACTGAACATTTTCAATAACATTTCGATATGTCGCAGATCACTGAAAGCTACTCGGCAATATCAGATATCCCAGTTCTCTGATCTTACAAGAAAGGGTAACAAGATTTTACTGAAAGATAAATGGGAAAAGATTATATTATATATATATATATATATATATATATATATATATATATATATATATATATATATATATATATATATATATATATATATATATATATATATATATTAATGTAGAGCTTCGGCTATATATGGTCTGTTACGTTGCCTGTCGATTATTCCAGTGTTAGGATAATTTCTAGCGATGGTTGGGCTGTGTACAGAAACCTAGTTCTTTTTGCACTGTCAGGGTCCTAAGAGAGAGAGAGAGAGAGAGAGAGAGAGAGAGAGAGAGAGAGAGAGAGAGAGAGAGAGAGAGAGAGAGAGAGAGAGAGAGAGAGAGAGAGAGAGAGAGAGAAAGAGAGAGAGAGCGAGAGAGCGAGAGAGCGAGAGAGCGAGAGAGAGAGAGAGCGAGAGAGAGAGAGAGAGAGAGAGAGAGAGAGAGAGAGAGAGAGAGAGAGAGAGAGAGAGAGAGAGAGAGAGAGAGAGAGAGAGAAACATAATCACAGAGCCTCTACAGAGCAACTTATCATCAAATCACAGTATCTGCAGCCCTCCCTGCCACTCAACGCCCTAATGCTTCCCAACAAAGCCTACCATTACCCTCACCACATCACCAATCTTAACTCTCTCCCAGTTTCCATTTTTCTCGCCCTTTCAGACCTTCTGGTGGTTGGAAGCGAGCTGGTCTTTGAACCAGCGAAGAGACATCACGCTGGAGCCTACCTGTGCATCGCCTCCAACGGGGTCCCTCCTTCAGTAAGCAAGAGGATTCTTCTGAGTGTGAGGTGTAAGTCCCCCAGTTGACCTGAACCATCGCCCAGCATGGGAAGCTAACCCACTTAGTAAACAGAGGCCAGGGGGATGCCAGTAAGCGGGTTTGAGAGGAACAGGTCGAGGACAAGGAAGATTGATTCGGTGAAAAGAGAGAGAGAGAGAGAGAGAGAGAGAGAGAGAGAGAGAGAGAGAGAGAGAGAGAGAGAGAGAGAGAGAGAGAGAGAGAGAGAGAGAGAGAGAGAGAGAGAGAGAGAATGTTTCCTAAACACACTCACTTATTTTCTGTATTGGAAAACTTCTCTACAAACTCTCCAAAGCGCATAGATGAGTATGCTTCCTCTGATCCTAAGCCAAATGAACAGTTTTGTTACCAGATATTTCCGTGTTCCTCGCCAGACACGACACAGGCAGAGGTTCGAACCTCAGCCTTTACTTTTAGAAACTCAGACATTTACTAAATCTCATGTTGAACCTGAATTCATCCGAATAAAAATATAAATGTTTAGAAATATTATGCTTGTTGGAGTTTCAAGTACACATACTGTAACTACACACACACATCATACACACATTCATATATATATATTATATATATATATATATATATATATATATATATATATATATATATATATATATATATATATATATATATATATATATATATATATATGTCGTACCTAGTAGCCAGAACTCACTTTTTGGCCTACTATTCAAGGCCCGATTTGCCTAATAAGCCAAGTTTTCCTGAATTAATATATTTTTTCTAATTTTTTTCTTATGAAATGATAAAGCTACCCATTTCATTATGTATGAGGTCATTTTTTTTTATTGGAGTTAAAATTAACGTAGATATATGACCGCACTTAACCAACCCTACCTAACCTAACCTAACCTATCTTTATAGGTTAGGTTTGGTTAGGTAGCCGAAAAAGTTAGGTTAGGTTAGGTTAGGTAGGTTAGGTAGTCGAAAAACAATTAATTCATGAAAACTTGGCTTATTAGGCAAAACTGGCCTTGAATAGTAGGCTGAGAAGTCCGTTCTGGCTACTAGGTACGACATATATATATATATATATATATATATATATATATATATATATATTAGTTTTGTTTATCTCATTTTGCAACGCCATCTGGAGCAGCAAACTCCCCCTGACGATCACCTCAACAACAACTTTCCAAATAACATTTGGATCGTTAGCTCTTTACGAGCGACCACTCCACCCCTCCCAAGCGTTACCGCTGCCGGGGTCCACTTTGGCCAACTTGGGCAGTCTCTGGTCAGCGGCACTCATAAAGCGAGGTGGTCTAACCCAAAACTATCTTTACCTTTTCCGACACTATGTCTTTGTCCCTCTCTCTCTCTCTCTCTCTCTCCCTCTCTCCCTCTCTCTCTCTCTCTCTCTCTCTCTCTCTCTCTCTCTCTCTCTCTCTCTCTCTCTCTCTCTCTTTCTCTCTCTCTCTCACACACACACACACACATACCAAAACACAAAAGAACTTAATAACTATAAAAACACACACCTCAACTAGGTTAGTAGACGAGGTATTATGAGCTAGATCTCACCTTACCGTATTCACTGTAAGCAATCTAATATTTGTAAGCACACAAGACTTTTCGTCATACGAAGATCATATTTTACTTAGCAAAAATTTCATAAAGCTGACTTTTTTTTTTTAGAGTAGAATAGTATTGAAAAAGATAGTATTTTATTACAGCTCTTAAGCTTAAAGCTCCAATAGAACTTATTTATGCTTCTAAATTCACTATATTACAGCAAAAAGAGAAGAGATAGATCAATATTTTCTTAACTGAAAAGTACTTTTGCATAGTTTTGATAATTAAAGTCTGATTATTAAATCATTTCAAATTTTCAATTTTGATTTATAATCCTGTTGTTCATTTTACAAGGTTTTTCTAGTATTTCCCATCAATTTCAAACTGCCCTCGTTTGAAGGTCCTTATTAAACTACCGTTTAATAAGGTGCCTCGAACGAGGGTTGGGAACTTGTGGCCTTGGCTGATTCTCGGTGTGGCCGAGAATCAGCTAAGGCCACAAGTTCCCAACCCTCGTTCGAGGCACCTTATTAAACGGTAGTTTTCTGCCGCGATCACTAATCATAGTCGTGGGAAGTGAGTGTTTCGGGAAGCTGGATGTATACATTACTTATTATTAGAGAAGTTTTTAATGTCAGTGACACTTTGTTTCATTCTTTCAGGATCAGACAATATATTTCTATAGAATAAACTAGAGATTTCTTTAGATTACTAAATTATTTGTATATTGATGTAGTTAATGCCTTTTTTAACCCTCTTCTCTCCATCTTCATCTCTCTCTCACTCTCTCTCTCTCTCTCTCTCTCTCTCTCTCTCTCTCTCTCTCTCTCTCTCTCTCTCTCTCTCTCTCTCTCTCTCTCTCTTTCTCTCTCTGTTCCTCCTCATCCGCAGTTGAGCCTCAAATTCGAGCCTTCGAACCACGAGTGTGGGTGAATCTTGGGTCGTCTGTGAACCTATCGTGTGTGGTGGATGGGTTTCCTGAACCAGAGTTGGAGTGGCTGAAAGACAGCGGGCAGCCAGTCACCAGTCAGCCATATGTCTACCATCTACCGGACCGACTCTTACAGGTGAGGATTGAAGGGAGGACTGGGCTAGGATGAGATAAGACTACTCTCGTGCCTACTACTATTCCTCACGGCACCTTATCCGTTTCACAAGCACTCTCTGGTGATCGTTTGTTTACATTGTATTTGCATTTATCTTTGGTTCCTAGACTTTCTTTCCTCCTATTTTTCTTGCAGCTCCTCTTCTACATCAGTATTTATTCTACTCCTCATTCTCCTCCTAGTCTTACTCCTCATCTTCCTCTTACTCCTCTTTTTAATCCTTCTTTCATCTTATCCTCCAACTCTCGCTGATACTTCTCCTTCTCATCATCCTATTACTGTTTCTCTCCCTTCTCTCCCTGTTCTACATAGTCATGCTGGCTTGGCGCTTTCTCCTAATAATTCCTGTAACACTTTCCCTCTCATTATGTTGCTGTTGCTCTTCTTTTCTGCCTCATCTCCCCTCCTACCCTCACACGTCTTGCCGATGCTTCCTCATCGCCTCCTCCTCCTCCTCCTCACTCTCACCTATCAACATAACTAAAACATAAAACACATTTTTTCTGACTTCCCAGGAGTGCTCCTTGTTAAGTCATCGTTGCCAACTTCGCAAAGTGGCCACGCCGGGCCCACCTGTAGCGCCTCTGCCTGTCTCTCTCTCTCTCTCTCTCTCTCTCTCTCTCTCTCTCTCTCTCTCTCTCTCTCTCTCTCTCTCTCTCTCTCTCTCTCTCTCTCTCTCTCTTTGATAACATATACCAACTTCGTCCAACACCACTTCATTAGTCCAGTTTAAACATAGCTTCAGTGAGGCAATAGTGAAGTGGGGTTCATATCCCACCGTCTCTCTCTCTCTCTCTCTCTCTCTCTCTCTCTCTCTCTCTCTCTCTCTCTCTCTCTCGTCCCAGCTTTTAACTGGCTATTTGCTATTGTTCGGTTTCGTTAATTGTGTTTGTTTATTGATGGACTTAAGGCCTATCCCCCCTTTTGATCCATGAAGTCTCCGGAATCATCTTTTATAACCAACCAGGAAAACGAATTTAGGCCTTAATGTAATTCAGTCCTAAATTATACGTTGTGTATATACACCGAGAAGCGGAATGCACCTCTCGGTGTGTATATATATGTATATCGGTGTGTATATATGTACAGCTTTTTAATATTTATGTAAAGCTGTGTTGATGTTATTTTGTTTTAAGAATTATAATATATGCAAGCTGCGTGTTTTTGTGTACCGAAATCGTTCAGAAGATTTAAAATATAAATAAAAAAAATTTGCGGAAATATATTTATAAAATAAAAGCAGATAATAGTAAAACGTTTTGCAAATTGCATCAAATTTATCTTGATATGTGGAAAATTAAAGATTTTTTTTATTTACTCTGTAATGAACGCCGTTTTTATATTTTTATATTTTAATTGTCCAGTTGATAAGGCATTGATGTGAAACATATGCAAATTTATATATATATATATATATATATATATATATATATATATATATATATATATATATATATATATATATATATATATATATATATATATATATATATATATATATATATATATATATATATATATATATATATATGTATATCTTGTGTATATCTTGTAACCATGTATATATATATATATATGTATCTTGTCCCCATGTATATCTTGTAACCATCAAATGCATAATAAAGCACAAAAAATATTCAAGGAAGGGGGTGGTAGGAGAAAAGCACACAGAAACTGTATTGGAGGGGATCTAAACATTCCCTCTAATGCGTTATGCGTGGTTTCCTCCGAGGCTATGGGTCCCCCTTCTTCCAGCTAGAGGTATATATATATATATATATATATAATGCATCAGAAAACTTTTGACTCATGAAGGATTCGAACCCGGTCAGCCAGGGACTCCATGCCCCTTGGCATGTCCAGTATTATAACCACTCTGCCAAACTGACTGTACAAAAGAATCGGGAAGTCATCTGACTTTTAACTCCAATGCCCAACAGCGCTCGTGACTATTTTGGGCAGAGATTCTTCAACAAATCACTTCATCGTGCTGGGGCCCCATGCGTGTCATTTGTGTCACGAATTACATACATAAATGACACTGTACATTGTTATATAACGCTAACAAATTAACGAAACGAAACTTTTAATGTTTGTCCAAAAATAAAACAGTAAAAATAAACATTGTAGAGTTTATTTTTCAACTTCTATCTCGAGTGAAGAATAATGTCAAGAAAATAGAGAAGATTCGCGCTAGAATTACTGACCTCACCCCTTTCGGTTGCATTCAATAATATATATATATGCATGTATACTGACCTCCAGGAGAAATACATGTAAATCAAATTCAAAACGGAAAGACAACAATGTATCTTCCTTGGATGCTCTCACACAATTAAAGTGAATAATGCTTGAACTGCTTCCAATCTTCCTGCAGGAAATTAAATTTTAAAGGCTAAAAACGGTGCATTATTTTCTCTCTCTCTCTCTCTCTCTCTTGGGAAAATATGAGTGAAGAGGAAGATGAAAAGAATTAGTCGTGATTTCTGGATGGATTCCAGTCTTTAGGGATTATCAAGAAATAATTGGAGGAGATTTATAGGAATTTAAATGCATTTGTGAAATTGATTTTTTTTCCAGGACTGTGTAATATTTGAGCAATGTTTCGTATTTTGGAAATGTCTGTTCCTCCGCTTGTCTTCTGTCTACGTCTCTGTCTTCCTCATGTTTTTTTGTCTGTCTGTTCTGTTGCCTGATCGTACGTTCGGATACATATATGTTTTCGTATATCTGGCTTCCTTCAGTTCCCTGTTATTCCGACTGTTCGACTGTTTGTTTGTGTTTATACCTTTCTACCCGTCTGTTTTTGTATTGTTCCGTCCGTCTGTCTGTTTGCCTGTCCTTTGGTTCATATATTTGCATGTCCCTACAACTGTTCGTCCGACTGTCCATTGTTTCGTCTGTTCGTCATCACTCTCACGGCTTCAAACACAGACGCACACACACCTCCCTACAGATACACACACACACACACACTCATACACATGCACTCACACAGAGGCGGGACCAAAGAACCAGAGCTCAATCACTGCAAGCCCAACTAGGTGAGTACACACACACTCATACACATGCCTTTTATTTTTTTTTTTTGGCAGGGATATTCCTGCGCGAGCCCTAAGCCTCTGGCTGGCCCGCTAAGTGTTGCTTGTTTCTGTTTTACTTGGGCGGAGTATGAGAATTTATGACTCGTAATCACACATGCAATCACACACACACACACACTCATACGCATGCATTCACACACACACTCATACACAGACAAATGCAATCAAACACAGACACACGCACACGTTCATACTTATTCACTAGTTAACCAGTTGATTGACAGTTGAGAGGCGGGACCAAAGAGCTGAAGTTCAACCCTCGCAAGCACAACTAGATGAGTACAACTAGGTAAGTAAAGAGACACATACACTCATACACTAACACAAACACTCCTATACTGACGCATATACTTACACACACAAACGCACACACACACACTCACAGATACACACACAAACTCATACACTGACGCACACACTCAATGACACACACACTCATACACAGACACACACAAACCAAGTGGGACTCCCTCACATGCATATACTGTACGTATATACGTCACGGCTCGAATCGTAATTACCTATTTACCATCAGAGCTGGGAATTTGGAGTGCTCCTCCTCTCCACTTTGCTCCCGAAACCTGCTCATATAGCGCCCACGGATGAACGATATTAGAGGACAACAAAAATTAAACTAGAGTTAAACTCAGTAAAAGGGAGTGTGAGAAAGTGGATTATTGCAAAAGAAAAGGGGAATTAAAAGGTGAAGGAGAGATAATTGCGGTTAAGGGAAAGAGTAAGAAAGAGCGTAAAGAGGTAGGATAAAGAAAACATGTGAAGGACAGTGGGAGGGAAGGTTGATGGTTTTCGTGTGTAGTGATTCCAGGCACCTTCGGCATGGCAGCTTGTTTCGGTGGGCGGGATGCAGAGGCAATTAAACAGAGCACTTATGTTGACGATAAGTTGGTGAGAGAGAGAGAGAGAGAGAGAGAAGAGACAGAAGAGAGATAAGAGAGAGAAGAGAGAGAGAGAGAGAGAGAGAGAGAGAGAGAGAGAGAGAGAGAGAGAGAGAGAGAGAGAGAGAGAGAGAGAGAGAGAGAGAGAGAGAGAGAGAGAGAGTGAGAGAGAGAGAGACTGATGCAGAAATCCACATTAGGTGATGAGTGTGGTCATTACACAGCCTGAGAGAGAGAGTTTGACATGTACCACACGACTAATTACCCAGTAGCAATAATTTTATATCACTTCATATGATAATGAATACACGATGTCACCAAATACACTGAAATAATAAACACAGCGATAAAACAGTTGAGGGAATTGTATACGTTTCCGTCCACATAAATGTAGGTTTGTATTATTTTTTCTACATTCCCACTCCCGTCCCCCTTTGCTTGTCTTGTTTTAATTGACACAGTAAAAGCTCCAAGGTTGAAGATTACTATTAACGATCAAATGTTGTGAGTTCGTTACGTGGTCCACAGAAACCTGGTAAAAATCGAGGATACAGAAGGAGTTTTCTCTATGGATCATCATAGAGGAAGAGATCATTAGAATCAAGGGAAATGCAGAATTCATGTTGGTCCATACACGTGGCTGCTCCTATTTATATCCAGCCAAACTCATTTATATATATGTTTATCCTACGCTTGAAACAATCGTATAATCCCACGCCCATTATGTTACTCGGTAATTTGTTCCACGAATCAACAACCCTGTTTCCAAACCAGTATTTATCCCGGTCTTTCCTAAATCTAAACTTATCCAATTTATATCCACTGCTTCGTGGTCAAAATTGTGTTATATGTTTAATACCGGATTAATATTCCCATTTTTAAGCCCATTCTTCTACTTGTACACATTAATTGTTGCTCTTCGCCTTGCTAGAGAATGTAAATTAAGCTTTTTCAATCTCTCTTCATACACAAGGTCTCTAAATTGCTGAATAAACTTGGTTATCCTACGCTGGACGCGTTCTAGAGAATTTATGTCTATGCTGCCAACGCCTGACAACTGAGTGGACAGTGCTTCGGATTCGTAGTCCTGAGGTTCCGGGACCGATCCCAGGTGGAGGCGGAGACAAATTGGCAAAATGTTTCTTTCACCCCTGATGCCCCCTGTTACCTAGCAGTAAATAGGTACCTGGGAGTTAGACAGCTGCTACGGGCTTCTTACTGGTGGAGAGGGGGGGGGGGGGTAATAAAAAGGTGACTTGGTCGAGGACCGGGCCGCGGGGACGCTAAGCCCCGAAATCACCTCAAGATAAGATGCTATGATATGGTGACAAAAACTGAACTGCATAATTTGAATGGGGCCTAACAAGATTTTAATTTTAATTATCAGGGGAAAGAGCCAGGCCATTACGACTTTATAGCACTGGAAAGGGCTCAGGATAAGGATTTGGGATGGGAAGGTGGGGGAGGGGGGGAGGAAAGGTGTCCAACCACTTGGACGGTCGGGGATTAAACGCTGACCTGCATGAAGCGAGACTGTCGCTCTACCGTCTAAAGTGGACGGTTGAGCCTAACAAGAGCAAGAGATGTAAATGAAGAATAACACGAGGTGTTTTGTCGCTAACGCTTCTAGATACAAATCCCAGTATCTTATTTGCGGTATTTCGAACATTTATGCATTGATTTGTTTTACTTTAAATATTTACTAATCCTGACCCTCAAGTCTTTTTCGCAAATCAGACTTCGCAATCTAAACATCCTCCAATTACTATCCTGTAACTATCATCACTGCCTCGCCTCGGAACCTTACATTTCTCGCCATTGAACTGCATGTGCTATTCTTTTGACCATTTCAAAGTCCTGTCTATATGGTCTCGAAGTGATTTTGATAATTAGTCTAAATTTATATCCCTTCCGTTTTTCGTATCGAGGAGCAATACTCGCAAATTTGCAAATATTGTTCCTCAATCCCAAATCTAAATCATTTATACGTACTGCAAAAACAGAGGTCCCAGGATAGAGCCTTGAGGCACTTCACTTATGAACTTCAGCTTGGTAGGCTGCTTTTGCCTACCTACAGCCTACTTGGTAGGCTGTAGGTTACCACTTTGTCGAGACACAACCGAAAAAATTGCTG
>NC_091151.1:45689636-45694636 GCF_040958095.1 Procambarus clarkii | reverse complement strand
GGGGCTTCGTTTGTGCGTCGTGTGTGGTTAGTCAGCCTTCGAGGTGTTAGCCGTTCGTTGAAGTTGGTAGGACTCATTCCAGGGTAGTTAGTCGACTTTCGAGAGTGATTCATATGGTGTAGACGGTCGTCATTTGTGTGTTGTGGTCAAGATCATCTTCTGTCGCCGACTGTCTCTCTCTCTCTCTCTCTCTCTCTCTCTCTCTCTCTCTCTCTCTCTCTCTCTCTCTCTCTCTCTCTCTCTCTCTCTCTCTCTCTCTCTCTCTCTCTCTCTCCTCCTGTCTTCCTTGACATTTTCATGACTTTTTTAATTTAATTTTTATGTCCAGCCGCCGTGACCTGCGGTGTGTTATTATTTTTGCAATGTCCGCCTCGGTGTGTGTGTGAAGGAAAAATTATATTTTTAAGGTCGAGCTCTAGCTCCAGAATCCCGTCTTTCCACTTGTCAATTCTCTTTCTTATATCTTGTCAAGGGATTCTAATATCTCTTTCTCTTTCCCATCTCATTTGTCCGCTGCCTTTTGCACTAAGAGAGCTCTTTTTAATATCTCATAAATGTCCTTTCTAGATATGAGATTGTTACTTGGGATAAACAACTTGTGGCCACGCTCTCATTTTTACTTTCAGTTTCTATCAGAGAGGATAAAAACTGGGAGTGAAAATGTGTCAGCTGCCTTCTGACAATCCTGGAAGACACAATCTACCTATCCTTCCCTTTTCTACTTTATCTCTGGACGGCAGAGCGTCGGTCTCACTTTATACAGGTCGGCGTTCAATCCCCGATCGTTCAAGTGGGTGGGCAACACTCATTTCCCCCGTCCCATCCCAAATCATTATCCTGACCCCTTCCAAGTGCTATATAATCGTAATTGCTTGGCGCTTTCCCCCTCATAACTCCCTCCCTTCATCCCTCTGTTACCTTTTCATATTAGTTCAATAAGATAAATATTCAGAGTTCGCCTTCTCTGAAACCATATTGGTGTTTGGAACAATTTTTTTTTATTTTTTAGACAGTATATAATTTATTTTTTATTCTCATCTATAGTGCCTTACACTGAATGCATTTGACTCTGGTTTTTGGTTTTCCGATTTGGCCTGTCCCTGTTCTTTATTATAGGAACAGTGTTGGCTGTGTTTCATTCATATCAGGATCATCATTTTCGCTACTGAGGTTTTGTAAATGGTTACCGTGTAAAGACATCTCTTCAGCGGCCTCCTGTAGGATCCATGGGGATGTTTTTATTAGATCCCGTTGCTTTTGTTTTCTACATTTCCTTTAATTGCTTCCTCACTTCCTCTGCTGCTAGAATTATGGTTTTTAATTTTGTCGCGTAGTTGCACGTTCTTCCTTGTGTGTGTGTGTGTGTACTCACCTAGTTGTACTCACCTAGTTGTGCTTGCGGAGGTTGAGCTCTGGCTCTTTGGTCCCGCCATTCAATCAACTGGAGTAAAGACTCCTGCGCCTACTGGGCTCTATCAAATCTACATTTGAAACTGTGTATGGAGTCTGCCTCCACCACATCACTACTTAATGCATCCATTTGTTAACGACCCTGACACTGAAAAAATTATTTCTAATGTTTCTGTGGCTCGTTTGGGTACTAGGTTTCCACCGGTGTTTCCTTGTTCGTGTACCACCCGTGCAAGAGTGTCTTTGTCCACCCTGTCAATTCCCCCGAGAATTTTGTAGGTGGTTATCATGTCTCCTCTTACTCTTCTGTTTTCTAGGGATGTGAGGTTCAGCTCCCTTAGCCTTTCCTCGTAGTTCATACCTCGCAGTTCCGGGACTAGTCTGGTGGCGTACCTCTAAATCTTCTTTAACTTTGTCTTGTGTTTAACTAGGTATGGACTCCAGGCTGGCGCTGCATACTCCAGGATTGGTCTTACATGTGTGCGTGTGAGAGCCTGGGCATGTGTGTATGGTGGTGAATGTGTGTACGCAAGTGGACGTACATGTACATCTGTAGCCGTGAGTGTAATGGCTCAAAGCGTTTATAAGCGGCAGTAACCGCTGGCAACACCAGAGGGAACAACCTCAAATGGAACCTTTCTCTCCGTCCTTAGTGTCCTTTGAACCTGATTAGCAAGCCATTACGATGCCACGATTCACTCGATGATGTTGCTTTCTGATTGGTTAGCCAGACATTCAGGTTCCCGTATTCTGCTGATAGAAAATTAGCGCACTAGCGAGAGAGAGAGCGAGAGAGAGAGAGAGAGAGAGAGAGAGAGAGAGAGAGAGAGAGAGAGAGAGAGAGAGAGAGAGAGAGAGAGAGAGAGAGAGAGAGAGAGAGAGAGAGAGAGAGAGAGAGAGGGAGAGACGGAGAGAGAGAGAGAGAGAGAGAGAGAGAGAGAGAGAGAGAGAGAGAGAGAGAGAGAGAGAGAGAGAGAGAGAGAGAGAGAGAGAGAGAGAGAATACTCTCTCCTCCCATCGTTCTGCTTCAAGGCGGAACTTTTAAATAAAGATACGCTCAGGGACGTTGTTCTGGAATGGAGCCAACAAAGGTATTTAACTTCCCTCTTACTCGATTTTTTCTTGTAATTTTCGTGGTTTTCTCCCGTCCATTATCGTGTGTGATCCTTCCCTGCCTGTCATTGGCCTCTCTCTATTGGGTGATTTTCACTACATTTTTAAACTTTTGTCTTAGATCGGGACGACGTGCGTCTATCTTTCACTGGGACGAGGGGTGTCTGTCTTACATTCGGACGGGGTGCTTCTGTCTTACGTAGGGACGAGGTGCTTCTGTCTTACGTAGGGACGAGGGGCGTCTGTCTTACATTCGGACGGGGGTGCTTCTGTCTTACGTAGGGACGGGAAATAAAAGTTTCCATCATGCACCCATTGTTGCGAGTTCTGGCCTGTTCCGACAATTTCCAAATCTTGTTTATATCCTTCTCGGTTACGTCTCTAACTTACGTGAAATTCTCCGTCCTCTCCAGCCTCGTCATCCGTCTGTCTCCCTTGCGAGTGCTGACGGAGAATCTTCAATGTCTTCGTATAAAATGTCCCTGATATCAGGAAACAGCTTCGTCATCCTTCTCTGTATTCTCTCGAGAAAGTCACGGTTCTGGCGCGTATCTGTTATTGACTCTTCTTGTTATTTTAATTATATTATTCTTATTACTTCTGTTTCGTGATATCTCAGCCTGAGGTCGCAGACGACTCCCAAGCCTCTCTTACAACTGGATCTATCCAAGACTGTTTTCTTCAATAGATTAAGGCATTTTTTGTTTCCTTTCTGAAAGTTTAAATTCATTTACTATATTTTCGCCAAGCACTGGAGATTTGTTAAGTCTCCTTGTAGTCTGCCCAGAGACTTCCTTGCATCCTTTGTATTTGTTTCTTTGTATTTGTGATTTCAAGGAAAAGCTTTGCGAAAACCCACTATAATATCCATCCACTCTGACTTCATTCTGTTTATGTTAATCTTCTGATTCTAGTCTTTCAACTATAGCCAGATCTTGTTTCGTATGTTTCCTCCGACCTTCGAAAGCAGCCTTTCATTCAGAACCTTGCCAAAGGCTTTGCCGAGGTTCTGATATGCAACAGGACAACATAGATATTCAACATGTATCCGGATATACAACATAGGTACTAATGACATTTATTATTAATGGCTACCTTCTATAATACACTTGAATAACAGAATGGTAAAGTGCTGGGACAGGAAAGACTTCTTGTTAATGTGTATTAGTTGTTTGAGGCAAGAAACATATCCCAATTCTTGAATATTGGGACCACGTTAGTTACCCTCCAGGCTGCAGTGACATCAGTTCCAATTTATTAAATATGTTCGTTAATGATTTGATAAACTTCTATAATGAAAGATTTAAGACTTTTAATCTGTTCAGGCATATCCACATTGTTAATTTATAGTGTTACGTAGTTTGTTTTCATCACAACATGGTAGATTGTCACTCTGTAAAATTTCGAGGTCTTCCTAAATGAAGATTGAAAGGCTATAGATGTATTGATAATTTCCGCCACCATCGTTACTACCATCACAATAACCATCACAACAACAGCAGCAACAACAACTAGCCAAATCAAACATCACCTCCACAATCACCACCACCAAGCAACATCAATCACCACCACCATCACCAACCCCTCCTAGCAATAGCCTCCAATCGGACATCCACAAGTGGATCCTCCGTCCATTAAACTCTCCGCCTCGCTACCGACCCGCCAGGACGACTGATAATCTCTCTGGCAGCTACGCTCGGGTTTTTTGGTTTATGATCAATTGCAATGGGAATAATAATGTCCGCTGAGGCTGTGTGTCCCTGTTAGTCTCCCATAAATATCATTTCGAAAGCCGTTTTTTGTGATGGGGATTCCGGTATATTTGATCAATGATTTAAGTATTTAGATAAATATCAATGGAAAGGTTTGGTGTATTATATACTTTAAATTTCTTATTATGGTTGCTTCTAACACGGTTAATGATTTTGGTGTTTTTTTTTTTTTTTTTTTTGGTCATTCTTCTGTGACGGGTGTTCTGTGAGGTCATTCTTCTGTGACGGGTGTTCTGTGAGGTCGTTCTTCTGTGACGGGTGTTCTGTGAGGTCATTCTTCTGTGACGGGTGTTCTGTGAGGTCATTCTTCTGTGACGGGTGTTCTGTGAGGTCATTCTTCTGTGACGGGTGTTCTGTGAGGTCATTCTTCTGTGACGGGTGTTCTGTGAGGTCATTCTTCTGTGACGGGTGTTCTGTGAGGTCATTCTTCTGTGACGGGTGTTCTGTGAGGTCGTTCTTCTGTGACGGGTGTTCTGTGAGGTCGTTCTTCTGTGACGGGTGTTCTGTGAGGTCATTCTTCTGTGACGGGTGTTCTGTGAGGTCATTCTTCTGTGACGGGTGTTCTGTGAGGTCATTCTTCTGTGACGGGTGTTCTGTGGGGCCATTCTTGATGTTCTGTGACGGGTGTCTGTCAGGTCATTCTTCACAACAGTTTTCTCAGTTTCCAACAGTAAAAATTGCCATTTGTCCTGGAAACGTATCTAA
>NC_091151.1:45634636-45684636 GCF_040958095.1 Procambarus clarkii | reverse complement strand
ACCAGCAGATAAAGTACTAGCAGTGATGCAAACAGCCACAATAGTCGCCTAATCAACAGACTCATCACCCGCAGCAGCAACAACAGTATCCACAGCAATAGAAGCAAACATTATCAATATTAGCAACAGAGGTTGACGCAGTTTCAGTTCGATTCTTGAAAAGGACAGCTCACTATGCTCGTGTTCTCAAAAACCCATTGTAACTTCCACCCAAAACAGACCGAGAGAAAAGAAATCTGACGCTCTTCTCCCTCCACCTCTTTGACAACTTCCCGATAATTCTTAACAAGTTTTCTTTGTTAGTGAGGAGTGTGAGACGCGGGAGAGGGTGAGTGAGTGAGTGAATGAGAGAGAGAGAGAGAGAGAGAGAGAGAGAGAGAGAGAGAGAGAGAGAGAGAGAGAGAGAGAGAGAGAGAGAGAGAGAGAGAGAGAGAGAGAGAGAGAGAAGAACTACCACTGAGGCGCTAAAGCAGGATAAGACACGATACAACCTCGCCTCGGAGGACATGAAAGATTACAGGGAAAGAAGCGACTTTGGAAATAACGTCTTGTTTATTAGCCAAGTTTCTCGTTTGGTTTTTCTTCTCTTCAGAAGAGATTAGTAAAATTAATATTATTATTTTTATTGTAACTATTTTGTTTGGAATTTGCAATGGAGTTTGCAAGCTAGAACGACACTTATTCTCTTCAGTTACCTGTTGCAATGTTGGAATTCTATGCTGTTATTGAATTTGATTGTATACTATTACCCATTCATTTACAAGAGTTTTTAATTGTTAAAGTTTCGGCATGCTTTGGTCGCCAGCTTGTTGCCAAAATGCGTTCCGTAATTTAGCGTATTTCGGGGGATAATAGTGTCAAAATTGCTGTGTTCGTGCAAATGGAACATCTGTCTGCTTGTTAACTCTCACACCTCGTGTTCGGTATTGCATTCACGAGAGAGAGAGTTTCAAGTCAAATCGCAGAATACAATTGTGTGAACTTTGTGGAATACACACACCAACCACATCTCTTTCTGTGTTATTCTGGACGCACGTCATTGGGTCTAGTAAAATATATGACTATATAACTAGTCACGCGGCCATGATACGATATTTTTTCTAATAACTTTAGATAAAAAAAGCAAGAATCACAGATTATTGGAGCGAACTGATACGTTGCGAGTTTTTTCAATGCATTCATCCTTTACTTAGCACGAAGGTGATGTGCTTCCTTCCGCAGACATACTGCTTTTCAAGTGTATCCGAATGCTGCAGCATTATCTGTGTGTCTGGTGAAGGACAGATTTTCATGAATTTTCCACTGCTTATATGGTAATTGATGGGTATCTGATTTCTCGTGCCTTGTCTTATTGTTGGAGGGCATATTTGGTGCCTTCTTGAGAATGCCATCAGTCGGATGTTTTCTCTTACTTGCCACCGTCGCCTCCAAGATAATGTAGTTTCCAGGGTTTCAATGATCTGACTTAGATCTTTCTTGCTTCTTGGAAAAGTCAGTGTGTTGTCATGTGAATAGACGCTAGTTTCAGGTATTAACAACAGGATGTCATTTATGAAGATGTCACACACACACACACACACACACACACACACACACACACACACACACACACACACACACACACACAACACACCAGTTTGTTGATTGACGGTTGAGAGGCGGGACCAAAGAGCCAGAGCTCAATCCCCGCAAGCACAACTAGGTGAGTAAACTATGTGAGTACACACACACACACACACACGCACGCACACACACACACACACACACACACACACACACACACACACACACACACACACACACACACACACACACACACAAAAAAAAAATCCTCATATCTCACGCACATTTCTCAAAGATTGAGATTATGAAAGACACGTCGATGTAAAAAATATACTGGTGATGGAGTAGAGTTCGTCATGGGCCATTGATAGGGAATGAAAAGGAGAATGAAGTGGGGCTGGATGAAGGGAAAAAGGGCAAGCTAAGTAGGAAAATGACGAAAGGGAATCCATACTGAAGAGTGTTTGTGTGAGGCAATAGGAAATAAAAATTATTACTACGAATGGCTCAGTTCGCCCTTCCGCTCTCTCTCTCTCTCTCTCTCTCATTCTCTCTCTCTCTCTCTCTCTCTCATTCTCTCTCCGTTTTGTAGCCCAATCTTCCCCTTGTTAACAGATTGTTGACTACACACATACATTACAGGGAAGCTCCAGAGAAACCACTACATCACGCAATTTACAACGTCATTTAACCTAAATATACCCATTGAGCAATTCCCTATTTCATTCATTGATCTGAGAGCGTATGGGCACTCGCGTCCATTGTAGCCAGATTGGTGAATGGTTTTAGTAATCTTGATCGTAAAACTGCTCAGTATCATCGCATCACTGGGTATTCCTCCACCCTACACCAAGGGGATCCTAACCTCTGTGTGGCGCAACCAATAATCAGACTACCAGTTAACTCGACCCTTAACCCCATGCCACACTCTTCCCTCCCCCCGATGCCACACCCTTCCCATAAACAGGGTGGGAAACACTATGGTGTGTCAGTGTGTTATCACACACTGACACACCATAGTGAGTCAGAATTTGCAATTATACGTGGGGTTTCTCGTATTGGGAGTAGTAAAGTGACGCTACACTATCTTGCTCTTACTGGGCTGGTGATAGACAGCCAGTTAGCATGAGTTCATAATGAATCCAGTTTCAGTGGAATCAAAGAAGTCTTCTCTTACTGGTACACAAAACTGTTAATAGCCACCTTTGATATCGTCAGTCGATAAGGAATACAGTCTCAGTGGAGTCGAGGAGAGGAGCCATCTGTTCTGACTGTAGACTTGTAATAGCCATCTGATTTGCGCAAATTAATAACAAGTTCAATTTCAATGAAATCAAAGGAGACGGCGCCTCCATTAGCTGTAAACAGCGTGTTGCCAGATTGAGAATCTAGTGAGAAGCAAAGTTAATATACATGACCCGGTACCGTATATGCAAAACTCTCCAACACAGATAAGTCTGGTCTATGCATATTCTGCAAAATAAAAAAATCGGCATTTACCGTTAGAAAATCCAGTTAGCTTCTATGCAAGTCCTTCTCACAAGACATAACTAGCAACTGTGAACACAACAATTTCGACTCTCTTACCACCCGATATACGTACAGTTTTGGAACGCATTTAGGCAAAAGGCTGGCGACCAAACCATACTGTTGCTACAACAATTCTAAACTTCGTAAATATGTGACTGGAGGCAAATAATGATATTTAATAATATGCAGAATCCTTACATTGCTACAGACAGTTGAACAGAAAAAAAAATGGCATTCTAGTTTGCAAACTTCAAAATATCTCTAATTACATGTAATAATAACAATAGTAATAATAATAATAATACAAATAATAATAATAATGGATAAAAACCCACACTTGTGTATTTGTGATATTTATGAAAATAATTTACACCAAGTCTTTCTCACCCTCCTGATTGCTTTTGTCAAGTTCTGAGTGTGGGATTAGGACAAGACTTACTTCTCAACGTCTAATGACGTTGTCTATGTTTGTCATTAAACGTTGACAAGTAAGTCTCGCCCTAATCCCACTCTCAGACCTTGACAAAAGCACTCAGGAGAGTGCGAAAGACTTGGTGTAAATTCTTTACATAAATTTAACAAACGCACACGTATGGGTTTTAATTCTGTTATTATGACTGTAAGAAGACATTACCATTACTTAATAATAATAAAAATAATAATAATAATAACAATATTAACAATAATAATAACAGTAGGTAGAAGACGAAAAAAAGAAGAATTCTCAATTACTAACACCAGGAGCGTCGGGTAGCTCATCACGTACCACACAACTGCGATCCAAGTCTCCTGCCTCTGTCATTTTTTATTATATTTTGCACGAGGCGAACACTTGTTGCTGCATATGCACGTGTGTGCTTTTGTTTATTATGTCCAAGGACCACTGTCTTCCTAGTGCTTCTGTCCGGTACGCTCAGGGACCACTGTCTTCACTAGTGCTTCTGTCTGGTATGCTCAGGGATCACTGTCTTCACTAGTGCTTCTGTTCGGTACGCTCAGGGACCTCTGTCTCACTAGTGCTTCAGTCCGGTATGCTCAGGGACCACTGTCTTCACTACTGCTTCTGTCCGGTACGCTCAGGGACCTCTGTCTCCCTAGTGGTTCTGACCTGTCCGTCCATGGATTATTGAACACTGGCTTCGGTAGATTAGGTGGGTTGCTTACGGTCATGCGCTTCTGAGTGGGCAAAATCCCATCATATTTTATACCTGTCAGCTCGTAAGAAGGGATCGGATGCGAAAGTGCCAAAGACCTCTTGGATGTGTAATGAATGAACAGTCTGGCAAACATATTCTGTCTTGCCTGATGTCTATTATTCTATCAGAAAATTATATTGAATTCGGGAGTCAGAATTTGCATTCTCTGAACCCCTGGCTGGTGTTTGGTTTAAGAGCCAGTTTGTGTATGTGTATGTGTGTGTGTGTATGTGTGTGTGTGTGTGTGTGTGTGTGTGTGTGTGTGTGTGTGTGTGTGTGTGTGTGTGTGTATGTGTGTGTGTGTGTATGTGTGTGTGTGTGTGTGTGTGTGTGTGTGTGTGTGTGTGTATGTGTGTGTATGTGTGTGTGTGTGTTCATTCTGTATGTGTCTATATAATGAACATTTGTCTATAAGTGTAGTTTCAATACTAAAATATTCTAGTGCACCATCCTACCATGGTCCCTTTGCAGAGATACCAACCACCACTACCACCACCACCAGCACCACCACCACCACCACCACTACCACAAGCACCAGCACCACCCCAGCCTCCACCACCCCTCCCAGCACCATCACCACTGCCGCAGCCGCAGCCGCAGGAACCATCAATGCAAGAGAGGACTCCTCGGCCTGGTACCCGGGGATAGGTATGTAGTTAACCCAGCCTTAGAATACCAGAATTATTGTATCTGTAACCCTACGGGCTCACCATAGCCCGTGCTGCTTGGAACTTTTTGTTCCAGGTAGCAAATCTTAAACAACAACAAACAACATTGCATCTGATCTCTTTGTTTTGACTTCATTTGACTGCTTATTTTGACCTCAAGTGACCTCTTAGACTGACAAGTACGACCTCTTTTGTTGACTTTTTACATTTCCTGTTTGACCTCTTGTTTTGACTTCTCGTGATACAGTATGTCAAAACAGAAGTGTGTACTTACTGTATAAATTACTGTAATTAAGTGCAGAGCACTTGGCTGTGTATATTTGTTACCCAATACATTATCCCTAAATGCTCTTTCATTTGTTATTTGATTTTTTGTATACGTTAATTCTATTCTTTTGTAATGGAATCGTTATTAACAGTCTTTTTTTATGGCTAAATCCATCGGTAATAAAACTTAAGCAATTAAGTAAAAAAACGGATACGAATAATAAAAAGTTTAGGTAAATATTATATATATATATATATATATATATATATATATATATATATATATATATATATATATATATATATATATATATATATATATATATATATATATACATACACATGTAAATATAGGTAAATATAAATATATTCACAGGTAAATAGAAAAATAATTCAATAATTATTCAATTTGTTTCCAATAGATTAAAAAAAATGATTGCGAACCATATCTCAATGTGTATAATTTGTACATAGTACACTCACATTGTGAATAGTTTGTACGTGGTACGTTCTGATTGCAAGTAATTCTGAGAGAACTCTACCTCACTGTTGATGAATCTGACACAGTTTAATGTCATTGAATAAGTATGATGTCCTTATCTTACACTGCAGTGGTCACCACAGTTGATTTATCGTCGAATGGTCCCAGGTTCGATTCCTGGGGCAGGATAGAAACGTTCTGGCAATGTTTTCTTTTCCACTGGTTTCTTTGCTCCCTTAGTAGTAAAAAAAAAAAAATAGGTTCCCGGGAGTTAGGCAACTGTTGGGGTTCGCATTTTGGTTGAATCACAACGGTGTTTCAATTGATCTTACATTATAACAGAACGGTAAAATAACGTTGTGGTTACGTTTGCTGGTAATTAGGTTTAACGTAAACCTCTGCTGACCTTTACTCACCCGACAACAATCGACCTATTTATATCTCGTAAGTGAACATGTGTATGAGGTGAAAGGAATCTCTGAAAATCAAACCAATATTCAGACGTTGTTTCCTCTCATTATCGTTAACAATCTGATAGATATATCAACATCATTGCTTACTCTGACCCAACTGTCTGGCTGGTGCATGGGTTGCATTCCTCACTCAGCGTGTTGCATAAATTATTCGAGTCGCTGACATATTTTCACAGACAGATTTCAATCAGGTAATCAAACCAGAAATGTCGTTTAGTATAGTCTCGTTTCATTGACTATCTTATCAACAGTTCTATTTTTTATCAATCTCTTTTTATCACAAAGAATTATTACTTTTTATTGTTAAAATGGTTTCTTATATAAACTTTGACCTATATTTGTAAGCCAAAACTTTATAATTTAAAGTGTTTTGCTATTAATTCGTCAATCTTGATTCCCTACTCTTTGAAGTGTCTGCAAAATAAAAAATGATATCGACATTTGAGGCTTCGATAAAAACAGAATATACAGAACTCTTCCTATTATCGAATAGTCATATTTATTTCATTTAAATATCATGTTTCATTGCAAATCATCATGACAGACTTTCACTGTTATCAAATGATCAGCATTTAAATTCAAATTTAAATTCAAATTCAAAACTTATTCATAAATGTTTGCACATTTATAACCGAGCCATTTTGCACTGAATTTCAATACATTATTTGCATAAGAAATTGTTATTAAAAACATAAAACTTAATCCTTATTATTATTATTATAATTATTATTATTATACACTAAGCAATTTAGATTTAGATGTTCTAATGACCATAACCTAACCTGTTTGAGGCTCAAGTAAGCCATCATTGGCCTAACATACTCATTCTTAGTCCAAATTTAGTATATATTATATAACATGTCCCTGGAAAAGTTAGGTTTGGCTGCTTATTATTGCTGGAAGTGCATTTCTCCTCTCTGGTATGAATAACGTGGTTATCATGAGGAAGCAATAAGTCAATATGACTATATAACTCTTTGAAGGGATATAAAGACAGAACAAGAGCTGGCAAACAAGATAAAGATGTGAGCTGGGATATGAGGACAGGATGGGAACTGAGATGCAGACGAGGAGTCACAATAACATGGCTGAAAAATGTTGACGAAACAACACACTAGAAAGTGAAGAGACGACGACGTTTCGGTCCGTCCTGGACCATTATCAAGTCGATTGTCTGATTGACTGAGATATAAACATGGGAATCGAACGAGGCCTCTGCAAGAAGTAAGGTAGAAAGTAAGGGTTAGAATACAGGGATCAGTACAGATATGGGCATCAGAGGACGACATATTGTATTTGGATTTATATGCCCACATCCGTCTGAGGACTTGGTTGCGTAATCTACTGCCGATTTATGGAATCAATTACCGGGTAACATTATAGACGCGGGATCATTGGAGGGTTTCAAGCGTAGGTCAGACATAAGTTTGAGTGGATATAAATAAAAGCTGCGTTGTATGGGCCAATATGCCCTCAGAAATGTCCTTTGTTAATTTGTTCTTAAGTCCTCAAGATCTAGAATGAGACTGTGAATTAAGATAATGAATAATTACTCCACTCGCCCTGAAAAGCTCCCAACAGAGGACTGATGTAGCAGTTTCACCACTTCCACGGTTGTATTGTGTTACGTGGTTGGTTTCCCCTTGATCTGATAGAACAGCAGGTGAGGTCAGAATGTCTGATTAGCTCATGTATCCCAAGAATCTTCAACTCGTCCAGTTACGGCGAGAACCAGTGAAGAGCAAGAGATATGTGATGAAAAGGCCACGAAATGTTCACAATCTCGAAAATAGCTGACTCGTCAGTCGAGTCAGTGTCTGTCTCTGTCACTCGATCTATCTGTTTATTTATGTCCCTACCTCTCTTCCGGAATGGAATTTTTTAAGTGTAAAACACAGTGATATATGTCATTCCCAAAAATATGTGATTCTGTAGACTATTTGGAATATGTAATGTTCGTCCTTCGAGTCCACTTAAAAAAATGGATAAAAAATAGGTTTTTTAGTTTGAAGAAAATTTGTGTGAATGTCAGTGCATGAATGATGGGTTTAGTTGTGGTGGTGAATGTTATTTATTTATTTATTAAATCTACGGAAACAAGTGAAATAAATCATTAGTTTGAATATATGATGCGTTAAACTGAAAAATATTTTCTTTTTTACTTTTTGCTAGTCATACGCACATACACACACACACACGTGAACGCGCGCGCGCGCACACACACACACACACACACACACACACACACAAAGAGTCAATGCTTGATCCTGCAGACACAAATAGGTGAGTACACACACACACACACACACACACACACACACACACACACACACACACACACGGGGGCCTGACGGTTGAGTGGACAGCGCTCGGTACTCGGGATAAGTTTACAGGTTCTTGAAGCAAGATAACCAATTTATTCACTGTGAATATAAACTTTGAATGACTCCTCCTGAACATCAGATACTAAAATGCAGAGTTAGAAATATAAGGTAAGTTGAACATCGTTTAAAATCTAATAACCCACAAGTTAAGATAATTATGTGAATAAAGCGCTAAGCCAGAAACACTACCTAACACCTGGAAGGGCTATAACCAGGAGCTGGGATTTGACAACTTGGACCATCAGGGCTCGAATACCGAGCCTGCAAAAAGCAAGGCCGTCGCTCTTCCAACTTGTATAACCAACAAGTTGTCAAACGCCACTTGTTAATACCTCACAGAAACCAACATGATCCAGAAATACCTATGTGTTGCTAGAGCAACACCTATGCGACGCCTAGGTGTTGCTCAAATGAGTAACGCAGAGCAAGAGACCATTGACCCCAAGGGGAAATATCTCTCCAAAAAAAGAATTACGTTTCATTAATTTACAATTAGCTTTCTACTCCTCAACAGGCAAGAATAGATCAGCAATTACTGGCCAGCTGGCAGAGGGTCAGTACAGTGGCCAGCACAAACAGCAGCAGCAAGAGATGGACGAACAGTGGCAGAAGCAGTATGAAAGGAAAACATACACGTATATTAGTGCAGGTAAGTGAAAGGAGACCCTTAATGTAGTAGTATTATGCAGTAACATTAACAGCAATAATAATACTTAGCTTGGAGAAACTTGTTACAATACCGTAGTGTTTATATGAAGGTGAAGAAGAAACCCAATTCACGTGTACGTGTATTATTAAACCAACTTTTCAGATGAACTTACATCCTTTAATACGGTGAAAACAATGCTATGTACCGAGGTACAGAACATTGGTTTAAATCTTGTGTACCTTGATAAAGAACATTTAAATTTGGTTTAATAATACACGTAATACACATGTACTGGGTATTTTTTAAATAATAATAATAATTATTATTAATATTATACTACAACTATTGTTAATATACAATATTCATAGTTCTACTAATGTTATTACTAATGTTGCTACTGTTATTTTTAATTCTTATCATCTCTCAAACGCTGCTTTAGGGTAATTTTGTTATATATTCAAGTAAACACAATGTTATGTTTTCTCTATTGCAGAGAGAGAGAGAGAAAGAGACAAAGAGAGAGAGAGAGTGAGAGAAAGAGAGAGACAAAGAGAGAGAGAGAGAGAGAGAGAGAGAGAGAGAGAGAGAGAGAGAGAGAGAGAGAGAGAGAGAGAGAGAGAGAGAGAGAGAGAGAGACAAAGAGAGAGAGAGAGTGAGAGAAAGAGAGAGACAAAGAGAGAGAGAGAGAGAGAGAGATAGAGAGAGAGAGAGAGAGAGAGAGAGAGAGAGAGAGAGAGAGAGAGAGAGAGAGAGAGACAAAGAGAGAGAGAGAGTGAGAGAAAGAGAGAGACAAAGAGAGAGAGAGAGAGAGAGAGAGAGAGAGAGAGAGAGAGAGAGAGAGAGAGAGAGAGAGAGAGAGAGAGAGAGAGAGAGACAAAGAGAGAGAGAGAGTGAGAGAAAGAGAGAGACAAAGAGAGAGAGAGAGAGAGAGAGATAGATAGAGAGAGAGAGAGAGAGAGAGAGAGAGAGAGAGAGAGAGAGAGAGAGAGAGAGAGAGAGAGAGAGAGAGACTATAAGAGTCGTCCACCTTCCTCCCTAGGTATATATCTTTGAATTAATTACAGCTCTTCCAGTTTTTGCAAGAAGAGAATCACTTGCACATTAGCGAATTAATTTTTGCTTAAAACCTTGATAAATGTTGATTGCAGTAGAATGTATACTGATTGCGAAAATATATATACATATCATGGGAACAGTATGCATACACGATAAAAAAAATGGCCTTGCCTTCGTTGAATATGCAAATAGAATAATTATTTTTCTGTAATATATTCTGATTTCTTCCAGGAATAAATGTAACCAGTTTATCATCATTTTAATTTTGAGTTAATAGAGCATGAAACATTTATACAAATATTTTAGTAAAATATTAAAATTTGTTAGTGTGAAGCAAGACATTTAGAGTTTTCTATAAGCATACTCTCCTCGTATAAAATATATTCAAAGGACGTTCATCTTGGGTGTGACACTGGTAATCCTGAACACATATGAAGTACACTGAAGGATGAATGCCTTTATGCTAGATGTTAGGGAGTGTTTACAACCAGTATATATATATATATATATATATATATATATATATATATATATATATATATATATATATATATATATATATAACTGAAAACTCACACCCCAGAAGTGACTCGAACCCCCTGGGGTGTGGGGGGGGGGGGGTGTGTTGTTTTCAGTTGCATATTGTCCTGGGGACCATTCAGGCTTGTTCTCTTATATATATATATATATATATATATATATATATATATATATATATATATATATATATATATATATATATATATATATATATATATATATTAGCTAATTATTCATACTCTCCTTTTTTCCACCTAGGAAGTGCCTCTTCTGTCACTAGTCTTCGCTGCCCCGCCTCCCTCCTGCTGTTGTTCCTCCTCCTCCTACAGTCCTTCCTCCTACGCCTCCTCCGTGATAACTCCTGCGAGGAGGCACATGGACTCGGAAGGTGAAGTGTCGAGGCGGATATCACCTTGGGAAGCTGATCGGACTGCTGGTGGTAGATACAACTTTTGGAGAAAGATAGCATTGTTGGAGGCTGATAGATCTGTGGGAGGGGGCATAGTACCTGTGCAGGCAGACGTGACTTGTATGTGAAAAGGAGATGAAAAATGGGGAGAAGAAATTCGAATAATATAAATAAATGAAGAGCGATAAGGATGTCTGAAGAAGGGACGTGAGTCACTCGCCCGGACCATGAACCGAAACATATTAGGAGGAGGAAGTGTTAAAGGATAACCAAAGAAGGAAGGAAGAAAGGAAGGAAGGAAGAAAGGAAGCAAGGAAGAGTAACCCAGAGAAAGAGAATTGGTTATCGATCAATTCTCGGCTCCCATCTTGAGTAAACGGCCGCTGGTCGACTCTCCTTCTGGACAGTAAAAGGTGGGCCCCTCCTGCTAGTCACTGGCTATTGGGCCCGCCTGTTAGACACTGACTGGTGGGCCCGCCTGTTAGACACTGACTGGTGGGCCCGCCTGTTGGACACTGGACAGTCCCACTTCTGTGAAGGAAAATGCAAGGAAGAGGAAGAAGAGAAAGACACCTAATGAAAGGTGAAGTAATATGATGATAGAGACGATAGATTATTGTGCAGTAAGAGAAAACTGAGTTGAAAGAAACCAAATGAAATTTCAATAATGCAATAAGATGCGAACCAAGAATACAAGATATTACAAGAAGCAAATGAGAAGAGGAAAATCAATGAAAAAAAACAAAAAAAAATTTGCAATCTAACGAAATGGTTCACTAATAACGAGTGCTGATGAGAAAGAAACAAAATACGACACATAGATGAGAGATGAAAGGAAAGAAAGAAAACAAGATAAATTGATTTAAAAATGAAAGAAAGGAAACAAGATAAATTGAGATAAAAATGAAAGATAGAAAACTACAGAGAGAGAGAGAGATGAAGAAGAAATGAAGTCTGGGGCCAGGAGGAATCACCTCTATTCAAGAGATGAAATACGTCGACGAAAAATAGGGGGCTCTGAGAAAAGGCTGAACGAATAGGCGAAGGTCGTGGAGGCAATGAAAATGAAAAGTGACGGTATTGAATAATTATGGAAAAGGGGGGGATTTAAGGAATTAATTTTATAATAATTTAAAAAAAATGGAATTGGACAGTGAATTATGAAGCAGCAAGAGATGAAAGAGGAATATATGTACATAGAAGACAAATCAGGAAAGGATATATCAGGGAATAAGATCCAGAAAAGGAAGATCCTAAGGAGGGAGATTCCTAGGAGTAAGATCCAGAGAAGGAAGATCCTAGGAAGGGAGATTCTAAGGAGGGAGATCCCATGGAGGTAGATTCCCAGAACGAATATGACAAGTTGATGAAAAACGTAAAAAAAAAAAAAATTCTATAAAAAAATAGAACTTTGATTCTCCAGACGCTCCTTTCCTCTTTTCTCCCTCTTCCCCCTTTCACCTCTTCCCCCATTTCCTGCCTCTTTCTTCATTTTTCTTCTTCATTTCCCTATTCAGAATTGCCGTCTTCCGGGCATTTGCTGCCCCCATTTCCGCTTCCATTGACATGCTGACACGCGACGAATCCCAATAACCCACAAGAAAATGGACGGAGGAAACGTCACCAGAAAGTTATCAAAAGCTGTAACGCAACGACAATTAACGAAGTAACAAAAAGTAACAGTAACGGGAAAAAGAAAGTAGTTATTAAAAAAAAAAAAATTACGAAAAACTTAATGAACAAATTTTAAGTAACGAGGAGGAATCTAAAGCGTCACGCTGATGTCGTTATATATATATATATATATATATATATATATATATATATATATATATATATATATATATATATATATATATATATATATATATATATATATATATATGTTGGATGGAAATGAGGAATTTTTGTAGATAAGAAGAGCAAGTTTCCAATATAAAATGCAAATGTCCGTTGCGAAATGAGTTGTGGAGAAACGCATGGTGGAAATGTGCACTGGACGCGGGTGGTGAAACTTGTGTTGAGAAGCGTACGCAAGAAGCCTATAATGCAAACATGTGCCAGATGCGAGTGTTTGGAGCGTGTACTGGAAGCGTTTAATGAAGTGTACATACGTGACGTGAATGCTGGAAGTGTGTTCTGGAAGTACAACTGGAAGCGTGTGTTGAAGTGGGTGCTGGAAGCGTGTGTTGAAGTGGGTGCTGGAAGCGTGTGTTGAAGTGGGTGCTGGAAGCGTGTGTTGAAGTGGGTGCTGGAAGCGTGTGTTGAAGTGGGTGCTGGAAGCGTGTGTTGAAGTGGGTGCTGGAAGCGTGTGTTGAAGTGGGTGCTGGAAGCGAATATCAGAAACCAGTTGACACCTTTGGGTGGATGTAGTCAGTCGGGTATCGGTGAGAGAGAGAGAGAGAGAGAGAGAGAGAGAGAGAGAGAGAGAGAGAGAGAGAGAGAGAGAGAGAGAGAGACAGAGAGAGACAGAGAAAGAGAGAGAGAGAGAGAAAGAGAGAGAGAGAGAGAGAGAGAGAGAGAGAGAGAGAGAGACAGAGAGAGAGAGAGAGAGAGAGAGAGAGAGACAGAGAGAGAGAGAGAGAGAGAGAGAGAGACAGAGAGAGAAAGAGAGCGAGAGAGAGAGAGTGCACGGTGCAGGAGGAGGTGTTGCAAACACAAAGATGACAGATTGACAGTTTAACCGTGAGTACAGTAGCGGGGCTTTCTCTCTGGATCGCAATAGTGAGCTCTGAAATAGGAAAGTGGCAGGTCTTATGTTTAAATTTGTCGATGACCCCAGAACGCAATAGTTTGAGGAAAATCTACACACAACAAGGACAAGTGTTTACCGATAGCCCAGCTCCTTATTCTCCTTTATATATATATATATATATATATATATATATATATATATATATATATATATATATATATATATATATATATATATATATATATATATATACATAAACTGTTTTCCGCGTAATTAAAACCGTTGTTGTAGAGATAGAGATAGTGAAAGATAGAATATAGAAATAAAAAATGTATAACGATACCTGGGGCCTTATTTTGCTACATATTAGGAAAATAGAATACACAAATAATGGTCGTAACTACAACATACTTTTCTTGAGTATTCTATAGGCTATGTAGAAAAAGAAGTTCAGCAACGTAGGGAATATATATATATATATATATATATATATATATATATATATATATATATATATATATATATAGTGTTGGTTCTTTAAGGAAATATTATTTTTTTGCTTGATGGAAGGATGTAGATAATAGAAGGAGTATTTACATTAGCTTAGAACGCAGCTCTCTCTCCCTCTCTCTCTCTCTCTTTATCTCTCATTTTCATTATCTTTTTTTTGCTTTAACCTCCATTTGTGAGGAATTTACCGTCTTCCATGTTTCTCGCCTCGCTTCCATTTTCTGTATCAATTATATTTGATGTTTCGTTTCTCTTGTTATTGAGGTCAGCTTCATATTTTATAGATCTCCTCTCACAGTTTTCCTCTCCCATGATCGCTCTCCCATGATCTCTCTCCCATGATCGCTCTCCCATGATCGCTCTCCCATGATCTCTCTCCCATGATTGCTCTCCCATGATTGCTCTCCCATGATCTCTCTCCCATGATCCCTCTCCCATGATCTCTCTCCCATTATCCCTCTCCCATGATCCCTCTCCCATTATCCCTCTCCCATTATCCCTCTCACAGCACCCCTCTCCCATGATCTCTCTCCCATGATCTCTCTCCCATGATCTCTCTCCCATGATCCCTCTCCCATGATCCCTCTCACAGCATCCCTCTCCCATGATCTCTCTCCCATGATCCCTCTCACAGCACCCCTCTCCCATGATCTCTCTCCCATGATCTCTCTCCCATGATCGCTCTCCCATGATCTCTCTCCCATGATCCTTCTCCCATGATGATTCCTCTCACATGATCATCCTTCTCTTACAGCACCCTTCCACAGCTCTCTTGTCGAACGTCCCCTCTCAAACTGCCCCCCTCTCACAACTTCCCTCCCTCAACTCCCCCTCTCACTCATACTTTACTACTTCCTTCACTTCCAGCTATATTTTGGCCTCATTGCCTCCTTAGCGTTTCTCCTCTGTTATATTATGCGTTCCTTTTCCCCTTTTCTATTGTATCGAAAAGAAATAAATTCGTTCGAATTATTTTTTGTTAAGTTTCTTAATCTTGTTCAGTTTGTTTTCATATTTAGTACATTAATTTGTACATACTTTAAGTTTAACTTAATCTGAGCAATAATTTAGGGGCGGGGGAACGCACTCAGGCAGATGAGAACTCTTGTACACAGATGTACACATGTACAGATTGACGTATATATGTAAAAGAGTGTACACGTGAAAATATATGTACGGTTACATATATGTAATTTTTTGTTTTTGTGTTAACTTTTGCGCTGGTCCAAAAAAATAGGGGATAGATAAAATCCTGCCGGGAGGAATAATTTTGTATAACCGAGGTGGATAATAAGTAATCAAAGAGACCATTTTCCTTCGTGTCTTATTTCACTTTAATTACAGAAAATTGTAAGGGAAAAGGAAAACATTTGGGTAAACTATTGTAATGTGTGTAAATGATAACAATTCACGAACATTTAATGGTATAATCAGTAAGATTCAGTGGCTCTTATCATTACCTTTGTTTTTTAACTTCCATTCGATATTATTGAGATAAAATATATCAGTTTTAATGGTTGCCGAACTAAAAATGTTCGTAAAATGCCCCCAACACAGTGCCAACCAACACAGCTTGCTCGCTTAATGCATGACAATTTTGTAACAAATTACGAAATTTAGGATCTCCTTAACTATTTATGAATCTGAATAAGTTAAATAAGTTAGGGGCCTCGTAGCCTGGTGGATAGCGCGCAGGACTCGTAATTCTGTGGCGCGGGTTCGATTCCCGCACGAGGCAGAAACAAATGGGCAAAGTTTCTTTCACCCTGAATGCCCCTGTTACCTAGCAGTAAATAAGGTACCTGGGAGTTAGTAAGCTGTCACGGGCTGCTTCCTGGGGGTGGAGGCCTGGTCGAGGACCGGGCCGCGGGGACACTAAAGCCCCGAAATCATCTCAAGATAACCTCAAGATAGGAGATAACCAACATTGCTTTGAAAATAGGATCTATACCGCAGTAGTATGCATATCCAGCTCACACCCGATTAAACCCCTAAGTTCGATACCCGAGCAGGGCGAGACGTTTAGGCACGCTTCCCTACATCTAGCAGGACCTCGGCACTTTAGCCAACTGTTGTGGGCTGCATAATAAGCATGGTCAGCAATTCGACCTGTAAAGGGGACAGGGATAAACCACTCAAGCAGTCTCGGCCAGACAATATGAAACAATTTGCGTAGCTTAGTAGTAACCTTAATTTGGCGCTTGACTCCACCGCAAACTGACGAAGATCATGAAGAAAATTGTGGTAGATAAAAGGATAAATATATACATTGCTAAATAAATAACCGCATAGATAACTGAATAAATAATAAACTTACAAATGTAATAATAATGATTATTAATTAGCATAATAACTTAGTTATTAATCTATTAATAATTATTAGTTAATAGTAATAACCTAATAATAATAAGTAAACTTATAATTTAAATAATATTATTTAATATTTTATTTTATTTCAGTTATAATAATTAAGTTCAAATAAACAAAGCCCAATGCAAAGTTAATAATCTACAATAAACTTGAAAGATGAAAGAAAATCACAAATGCATAACTAATAAACAAATAAAAGTATTAGAATTAATGAAAGTGCAGAGATCCTATCGACCCATAGTATGTCAACCAAAACCTAACTGCATGATCTAAATTGGGCCTAAAACGAGCAAGGTAAAGATGAAGAATAACAAGAGTTGAATTTAAATGAACAAATCCACAAGGGCCGTGATTAGGATTCGAACCTACGTCCGAGACCATCCCAGACGTTGTCTTAATCGACTGTACATCACCAACATTTGATGCATCACGCAATTGTTATTTCTGTGTGTAAAAAGAGTTGAATTTGCCTCATTCCGAACATTAATGCATGGATTTGTTTTGGCTTAATTTCCCCACGAATCGTGACTCAAAGACCTAATACGCATTCAGACATTTTCACTCTTCAGCTTATCTAATTATTCTGTAATTCTTCAAGCCTCACCCCTTATAACCGAAATTTTAATTCTCTAAAGTGAAATTGCAATGTAGAACGCCCATTTAAATATGTTAAACACGACAATTGACTTATGCTGTAGGCACGATACTTGAGGAGCGACACTATAGGCGAGATAATGTAGATGAGATTATATAAGTTAGTTAATATAGTGAAGTTACAGTAGCATTACTACAGTTGCCTCATCACTTGCTTCACTATAGTAGCTTTACTACAGTAGCCTCACTACTGTAATCTCGTTACAGTAGCTTCCCTATATTACCTGACTTGCAGTATTTATATCTACAGTGTCTCATTATACTGTAGTGAACGTAATGGGGGTGAGATTATCGTAGTGAGGATAATATTGTAGTGAGGTTACTGTAGTGAAGCTACTGTAGTGAGGCTACTGTAGTGAGGCTACTGTATCTCAGTTTGATTTGCTGTTTCCTTTAAAACTTCTAATCACTTCTGAACATTTGTTTCTCACCTTTTTATCTGTGATACTATTTGCCCCATTTACCTGCATATTTACTAATTAATTTATAAATCTACTGGCTTACCTTACTATCTATTTACATGTCTATTATTACATCCATCTACCTGAATACCTTAGATTTGTCAGTTTATGTAGATTATATATTGATATACTTTTTAAGCTCTCCTCCTTTGTATTTGCTTGTCTACTTTCGCTGTTTATCTACTTGTATACTCTCGCATTTATATATCTGTCTACCGGGTCTGCTTAGTTGCTATTTTATCTACCTACTACCCGAGGAAGAGCTTACTATCTAGCTCCAACATATGACAGTGCTAACCTTACATCTTCTCTCTGTGGCTGTGTTACCTACCTTCTCTTGGGTAGTACCGTCTACTTTCCTAACACACATCTACCTATCTGCACGCCTTGCAATGTTTCTGCTTAACGACACACTTACCTCCCTATTTATTTGCAATATTTAAGTACAAACCTAAAACCTTTCCTAGTTGACTAACTGCCATCATAACTACTTGCCTAGCAACCTTCCCGTGTCTTTACATAGATACGCACCTGCTTTCCTTTCTTGTCTACCCCACCCCATCTACTTAACTACCTATCTACCTGCCTACAATCATATAAATTCGTCCAGAAAAAAACAGTGTGTATTTAACCTGTAAGTGAAAGCGTGAATTAACGGAAGTGAACAAATGAGTGAGGAATATATATATATATATATATATATATATATATATATATATATATATATATATATATATATGTATATATATATATATATATATATATATATATATATATATATATATATATATATATATATATATTATATATATATATATAAAATTTACACTCTGTTTTCTGCTGATTTCCCTCTCCGAAAGTTAATTGTTTGAATAACTGACGAATCTTCCTATATATAAGGAGAGTTAGAAGCAAAGAGAGAGAGAGAGAGAGAGAGAGAGAGAGAGAGAGAGAGAGAGAGAGAGAGAGAGAGAGAGAGAGAGAGAGAGAGAGAGAGAGAGAGAGATGCTCGTTATATTCTCCATGTTTCGTTTCCTGAATGTGTATTTTTATTTGGGTAATATATAAAGAACGATGTAAATATCAATCACTTGTTGAAGATTCTGGGTAAATTATAACGATTATACACAGCATATCAGAGATTATATGCAAATGTTAAATGTTAATTGTTTTCTAAAAAAAAAATAAAGGTTAAAATGGAAAACGAGTATTTTTTACCTCACATGATTTTATAAACAAAATACATTCTTTCAAGATGCCTTCTGTAATGATTCAAAGACTTAGCAATAAGATTTTGAGTAAGAGTGTATAGTGGGGTAATGAAGGCTTAAATGACGAATAACCAGCATGTAATAAAAGTAATTATTATAATTAGCATAGTAAAATAGTAACAAATTTAGAAGTCTAGTATTTACTTGAATACTTCCTAGTATTCATCTATCTTCTTAGCACCCATTTACCTATATAGTACCCAAATACCCACCTGGTATCTACCTACCTACACAAAACCTAGATTAGTATCAGCTAGAGCTATAAGTCAAAAAGATATATAAATCCCAGACCTATATTCAGTTTTACTGGCAGCATGAATATATAAATGTAAAAATTATATTGAATTATATACGCCGAAGAGATTTTAGAGATATTGCAAATATTAAAAATATATGTTTATTTTGTATTACTTATATCAATAAAAATATTCAGAGAATAATATATTCATAATGTTTTTATTCATTCTAATCACCTGGTTAGCATAAATATGTTTTTTTTTTTAATTTAATATATTCTGATAAACGTGAAAATATGTTTAAATGTTCGAATTCAAAAACATTCAAAATATAAGATGTTTAAATAGGTACCACCCTAGAAATATACAATATTTACCTGGAAACTTAATGATGTGCTTAAGTAACTATTATCTTTTGTGAGACTTAAACATCAGATCTATTAAAACAAAGGCGTATTTAATCGTTTAAATCTATTGAGATATATATTTTCAAAACTCTTTCTAACCATTTAAAATATCAAGAAAATGTTCAAGAATTCTCTCAAATACTGCAAACATCCATTTCATTTCAGTATTACGTCGATTGCTCTGAACTTTCACTACAAGTAAATATATGTTCGAATTTATTAAATAAAGTGTTAAAATTTATTAACTTTTTCGTTAAGGGTGAAAAACAAGGGTTTAGGCTCGGAATGACCCAAAATCAAAACAATTGACGCCATGATTATGACGTTTATAATCAGGTGAAAATGTAATGGGATGCTCAGATAAACAGGTAATGGGTAGCACAAACAAGAAGCACCTAATGGGACGCGCAGATGAGCAATAGGAGAGACGAACGACGGGGGGAAAGAGGAAGAGATACATTTGATACATTAAAAAAGGAAGCTATGAACAAAGCTTTACATAGATCATGTCAGGTGTTTAAAAACAAAAATACTAAGACACAAACACACAAGACGATATTTGTTTTTTTGTGCGAAACTTACAAGAGTGATTAAAACTGAAGCAGATGTTACAAGTCTCTGGGAGAATCTATACAACTTATGAGCTTATTCAGAGATATGGCTACTGGAATTCAAACCGGGCAAGTGCATTGTAATGAGGTTCGGAAATAAGATTAGGAGCCCAGAGAAAATATACATTATAGAATGAAAAAAGACAAGGCAAGAATATAAGAAAAAATACGAACCAGGAAATGGGCTTAATACCAATATTACCAACAGAGCCATATATAAAAAAGGAAAGCATTGTCAACATTTGCAAAAGTTGCAAACGTAAGAATATAATTTACAAACCTCAGAAAATGAAAAACACATACGTCAGACCAATCCTAGAAAATGCAGCGCCAGTGCAGTTCCCCCCATAGCCTTGTTACTAGTCTAGAATGAGATATAAAAGAGCTTAGTACAATAGACCAATAAAAGTTAAACAAGCCGCACTAAGAGACTGATCAGAAGCGATATGTTAACATTTGAACTGAGAGAAATAGATAAAATGTATAAGAGATGCTGTTTTCCATACGAGTTAAAGCAGAGCGAATGGACAAATTAGGAAGAGAGAGAGAGAGAGAGAGAGAGAGAGAGAGAGAGAGAGAGAGAGAGAGAGAGAGAGAGAGAGAGAGAGAGAGAGAGAGAGAGAGAGAGAGAGAGCTATGTACAGAGCTGACGAAATATAAATAGGCAAAATATGAAAGATCAGAAGGAATGAAATTGACGTAAAGAGATGCCCGAAAGGGAGTAAAAGGCAATATTAGTTAGAACGAAAAGGAAATTGCTATGCTATGAACATCATCAAGAGAAGATAACTGATGAAAAGAACATAGTGGAAATGAATGCACAGAGAAGCCAAACAGAACACTGGTGAGTGGCAGAAAAAACAGACTGTCGAGAGAGAGAATAGCTGAGGCTCGTGGATAAGATTGATAGACGGATGTTACTGCAGCTCAGAGGGAGCAATGTTCTGATGCTATGACTCTTCCCTCCTCCCTCTGTCTCTCTGTCTCTCTCCTCTCTCTCTCCCTCTCTATCTCTCTCTATCTCTCTCTCTCTCTCTCCCTCGCAGTGTTCCAGTAACTATTACTGAAGCCTTTCTAACGCAGCCTGCCAAGCGTTGAGTTTATGACTTTTCTTTATGAGCGCTGGTGTTGTTGCTGGAGTTGTTGCTGGTGTGGTGTTGCTGCTGGTAGTGTTGTTGTTGTTGCATGTGTCGCTGCTAGTATTCCAGCTGATAGTGCTGCTGGTGTTATTGAAGTCGATTTTCGGTGTTGCTCTCCGACCTGGCGTGTAGACAACATTGAGCTAACCTCCAGACAAACTCGCAAGTTGGCTGCGTGTATCGAATTACGTTCTTAATCTCGCTGACTTGATACCAACAAAAGAGTCGCTGGCTTTGCTGGGTACGTCGAGTAACAGACCTGAGAAACCTTAAGTTGACCGAGAGAGTTGAGTTATGACCCTGAGAATCATCTAGTAGACTATGCAAGCTGAGGTATATCGGAGAGAAACCTCTAATTGGCTGAAGAAGCTGAGTTATAGACCTTGAGAAACCTCTAGTAGACTGCAAGCTGAGTTATATCCGAGAGAAACCTCTAATTGGCTGAAGAAGCCACGTTATAGACCCTGAGAAGCCTCTAGCAGAGGCTTCTCAGAATCCTTTAGCTGGCTGGACAAGTAGAACAGCGGACCAGGAGAAATTCACTTTATGTCGAGTTGTAGACCTGACTATCTCAAAGGGTCGCTGAGTACACTGAGCTGTGGACTGGATTAACTCTCAAGCTGGCTGTGTACAGTGAGTTACCGACTCCCTTAACCTCACTTGCTTTCTGTGTACCTTGATTCTTCCCACCTCACTAACTCGTCGAGTGCCAGGGCCGCCCGCAACGAGTTAGAGCACTCGAAAACTCGCTCGCTACGTACAATGAGTTACGGACCTGACAAACAAACTGACAGACACATTCGGAAACTTCGAGTAGACTTTTCTGACACTAACATACGGGGGAGAGAGGGCCGGAATTTTGAAGAGAGAGAGAGAGACCTTCGAAGAGAAGGGGGGATATAACCTCTTTATTGTTTTTATTATAATCTTATAATCCCAGTGAATTTCGCAGTGTCAAAATGAAGAACCGAAAATCTTGCCTAATTTGGCTTATTCGGTTTTAGATGTAGAGGCAATGTTGTTGTACTGAAGATAGTCTTAATGCTCAGAGACGTGGTATAACGCGAGAAGTTCCCCATATATTGAACGTTATAGCTCCCAAACTTAGAATGATAACTCACAGAAGATCTGAAATCAATGGCAAAACAATCTTTACATACTCATCATTGTTTTTTGGTAATAAAAAGTTCCATGCATACATATATGTATAATGTATTCTAATAGTTATAATTATACATATATTTATCAAGAAACATATGAACTAATTACATAATAATTATGCAGTAACATTTACACGAGTCATGCATATAAATCACAAAGAAAGATCATGCACAAATTTAATATATGATCAGTAGCATTTCGTGAACGAAATGAGGAAGAGGAAAGATAAGAAAGAAGCACTGAGTAACGACCAGGTTATAAGAGAGAGACAGAGAAAAAGAGAGAGAATGACAAAGACAGAGAGAGAGGGAAAGAGAGAGACAGAAAGAGAAACAGAGACAGAGACAGAGAAAGAGAGACAGAGAGAGAGAGAAAGGCAGAGACAAAGAGAGAGAGAACGACAGATAGAGAGAGAAAGACAGAGAGAGAGAGACAGAAAGCAAGAAATTGCTTAAGGGAGACTGGTGAGTGATGAACTTGATGTGTGATAGTGAGAGGGGAGAGAGTGGGAGATGATAGAAAAGTGGAAAGGAAGAGAGAGAGGGGAACGGGGGAGAATGGGGTACACAGAGAAATAAGTTAAAGAGAGTGGGTGAGAAGAGAGGTTGTGAAGATGAGGGCAGGAAGAGAGGACTTGGGTGAGGTATTAAGAATTGGGGAAAGAAGAAATGTAGAAGGGAACGACTTCTTGGTGTGAACGACTTCTTGGTGTGAACGACTTCTTGGGTGAACGACTTCTGGGGGTGAACGACTCAGTGAAGTGAAAGGCCGACAGAGGATAAACGGCTCACTGGAGTAATGGCTAACGCGGTTGAATGGCTTAGAGGGATGAACGGATAACGGGGTTATGAACCTTAAAGAGGGCGAACGACTCAGTGAGCTGAACGACTCAGTGAGCTGAACGACTCAGTGAGCTGAACGACTCAGTGAGCTGAACGACTCAGTGAGCTGAACGACTCAGTGAGCTGAACGACTCAGTGAGCTGAACGACTCAGTGAGCTGAACGACTCAGCGGTACCGTTCAACTACTTTACACTACTTCCGCCTACAATGTCATCTAAGGCAGATACCTCGTAGAAGTTACTTAATAAATAATAAAAACCGCCGCAATACTGAGCCGTTAACAGGAAGGTCGACACGCTGAAGCCAGGCCATCAGAGACTACTGCCTCTCGCAAACAAGCGTTAAGAGATTAGTGATCTATTAGACTATGAGTTCTACCCCACAGTTCTTAGGCAGGAAGACACAATGGGAGTTGACATCAAATATTTACATTTGATTTATGACTAGTGGCAGCGTAGTTTACCGAGTCACATTCTTACAGGAGAAGGCATCACAGGAACGCGCCGAATGGGTAACAGGTTAGTTCAATAAACTTTACTTTATATTATATATATGGAATATTTTAATTTAAATTGGGTCATAAAATTCTATTCAGAATAGAGGGATACGTAATAGTTCAACAGAACGATATGTGGCTCTAGAAGGAACAACTTTCTTTAACACTGAAATAATCACCTAATTACCTAATACCGCTCCTAACACTGCAGAAATCACAATGGACACATGGAGCCCTAATCATATCCCCGGGCTTACATGTAGCAAGCGAAATTGGTAACACACGGCGATATCCATTGCATATCTACATATACGAAGCAATGTTTTGACTATAGGTATATGTGTCTTCCGCGCCCTGTGCTACGGCTCATGACACTGGGTCAGGTGGGACACCCACCTTCAATCAAGCGAGTCACGCGACCAACTACTCGTTTTTCATGCGTCAAATCACTCGTTTTTCATGCTTCAAATCACTCGTTTTTCATGCGTCAAATCACTCGTTTTTCATGCGTCAAATCACTCGTTTTTCATGCTTCAAATCACTCGTTTTTCATGCGTCAAATCACTCGTTTTTCATGCGTCAAATCACTCGTTTTTCATGCGTCAAATCATTCGTTTTTCCATGCGTCAAATCATTCGTTTTTCATGCGTCAAATCACTCGTTTTTCATGCGTCAAATCACTCGTTTTTCATGCATCAAATCACTCGTTTTTCATGCGTCAAATCACTCGTTTTTCATGCGTCAAATCATTCGTTTTTCATGCGTCAAATCATTCGTTTTTCATGCGTCAAATCATTCGTTTTTCATGCGTCAAATCATTCGTTTTTCATGCGTCATATCACTCGGTTTCATGCGTCAAATCAAACATTTTTCGTGTTTCACTGGGGAGAGAACTACTGAGTAATATCCTTGAGATTTCTTCATGAATGCATGAATGGCAATTAAACATAGATCCACTAAGAATAGGTTCAGATAAGGTTCAGAATAGAGCACTGTACTTACTTCTTTACTGGTCTCGTTCAACCGTTCACTGCTGCAGGCACTGTAGGTGGTGTGAACCTGTAGGGCGCCGTCACACTGCGTTTGGTAACGTGGAAGGTTGGCTGGCAAGCGTCGCGGCGTTGGTGTTGAACGACTAACGATAGGATGGTGATTAGCAGTCCGAGCTTCGGCAGTTCATACACTCGTTACTTCAAAGATTCACGACACATCCAGTAAACACAGCTTATCTGTGCCACGTTATGAAATTAATCACTTCCTTCCCACACAGTCTTTATAATTCCAGCGATAAACTTGATCACAATGTCGACTCTTTTGCTCTAAGCAACTGTAAAACCCATCTCACTAATCACTAAAATTCTCATAAACACTTCAACAATAAATATGCCGAGAACGATTATACGGATTCGGATTAATTAAAGTAAGTGGTAGTTGTTAACCTGACGTTACACGATGCCTTTGTGAGGAGCCGACGAACGCTAGACACGCACACGACTCAAGTACACGAACGCCTCAGTTAGAATGAAGCATCATGCTGGATCGCCCACGATAGTCGGCTTTCAAAGTGGCCTGAGCTACGAATTGGCCAATAGAAGCGAAGCATTCCTATTGGCTTCTTTCTGATTGGCAGGCCAAAACATTAACTACCATTGCTTGGCGATGAACAAGACGGTTGGGTCAGCTGGCCTCACTCTCTACCTAGGAGTGGAAGAAATAGCCTAAGCTACTCTATCCGTTGCTGTTGTTTTAGATTCAGCTACTCGGAACAAAATGTTTCAAGTAGCACGGGATATGGTGAGCCCGTAGTGGACTTACCTGGCATAGGAACGGGGCTGTATGAATCAACTCTATCATTTTGATATGTATTTTATAGTCTCAATAAACGTATTTGAACTTGAACTCAGATCTCCTTACCTCACCAGACAAGATGGCCGCCTTGATGCGCTCGTGACACTGTAGCTCGCGGGTAATTCGCTTTAATTAATCAACCCATTACCACACAACAGCCACTGTACGATAACTCAGCTCAACAGGAGCGATTACCAGACACCCCACAACCCACGGTTTGTCCTGCGAGTGATTACTCTAGCTCCTGTGCACTCTTAGTATGCACTCTGGAGTATCCACGACTCAAGTCAGTTAAAACTTACCCCCCCCCCCTCCTCACATGTGGGGGTGAACGGCTCAGTAGGATCAACGTCTGTGCGGGGGCGGAGTGAACGGCTTACTAGGGTGAACACCTCAGAGAGGTAAACGGCTCACTGGAGGTGAACGGATGACGGGGGTGAACGGCGCCATAAAGGAGCAAGGACTACTTCTTGCAATGTCGTAAAATAGTGAATCATAAAGAGAAGCTCATTCATGCAAGCAGACAGTGAGGAATGAAGCAAGCGGTGAGGGATGCTGGGTGAGAGAGAGAGAGAGAGAGAGAGAGAGAGAGAGAGAGAGAGAGAGAGAGAGAGAGAGAGAGAGAGAGAGAGAGAGAGAGAGAGAGAGAGAGAGAGAGAGAAGAGAGAGAGAGAGAGAGAGAGAGAGAGAGAGAGCGAGAGAGAGAGAGAGAGAGAGAGAGAGAGAGAGAGAGAGAGAGAGAGAGAGAGAGAGAGAGAGAGAGAGAGAGAGAGAGAGGAAAGAGAGAGAGAGAGAGAGAGAGAGAGAGAGAGAGAGAGAGAGAGAGAGAGAGAGAGAGAGAGAGAGAGAGAGACAGAGACAGAGAGAATAAATTTAAGAAGCTTTAAACAGAAGACCCATTGATCTATAACGTCTTTCCTCTGTTAGACAAGAAGAAAAAATAGGCATCATATTCTTCTCGCCCTTCAGACGAGAAACAGCATCATGGAGCGTTGACGAGACACATGGAAACTAGTCAAGAAAGAAGGTTGAATAACCTCTTAAAAGTACAACAAATACTACGACTGCAGATCGAACGTCGACCCGGCAAGAAGAAAGGCCGTCCCCTGTACCGACCAGTTCAAATGAATGGAAGACAGTACAAAATGTCGGCATTTCCGTAATAAACGATTTAATGATTAGCGAGCCGTTTTGGACCAACAGGCCTATCCTTATTAAATTAAAAGGGTTAGGTGATCCGCATCGTAGTCCTTTAAATTGTTAGCCACCTTATGTTGGATAATAACAGTTCATTCACTTGGACCGCTAATTGCTGCCTCGAACTGCAGGCACAAATGTGTGAGTATATATATATATATATATATATATATATATATATATATATATATATATATATATATATATATATATATATATATATATATATATATATATATCAAATAGCTTCAAAACAGGATTTGTTGTAGCTTTGGAAGTGAGGCGCGACACAGCAGCTGGTCTGGTGTCCGCCTACGGCAGTGTCTGCCCCAAAACTTCACCGTGGACAGTGATAAAACAAACTCTTGCAGATCTGGCCAAGTTTGTAATTGTTCGGTAATTGGTGAGGGCGAGACTGTCTCTTTGACGGGTGACGTCGTGAGGCCCCTGGGGACGGAAATAACGAGGGTGTGGGGAGTTTGGATACATGGATGGGAAGATGGATGAGTGAGTGGATAAATGAATATATGGATTAGTGAGCAGATAAATGAGTGTATGTTCTGATGGACTAAGAGATGGATTTGGTTCTAGACATCAGTGTTTACTGAAGGAAAAGAGGTATCAAAACGATGGGAAGAGTGAACAGAGTGGATAGAGAACTAAATAGAAAATATGGATGTCGACGTTCATTTCTATTATCTTTGTAGCCCTCTTCGTGTCTGTAAATCTGTAAGTTGTTTTAACTACTACTTAAATCTTTATGCTCTAATGTGATAAGTTTTGGAAGCATTATGTTCGAGGTTTATCAAATAGTTCATAACAGTCATTGAAGAATTAAATATCAGCCTTATGATATCGACTTCCTCGCTGAATACTAAGCTACTCCCAGCAGCTATATAATGTAGTCCAGTGATCACCAATTTGCCTTACATAAGTGGCTTTCAGGCTTGTCATCAGTAACGACACGTGTATAAGTCTGAACTTGAAGTTAATCATTTAGGAAGTGCAGAATGGCACCCGATACGCTGTGTCAAAGAGTACAAGCATGCCAGGTGCTCGCACTCTGTGCCAGATGACCGTTGAGTCATATAAATGGAACAACAATATCCAGTGCACGAGACCATTTGGTCACCATTTGGTCCGGGAGACATCTCCCGTCACGCAGGGTGCAGTTGCGCCTCCACAGATCTCCAGTATCATCTTTTGATACTGGAAATGGCTCAAAAGGGCCACCACTTACGGGCTATTCATGCCCGTGCCACCTCTTGGGTGGCTTAATCTTTATCAATCAATCAACCAGTGCACGAACACAAGCTGTTCTTGGATTTCTAGACGAACACAGTTTTTCTTGAATTCATTCCATGGAATGAATCTGGAGTGAATAGAGTGGTTTAGCGATAATCAGCAACAGAAAAACTTTGTTGACACCATTTTGTTAGTTGTATAGAAGTAATTGATTGCTTCAATGTGCTGATGATAGGAATTTGTTACGGGAACAGTTTTCAGGAAATGTTCCAGTGATTGACACCGAACAGAATTACCTCAAGGCTCTGCCTGTACATCAATGAGGTAGAACCAGTAACAAATACTTCTTAGTATTAGTGAGGCACAGCTGACTCCCTTACTAATTTCTTTGGAATCCTCTCAACCAGGAAGGCTTCATGCTAGCCAACCGTGTTTAGACGATTAGTAATTACAGAAATATGGGTAATTATGTGTAAGTTCATCAACGCTGGCGACGAAGCCTTTCATGTGATGACGTTTCTAATTGGAAACATAAATATATCTTTATAATAATCAGTGAAATACGGAGCCAACCAACTGGTTTTAGTTTAACAAGTTTGTACTTTAATGTCTGTTAATAAAAACAAAAATCTACATTTTCTTTGGTCCTGCTTGAAACAGTATTTCTAAACTACTAGTTCACATTGTCCAGTCCGATATGCATGTAGTACGGCTGTTTTTATATGTCCCCTTCTGCTGACCCTGATGAGTAGGTCTCTCTCTCCCTCTGTTCCACTGTCTCTGTCTCTCTTTGTGTCTTTCTCCTCTGTTCCACTGTCTCTCTGTCTCTCTTTGTCTCTCTCTTACTTTCCTCTCTTACTCTCTCTCTCTCTCTCTCTCTCTCTCTCTCTCTCTCTCTCTCTCTCTCTCTCTCTCTCTCTCTCTCTCTCTCTCTCTCTCTCTCTCTCTTTCTTTCTCTCTGTTACTGAAGAATAACGAAGTTTAATTTGCATATTTAGCTACCTGAATAATGTATATACAAAATGGTTTATGCATTAACCCTTCTTTAAAATAACATAGCATTATCATACATGAGAAGAAATACAATTGTTAAAATAGAGTAAAAACAGAGTAATTTTAAGAATTGCTAATAACCAAAATAAAAATAACATACTTCTTTCATTTCCAGAGGATTATAATTTTTGCAACACATAACCCAAGACAGTAGCGAAATGAAACTATAAAAAAGGACCACCACAAGGCACCGTCTCCGCTATTTTTCAGCCCGTGAGTTCATTACTCTTCGAAACCAGGGGCGAATTTCCCCACCCCCGTTCGAAGATGCGATATCTCGTTCCAAAAAAGGCCTCGAAACAGCGAATTTTCCTTTCAATAAAAGCTTCGAAGCAACGCCAATTTGATGTAAAAAAGAGGGTCCTCGAAGCCGCAATTTGAAACACCTGTCGAATGATGAATAAAAAATAGAAACAGAGATGGAAAATATTCCTGCAGCATACTGACTGTTGATGGAGGAGCGAAGCATCGTGAGAATTACGTACCGCTTCTGCCTCTATCCACCACACCCCCTCCCAAACCATCCGATTCCCTCCACACTACCCCAACGACCATCCAGATCCCTCCACCACCCCTCCAACCATCCGACTTCCCCCACCTTACCCTTTCTCGAGCTCTGGGTCCCGGGGCGGTGATTGCATTTGACTTTCAAAGTAAGCAGAAAGCAAATTGTGTCCCATTTCCCAAATATCCAGCCATTACATTGTGTTTTGTTGACTGCACTTTGCTCCTCCTACCTCCGGGCTGTTACTCTCATGGTATCGATAAGTCTTAAGAGAAGATAGTTCCCTGGAAAAAAAAATGGTGTTTCGGTGATGCTTGATGATTCTTGCGTGTTTGTGAGTGTGTTTTATTGGAAGATTGTTTCAGTAGCGTGCGTGCTTGTTTGTGTGTGTGTGTGTGTGTGTGTGTGTGTGTGTGTGTGTGTGTGTGTGTGTGTGTGTGTGTTGTGTGTGTGTGTGTGTGTGTGTGTGTGTGTGTTTGCTTGTTTGTGTGTGTGTGTGTGTGTGTGTGTGTGTGTGTGTGTGTGTGTGTGTGTGTGTGTGTGTGTGTGTGTGTGTGTTTGCGTTTGTGTGTGTGTGTGTGTGTGTGTGTGTGTTGGAGTACTTATTTTTTTGGTGTTTTTTTGTACTTATCATTCCTGTTTTTGATACTATTATTATTATTATTATTAACACACAGTAATCACATTAACGTGATATATATGACTGAAAAAATCGACTAAAACTGGTTGATGTGGAGTACGCGGCTGGCAATACCTTGGTGGCAGGTTCGCCCCCACTTCACAACTCTGGTGGATTTTCTTACCATTATTATTATTATTCATACGATTAGTATTAATTGTATTATTATTATTGCTGTTATTAACATTATAATTATTATTATTTAATACTATTTCGTTCTTCATCCTTACAACAATATCAATACTTATTGTTAACCATTAATGAAGAACAGCCAAACCATTTCTCTAACTGAATCACTATCGATGACAACTTCTGAATTTGGTTAAATTTCTCTCGTTCAGTCATGTTCACGTCAAGCTGTTCATGGCTCCTTTTATTGAACGCAATGGTGTGAAATTGGCGTTCCAAAATCGTTTTTTGTTTCCAGATTGAACGTAAAAGTCAATACGTCTCTATGAAAATAATATTGAGTTGAATTGTTTCATGTGTCATTCTATTGTCAATATTAGCTTGTGAAGTGAGCTTTTCAATCTTACACACACACACACACACACACACGTATATATATATATATATATATATATATATATATATATATATATATATATATATATATATATATATATATATATATATATATATATATATATATATATATATATATATGTCGCACCTAGTAGCCAGAACGCACTTCCCAGCCTACTATGCAAGGCCCGATTTGCCTAATAAGCCAAATTTTCCTGAATTAATATATTTTCTCTAATTTTTTTCTTATGAAATGATAAAGCTACCCATTTCATTATGTATGAAGTCAATTTTTTTTATTGGAATTAGAATTAAACGTAGATATATGACCGAACCTAACCAACCCTACCTAACCTAACCTAACCTATCTTTATAGGTCAGGTTAGGTTAGGTAGCCGAAAAAGTTAGGTTAGGTTAGGTTAGGTAGGTTAGGTAGTCGAAAAACAATTAATTCTTGAAAACTTGGCTTATTAGGCAAATCGGGCCATGCATAGTAGGCTGAGAAGTGAGTTCTGGCTATTAGGTACGACATATATATATATATATATATATATATATATATATATATATATATATATATATATATATATATATATATATGTGTGTCATTCATGTATATATATATATATATATATATATATATATATATATATATATATATATATATATATATATATATATATATATATATATATATATATATATGTCGTACCTAATAGCCAGAACTCACTTCTCAGCCTACTATGCAAGGCCCAATTTGCCTAATAAGCCAAGTTTTCATGAATTAATGGTTTTTCGACTACCTAACCTACCTAACCTAACCTAACCTAACTTTTTCCGCTACCTAACCTAACCTAACCTATAAAGATAGGTTAGGTTAGGTTAGGTAGGGTTGGTTAGGTTTGGTCAAATATCTACGTTAATTTAAACTCCAATAAAAAAAAATTGACCTCATACATAATGAAAAGGTTAGATTTATCATTTCATAAGAAAAAAATTAGAGAAAATATATTAATTCAGGAAAACTTGGCTTATTAGGCAAATCGGGCCTTGCATAGTAGGCCGATAAGTGCGTTCTGGCTATTAGGTACGACATATATATATATATATATATATATATATATATATATATATATATATATATATATATATATATATATATATATATATATATATATAATGCACGTGCATTCATATTAGTGTAGGATTTATTGACACAGATACACATAAATCGCTTGTTTTTACTTACAACTGTAAGTCTAAATGTGAACACAAATACATAAGTGCATTCATATGTATGCACTTCACAAGTATATATGTACATTTACCTTAAAAATCACAAATAATAATTTTTCACTGTTTTCCATTGGAAATCTGTTCAACGACACATGAAAGAGAGAGAGAGAGAGAGAGAGAGAGAGAGAGAGAGAGAGAGAGAGAGAGAGAGAGAGAGAGAGAGAGAGAGAGAGAGAGAGAGAGAGAGAGAGAGAGAGAGAGAGAGAGAGAGAGAGAAACTGAAAAAAGGAAGAGTGCAGACACTACACGATCAGTCCAAGTTACATCCCATTACCCCACTCCAACACATCAACAAGACCACGCTTGCTAAGGGACCACATCAAGGGTCCTGGCCGTTCCACCCTACCACCACCCCACACGAACCCTTCTCAACCGTCCAATGCAGTTTCATCTTGAGAGATGAAAATTTAATCATCTTGGCTCCTTTGGTATATTCTCACGATGCAAATACTATAAAATATTGAATGAAAAGTATTTCTAATCCAGGGAATTAAATTTAGCTCGGTATACCAAGAATATTTGCCAGAATGGGATTGGACAGTGTGTGCTAAAATCACATAAGAACATTCGAATATATATATATATCTATATTTTCAGTGGCATATATGCCTGGAGACCGCTCAGGCTTGTTCGCATAAATATATATATATATATATATATATATATATATATACATATATATATATATATATATATATATATATATATATATATATATATATATATATATATATATATATATATATATTGATAGATATACATAAAGCCACAGATGAAAGCTAAATTCACAGATATATAAGTTTATGCAAATAAGCCACATAGATTTAAGATAACCCAGATGTGCCACAGAAATTTAACCTTGATGAGCCACAGAGCTATAACCCAGATAAGCCACAAAGCTATAACCCTGATGAGCCACAGAACTATAACCCAAATGAGCCACAGATATATAAGATAACATACAAACAGTGTACGAGTTTTGAAAGCTTGGAGTAAATTGGACGAAGTGTGCCGGAAAATTTGGCTCACAACTTTATGGGGAGATATGAAAGGATATATGAAAATTATGAGGAAAGTTATTCCTATCTGTGTGTAGGTACTATTAGATTAGCAAACATGCGTGCACACGCACACGCGCATACGCACTCTACACACACACACACACACACACATTGGTTTAAAGAATTTGACACAACTTTTCTGAAAATAATGATGAAAATCACTGATAGTACGAACATTTTCCGCACTCACAAGCATTAAAACAAGGATTTAACATTATGACGCGAATACTAGCTCTGAAATATGCCTTATTTGCATGTTATCTAGACTATTATTACCTCCTCCCTCTCTCTCTCTCTCTCTCTCTCTCTCTCTCTCTCTCTCTCTCTCTCTCTCTCTCTCTCTCTCTCTCTCTCTCTCTCTCTCTCTCTCTCTCTCTCTCTCTTTCAAACAAGGACGAGCCCATTTCTGAGCTTATACACTTATGCGCAGAGCCTTCTGCGCGACGACCGCTCCAGTGTTTCATGTTTTCCCGAAATGGGGCATAATTACAGCGGAGTTTCAGGAGAGATTGACAGTTGCAGCTGTCGTTTACCGAGAAACTAGCGAGGTTAAGGTGATAACTGTCTGTTTCGGGTGAATGATAAGACTTTTCTGTGGACGGAAGGGATGGGAGGGAAGAGGAGTGGAGAGGGTTGACGGAAGAGGAGTGGAGAGGGTTGACGGAAGAGGAGCGTAGCAGAAAGAGATGTCTGCCAGTGGCTAGGATAAGGCTGATCTTCTTCGTTCTTGCTTTGTGTGTATGATATGTTGCGCTGAGGCAGGCCGGTCTGACCCTTTCCTTTCTTCACCTGATCAACTTGCGGTTATCTAAGTGCAGTGTTGCACCAGCGTAAGTATTCAAACTTCTACTCTAAATTAATGTTAGTAAGGCTCTAAAGATCAATTGCGTAGGTCTTCACGTTTTTAAGTGATGTGGATTTCCACGTGCAGCCTTCTTTCAAGTTCACTTGGAATGGTCGGTATAGCGACGTCCTTAATTCCTACAGGGAATTAAGGACGTCGTGTTTGTGTGTTTGTGTGTGTGTGTGTGTGTGTGTGTGTGTGTGTGTGTGTGTGTGTGTGTGTGTGTGTGTGTGTGTGTGTGTGTGTGTGTGTGTGTGTGTGTTCTTACGAGTGTGTGTGGCACGAGTTCATGGATGTGTCACGATGCCTTGGGAGTGTGTAAATGTGTTTAATATCATCCGAGCATCAGCTGGGGAAGAGAGCTAGCGACGTGGGTTGGCGTAAGTGATGGTGCGTAGTAGCGGGAAAATTCTGCAGATTTGTCACTGCTTCCCTAATTCATTTCTCTCTCTCTCTCTCTCTCTCTCTCTCTCTCTCTCTCTCTCTCTCTCTCTCTCTCTCTCTCTCTCTCTCTCTCTCTCTCTCTCTCTCTCTCTCTCTCTCTCTCTCTCTCTCTCTCTCTCTCTCGCTCTCTCTCTTTCTCTCTCTCATTCAACATTTGTTTCTCACGCTCCCCCTCACGTCAACCATTCCTCCATCCATTTGTTATCTCCGCCATGCATTCCTCCAGTGCTGCCTCCAGTGTTTCCTTCATGTCCCTTGCTCTTCCCTGCTATGTTCCCTTCCTCTTCCTCTTGCCATCCACCATCCCGGTCCTACTCCCAATGCTCTCCTTCCCCCCGTCACCTAAGTTACCCACTCCAACACTTCGTGCCACACCGTCGGAACTCTCCAAACTCTGCTCACAATAGCAGCATCTGGGTAGTGGTCTGTTCCAGCCAACCCGACAGCTAGCCAACCTCAAGGCAAGCCACTGAGCCATCCATAAATCAAACCAGCCAGCCAGGCTGTCAGCCGTTCAGCCAGTCAGCCAGTCTGACAGGCACCCATTCGTCTAACCATCCGGCCAGTCAGCCAACCAGACAGTGATTCAGTTAATTAGACAACCAGACACACAGGCAAGTTGACAATCAGATACCTATTCATCCAGCTAGCCCAGCAGGCAGTCAGCCAGACAGCCAGCCAGACAGCCAGCCAGCCAGGCAGCCAGCCAGGCAGCCAGGCAGCCAGGCAGCCAGGCAGCCGGCCAGGCAGCCACGCTCGTCCCCTCTCCTCTGCTCTTGCATTTTCTATCAACTTCTCTCCTGCAAGTTGGTTCACTTGTGGCAGCTGCACGATGGAGACTATTTTGTTAAGCAGCATCAGGGGGAAGAGGACGAACAGGAACTGAAGAAGGAGAAGGGTGAGGAGGTTGAAGAAGAAATGTACGAAGAGAAGAGGGAAGTAGATCAATAGGTGAAAGAGGTGTAATAACTATTTTCAACAATTATAGGAAGTGAAGGAAGAGGAATAGAAGGTGATCCAAGAATATCAGGAGAGGAGAAGTGTGATAAAAGGCGGAGGAAGAGTGAATGTAAAATGAGAACGAGATGGAGGAGAATATGAGCAAACTAGGAGGATAAAGAAAAATGGGGTGGAAGGTCAAAAAACAAAAACAAAAGATAGAAGAATGTATAAAAGGAAAGATGGAAGCAGAGAAGAAGAAAGAGCCTAACCAAGAGGACTTAAACTAGTATAACAAGAGAGGAAGAAAGTCAAGCTGATATACCAGTGCCCAATCTCCGCGAGTGTGGTGGGGCATTGAGCGTTATCGTTGCTAGAGTGGGCATTGTAGTGACTCCAACCTGCTTAAATTCGGGCCATTGAGACACAGACCTAACGCGAGCCTGAAATCCCCCCCCCCTTCCCTACTCATTCTAAACGACACAGAATTTGGTTGTTAAACCCCAGCGTGGCATGGAACAGATATACTACCACCTCTACGTGGAACAGAAAAGGAATGGTGCTCCTCCCACTCCCCACCACACACACTGTACAACACAGAGAGGATATGCAACACCCTCCATCACCCTCGCAACACAGAAAATATATATCCTACACCCAGAAGGACCAGACAGGTGTACAGGAGTGTATGGCTAAGTTGGTGATGTTTAAGTCAGGCTGTTAGTGGTGATTGTTGACTATGTTTGATGAAAATTAGGTGTTTTATGGGGAGGTTAGGGGAGTGTGGGGGGGGGGTGGCTTTAAAGTTAATTGAAACGTAGGTGTATTGCACAAGACGACTTTTGTGTTTGATGGGGAAAGTGTGCTGTTTGTTGAACGAAATTTTGGTGTTTCTTAGGGGAGACTTTAAGGTTTGTTGGGGGAGACTTTAGGGTTTGTTGGGGGAGACTTTAGGGTTTGTTGGGGGAGACTTTAAGGTTTGTTGGGGGAGACTTTAGGGTTTGTTGGGGGAGACTTTAAGGTTTGTTGGGGGAGACTTTAGGGTTTGTTGGGGGAGACTTTAAGGTTTGTTGGGGGAGACTTTAAGGTTTGTTGGGGGAGACTTTAAGGTTTGTTGGGGGAGACTTTAGGGTTTGTTGGGGGAGACTTTAGGGTTTGTTGGGGGAGACTTTAGGGTTTGTTGGGGGGGGGGGAGTAGACTTTGTTATTTGATGGAGGAGAATTTGGTATTTGTGTGGGAACATTTGGGCCCAAGAAATCAACACACCAGTTCTTAAATTATATTTTACGAAAGCATGAAATGCAACCGAAGTTCAAAGTCGCCTAGAATCATTTAGTCGAACTTTTTCGAGGGAAGCAAAAATAATTCTTCACCGTCTGTATTGTTTTATGTGATGTACTTGTGGTATTTACCCTGACATGAGGGAACGCGAGTTTGCCGGCCTGTCTCTGGTGTATAATTGATGTTGGAATACTTGAAGCAAAAGGTGAAGTTAAATAGATCTCAACACACACGTATTACACAACCGTGCACGCATGCAAACACACACACACCCACACACACACACACCCACCCACCCACACACACACACACACACACACACACACACACACACACACACACACACACACACACACACACACACACACACACACACACACACACACATAATCGCTTCTCGGCCTTTTGGCTAAGATCAAAGTGTAGTAATTGTGAAAATTGTCACCCACAAGGCATTCTGTACAACTCCTGTGTCAGAGTAGTTAACGGATGGAATGAGGCGGGACCAAATAGCCAAAGCTCAACCCCCGCAAGCACAAATAGGTGAGTACAAATAGGTGAGTACACACACACACACACACACACACACACACACACACACACACACTCTCTCGAACACTTCGCATAAACACATATATACATACACATAGAAATGTCTTTTCTATGTCACTGAGACATAGTACTATTAAGTCTCAGAGACTTAATAGTGACTGAACTATAAATCTCTTACTTCACTGTAGAGTCAACCCCCAAAACCATTTATCATCCACAAAAAGTTTTCACGCGAGTTCCATTAACATCTTAATTAGTTATGGTGGTGTGGTGGTATTACACTCGCCCCTGCAGCGATGTGATCCGAGTTCAAGTCCTAGCCAGGGAAGATGTACTCTCATATTGGTTTAGAATTATTGCCAATGTTATAGTGTTATAAAAGGTTGGGAGTCTCAAGTTGATTTACCACGAGGGTGAGACAAGAGGCAAGAGTCTCGCCCTACTGGCACTTCTGCAACTTATACTTATACGGAAAAAAACTATTTTTAAAAATTAGAGAATGCTGAACGTGTTTTCGGTTCAATTCGCCTTCATCAATGCAAGATCGACAGTGAATCAACTCAGTTACTTATATGAGTATAGGGTTATTGATGGTGGAGTGGTATCAGTACTAAACAGTCAATGGGGCGTCAACCCTGGACACCAAAGTTCGAAATCCTTGAGGGATTCAATAGAGTTTAAAGTGGGGACTTACATAATATTTAATTTCCTCCGATATTGAAGATATTTAATATGTTCATAAAGATTCTGTGGAACGCTTCGTACCAAACCCTGAAATAGAGTATAATTTCTGACTGCCACAAGTCACAAGCAAGTACGTTATCTCTATCAGATGTATTGTACATTCTCATGTTACTATCTTTAAGTCAGTTATCGAACCTGAAGTGTGCGGTTAAGAGCTGAGGTTATGTTTATAACTCATAATGTCAGTTATTCATCATACTCAAAGTCTACGGTTAAGATGCAGTGTTATGTCTGTGGAGTTATCACACCATTGATGCTAGGATGACAGGAAGTTATCTTTAGCAGCTCGTTGTGTGAGTTATTACATAAACCTCACCTGAACATTCCTGAATAACTAATGTATACTAATTAACCTAATATAAACCAGAGTACTTATTTACAGCCACATTCTTTTACTAATTACCCCCTTAAACCCTTGTAATCTCTGCTAGTTGATATGTGGTATTTTCTTGATTTATGATAACTTGTTTCTACAGATCACGTAAATCTCCCTATAAGCACAAAAAGTGTGATATCAAGTCACAAATGCTGCGGTATTCTAGATATCAATATTTCATCTCCTTTATCCTACAATTGTAGGCTTTGTACTCGGTATTGTATCTGGAATTATTCATAAATAATATATATTTTTTTTTAGAATTCGGTGCGATTTTTTCAGAGGAATGGTGCTTCCTTCATCGTAGTTCAAGGGACGTTGGTCGGGAAGGTATAGGTAGCCGTGACTCCCGTGTGAGGCTTGAAAAGATGTCCTCTCAGCCGTGTGAATTTAAAGGCTTTTGCGCCAAGCACCTCTGGTTGATCTACACCAGCTCCTGTTGTAAATAGCCGTCGAGGCGTCTTTGCCAGGGGCAACTGGGCGGACGTTCGAGGGGAAAAGGAAGCTGGAAACGCAGGCGACAGCGTTTTCTCGCGACTGGGTATTCACCTAGTGGGGGGGGGGGGTTGAGCTCTGCTCTTTCGGCCCGCCTCTCAACGGTTGATCAATCAATTGTTACTAACTACTATTTTTTGTTCTTCTTTCGATCATGTCAGCCGGCGGAAAAACAAATGAGCAGAGTTTCCTTCACCCTGATGCACCTGTTACCTAGCAGTAAATAGGTACCTGGGAGTTAGACAGCTGCTACGGGCTGCTTCCTGGTGTGTGTGTATGTGTGTCTGTCTCTCTGTCTGTGTGTTTGTGTGTTTGTGTCACTAATTATTTTACTCGTCTTCACTGGATATTTTTAGTCTTTCCTAATCGTCCGTGACACCTTCCCTAATTATCCGTGTCACTTGCCCTAATCATCCACGACGCATTCACATACCCAATACCAAAATAATAACTTTCTCCAATCCCTCGTCTTTCGTTCTTGCTAATTATTTCCAGAGTGGCCAATCGCGTCGTCATTAGAAGTTAGTGACAAAAATACACAGTCTTATTTCTCGGTCACACTTAAGTCATTAGTCACACCGCTGATTGACTTGAAACAAAGTGTATATAGATTTTTGTTTCCCCATAAGTCTCTCCTCAAAAGGTTGTTTCTGGAGAATTTGTCGTTTTTTATGTCGTCGTCAGAGACGATGTCGTTTTGAGTTCAACGACGGAGTTGTTGATGGAGAGTTTGGCGTTTGGCTGTCGGTCGTTTTTCTATACTTTGTTCGATGTCTATTATAGTCGTCGTAATTAGTTTAGAAGTTAGCGTTCGAGTCGTCTTTTGTCGTCTACGCCCTCTTAGAAGTTTTCTTCGTCGTCGTGGTTATCTTAGCCAGGGTCGTCTTAGTTATCGCTGTTGTTGTTGTTGATGTGATCGTTGGTCGTGGTAACTAACGACTTTATCTTCATATTAAACGTCGTCGTCGTCGTCGCATTGGTCGTTGGTATCGTGGCTGGTCTCGTCATTATTGCAGGCGTTATCGGTGTTATCGTAGACGTTGTCACCGCATACGTCGTCACCGTCGTCCCCTCGCGGGAATGGTTGCCGTGGTGATAAGATTAATGATCGAAGTTTTATAGTGGAACTCTTAATGGCTCTCCCCTCCCCCCCCCCCCCGTCACCATCACCCCTTCCTTCCCTACCACCACCTTCACCTTCCCTGTCACCATCACCCCCTTCCTTCCCTACCACCACCTTCACCTTCCCCGTCACCATCACCCCCTTCCTTCCCTACCACCACCTTCACCTTCCCCGTCACCATCACCCCCTTCCTTCCCTACCACCACCTTCACCTTCCCCGTCACCATCACCCCTTCCTTCCCTATCACCACCTTCACCTGTTCTGTGGTTTGTTTTTTCTGTACTTTTCCAGAATTTGTTGCACATGTCAAAGACTTGACGAGTTCACTTCCCTGGAGAGGAATTGATGTTACTAATCACCTCTTTCCTCAATGTCTGGACAGGTGCTTCTCCTATTGGCCAGGTATCATCTCAATTGATCAGGCATCGACACAAATGACCAGGCATCATCACAATTAATCTGGCATCATTACAGTTTACATCTCCATTAGCCACAGCATCACTCTCCTGGGAGGGTTGGGGTGGTGAGGGGGCGGCTGAATGCCTCCTGTGAAAGTCTTCATGTCAGAAGGGTACTTACCATCTCTTTAGTCCCGTAGATCAATATGCTTTTCACAAGTGGCAGTCGTTGTAATAACTGGAATGCGAGGGACTGACTCGAATGCGAGTCAGTCCCTCGCATTCGAGTCAATACCTCGCCCTCGAGTCAATACCTCATCCTTAAGTCAATACCTCGCCTTCGAGTCAGACCTCTAGTCTAGTTGTTTGGATATAGGCCATAAGTACTTGTTACACTATTATGTGGTCCAGATTCATGACCAATATATGTCGAATTTTCTCAGACTAAAGAAGCATTGTTTGGTTATTTTATGGTTCCTTAATGGCCTCCAGTCTCAGCATCTTCTGCTAGTAAATCTGAGGTGAGTATCTACAGTGTAGGTGTACAGCTGCCAGAAAATGAAAGGTCAAAAAGATGTAATATTTGCACACATTTTTATACTTGAACTAGTCGGTACAGCGACGACCTCGCTTCCTGCAGATCGGCGTTCAATCCCCGATGATGCAAGTGGTTAGGCATCGTCCCTTCACTCTCTCCTATTACTCCAACTCCTATCCTGTCCTCATGGTAACGCAAGAGGTATACAGTCGTTCTTGCTTGGTGCTTTCTCTTGATGATAATAATAATAATTATAATGCCTATTTATGCTTTAGCCAGCAGACACAGAAGATTTCGATGACGTTCTGCAACATAGGTAGAGGGTTGTGCAATGATTAGATTGGAAAAATTAGTTACAACACCGTTACTGCATCGTTTATAATGTGCTTTGTTTATGTTCATAATTTTAATAATATTGCCTTATGTAATTCGATTCATGTCTTTTCATTTTTGTAAAATTATGGTTTGCTTGTTGTAATATCATATTTTGACCTTTGACCTTTGTGTGACATGAATTGATGACGTAAACGTCTGTCTGTCTGCCTGTCTGTCTGCCTATCTGTCTGTCTGTCTGTCTGTCTGTCTGTCTGTCTGTCTGTCTGTCTGTCTGTCTGTCTGTCTGTCTGTCTGTCTGTCTGTCTGTCTGTCTCTCTCTCTCTTTCTCTCTCTCTCTCTCTCTCACTCTCTCTCTCTCTCTCTCTCTCTCTCTCTCTCTCTCTCTCTCTCTCTCTCTCTCTCTCTCTCTCTCTCTCTCTCTCTCTCTCTCTCTCTCTCTCTCTCTTCACTCTCTCTCTCCCTCTCTCCCTCTCCCTCCCTCCCTCCTTCTCTTCAGTTTCCTGTCTTCCATTATGCCTTAAACTGTTCATTAATCCTTCCCATTTAACTACTTCAACACTTTCAGCTAAGCTCCTCCCTCCCCCATCCACGCGCTATCGAGTTATCTCCTATAAAGTGTTCTTTAATTTTCCTCTCATTAATCTGTGAAATTCGTTTTCCCTTTAACTTTCTCTGCCTACAGCTTTTCCCCGCTGCATTCTCGGGGCAAAGATGTTATTTCCCAAGTTTGTGGTAGCTGGAGGTTGATTTTGTGAAGATTTTTATATATGATGATGTGGAGATTCGCAATAGAATCTGTGAATTCCATCCACTTGGCTTTATTCTTCACCAGCGTAATCCTTCACATAGCTCCACCCTTAAGAACCTCATCCACTTCCTACAAGAACACATATTTTGTCTGAAAAACGTAAAGAAATTTATTCAAAAAATTTATTTCATTCTGCTACAGAGAAATATAACTTTACCCCCTCCAACAAAAAGACAAACAACTCCTCTGAGCCTCCTACAAACGGCTTTCTTCCTCCAAGACCCCGAGCCTTATACTTATAGAACTTGGTTTTCCTTTGGAGACCTGCAATTTCCTGCCCTTCCCATTGCCTTTGGGTTTTCTCCGCTCACGTCTCTCTCTCTCTCTCTCTCTCTCTCTCTCTCTCTCTCTCTCTCTCTCTCTCTCTCTCTCTCTCTCTCTCTCTCTCTCTCTCTCTCTCTCTCTCTCTCTCTCTCTCTCTCTCTCTGAGTTTGTATTCATCTAGTTGTGCTAGCGGGAGTTGAGCTTCGGCTCTTTGGTCCCGCCTATTTGTGTTTATGTGTGTGTGTGTGTGTCTGTCTGACTCTCTCTCCTTCCATCCCTCACTCCATCCTTCTCTGTCACTTCTCTCAGGATCTTTCCCAAGTGGGAAAAAACACGAATTTCAGTATTATTGATGACGCTTCCAGACTTTATTGTCGTCTTTCTTGGTGTTATTGATGTCTTTCGCTTTATTTTACTTTCAATTGAATTTAATAACTTGCATTTATAATGATAATATAATCATAATGCTAATAATAATGATACTGGGTATAATGGAGAAACTCATTACAATGTTTGGAACATTGTATACCGCACCCTCCCGATCTTTGCTTCGCCTTACCTTCATATGCATCTTATTTTTCCCTCTTTCGTTATCTCTCTTATCGCTCCTATTCTTGATCGTTTCGTTTGCCCTATTCCCCATCTCGACTAATTGTCGTTTACCCTGTCCTTCATACCCGCTTGCTCCATTTGCCCCTTACCCTTAACAATCTTATTTCACATCTTCCATATTCCATCTTCTTTCCTACCCTTGATCTCCGCTACCCTTGACCTGTCCCCACCCCATTATCTCACTCTTTCTCTCTCTCTCTCTCTCCTTTTCCCTTTCGACAAAGTGAGGAAGAAATTACCTACAAACGCTTTACTTGTGAAGAACTTGAATTTCTCTCCTTACAGTTCCTGCGGCCCTCTCCACCTCTCCACCTCTCCCTTTCCTACTCTCCCGCAACTCCTGCATCCGCCCCACTGCCTTCTCACCCGGCGGGACTCGCATCCCCTCACACCAACCATCGCTGTCAATTTGCAAATAACACACACGAGTTAATGTCCTCGGACGGACGTATATCGCTGTAAGTGCGTCCCCACAGCCGCCAGACTCAAAGAAACGCAGAGCCATATAACATTGAGATTATCTGGAGGAGCCTCGTACATAAGGAAGCTCTCGAACAATGGGGGCTTCGCCCCCTCTTTCCCTCCCCCCCCCACCCACCTCATCCCTTCAGTGGGTTGGTTGCAACTGCAGCTTTGCAGGAGGGACTCGAGAACTGCTGTGTGGTGGCGTTTGTTCCGGGACGGGTTGTGTAATTGAGTGTGTATTCGTGTTTGTGCTGCTCCGGAAAGGTAACCCTGATATATATTTGTCGTTTCTGTTGCAGTTATTGAGCGGATAGAATGATAATTGTGTGTGGAAGTGACTGCTTTGTCCGTGTCTGTAAGGGTGTGGTTATGTGCTTTTTGGTCCATGGCAGTAACGATGAAGACGAACGTTATGATTTCGTATCAGCAAAGACCTTAGAATACTCCAGTCTCTTGATTTCTCACTAGTAAAAAATAAAAAAAACATAATTTTAGCCTAACCTGAAACGTACAAACCCATGTTATCGCACCAAACCTATCTACCCCGATACACGGAAAAAAGGAGATATTTGGGACGTTGTTACTATTCATAATACGGTTCATTTGATAACGTTGGTCATGTTAATGTAATAAAAAATGGAACCTATTAAGATGACGTCTTACTCTGTCATGTTGTGTCTCAAGAAAACGCGCCGATACTCAAATATATCTCGTCTTGCACCGACAAGAAAACTGTAGTTACTGTGCACGTAACCTTTGCAGTCTTCGGGAGCTGCAAGGGGTGTGAACGTGCACGGTGTCTGCACGTAATTGTTGAAATGTCTACACGCAATTGTCTTCGCGCGTGTGCGGGTTGGCAAACGATCATTTGCATAAGTGCGGTAACATCGTTGGTGGATCTTTGTCTCTATTATGTATATTTGTTTTAAATTGCTGGGAAAAGGCTTTTATTCTTGCGTGAGTGTTGCGTCTCATTGCAAGCCAATATTGCAGAATATACATTCTGGGTGTTGCATTCAGATGAAAGCCAGTATTTAAATAAATGAGAACATGAAGCAGAAAATAAGACAGTTTAACAGGGCTGAATGAAATAACACAATTCATATATGAAGAGAAATGGAAGTAGCGACCATTTGGTTACGACTAGATAAGGGAGGATTGACTCGGCGCCAGTCCTTAACTATTGGCCTCTGTTCACCCAGCAGTAATTGAGTACCTGGTTGTTAATTGACAAGCGGGTCTTGTTCCAGGGGTAAACTAGTAGGGGAAAGTCTTTCTTTGAGTTATGAGAAGGGAAAGAGCTCATCTTGCTAACAGATGTCAGAAGAAGTGTGCTCCTCTACCCCACCTGTTAAAACAGAACACATTTATTTACAATATAATGGGAGTGAAGATTGGTTGCAATTTTCACTTGCGTGCGTGTTGCAGAAATCATCTTAAATGTGTATATGCTTATTACTGTGTCTTGGAGGGTTTGGATTTACTGATTAGTTGCGTTTGTCACTTATTTTTCAATATGTTTAAGACTTTGATGCGAGAGAGTTGTTGCAGCTAAGTCTTTCAACAATGTGGCAACGATCAGTGTAAATGCTTCCAGGTATCTGTGGCTGCTAATTGAATTTAGTTAGTATTATGTGAGCTTTTGAATGGTACACTAAATGTGATAGGCAACGTATGATAAGATCTCTCCATACGTATATGCCCAACCACTTGGGCTGGACGGTAGAGCGACGGTCTCTTTGAATGAAGCGGTTAAATCTCCGACCGTCCAAGTGGTTGGGCAAAATTCTTCCTTCCCCCCCCCCCCGTCCCATCCCAAATCCTTATCGTGATCCCTTCAAAGTGCTATGTAGTCATAATGGCTTGGCGCTTTCCCCCTGATAGTTACCTTCCCCTTCCATACGTATATACATACATACATACATACATACATACATACATACATACATACATACATTCATACATACATACATACATACAATACATACAATACATACATACATATGCACACATATGCATACCCATACAAAAATACACTCAAATACACACACACACACACACACACACACACACACACACACACACACACACACACACACACACACACACACACACACACACACACACACTCACACCCGCGCGTGCGCGAAAAGTATTCAATAAAAAAACATACTACATCGAAACATGCTATAAAGAACTTTATCAGTGATGCCTAGAAGATGGAAACATGTAACAACTAAGAAGATAAAAAGGAACAAGAGAAGAACAAAGAGGCAGGCTCAGGAGCTGAAGTTCGACCTTCACCAATAACGTGATAACTTGAAACTTTCTAAGTGAATGGAAAAATAAAATTCAGAAACAAATACAAGACAAAATACAAAAATACAGTAGAGCGAAAAACGTTAGAACGTCATGATACAGCACCCGCTCTTCTCTCTGGTTAGTTGATTGTCTTATCCATCTGCAGAAATGATTGTCATATCCATCTGCACAGTTCACTGTCATATCCATCAACACAGTTCACTGTCATATCCATCAACACAGTTCACTGTCACATCCACTTGCACAGTTGGGTCGTGAAGTTTTTCTTTGACTCTCAGAGCGAGAATCAGTAATTAATTGTAACTTGAGCTGGAATTAGAAGCCATCAGTTTATTTCTCTTTTCACTGTCAGATTTTTTCCTCTCTTTTGTTCTAACTCCACATGAGAGTTCTGCTTTATTGTCGCTCTAGTGTTGTCCTGACTACATGGAATATCGTTAAAATATGAACACGTTTGAGAGAGAGAGAGAGAGAGAGAGAGAGAGAGAGAGAGAGAGAGAGAGAGAGAGAGAGAGAGAGAGAGAGAGAGAGAGAGAGAGAGAGAGAGAGAGAGAGAGAGAGAGAGAGAGAGAGAGAGAGAGAGAGAGAGAGAGAGAGAGAGAGAGAGAGAGAGAGAGAGAGAGAAACAGGCCATACACATGTACATTTATCTTTTGTATACTGGCTTCAATTCTTCATGTTCTGTATCTAACTATTCCTGTTAACACATAGACAGTAGTATTTGCTAGGCTTTGTTCTGTGGCACAGACTTCCCTCGCTTGAATCACAGCATTTTCTCGTGGCACATTTCCCCTTGGGACGTTTCTACAGATTTTTCTTGTATTTTTTCTTGACAATTTTTCTTATGTGTATATCTCCAGGGGTGATGTATTGATTATAGAAGTGTACATACTTTTTGCACAAAGTTTTTTTCTAGAGAGTTTAATTATTTATAAAATGATTTCGTATAGTGTAATTTTGACTTTAATTCAAGAATCCAAGCTTGACATATTTATACATTTTAGTGTATTATATAATAGTTATTTTGTTCAAAGTGCCATTTTGTGGTTTTATATTCTACTTCATGTGTTATGGGATTGACACAAGTATTTTCAATTATGTTTGGTGTGTAGAGTGCCACTTCACCCATGTTGTTGAATACATTCATCCATTAACCATACTTGACAGTGTGCTAATTTCTTCGAAATATATTAATCCATGTAGCAGAGTGGAGCCGGGCTATTCTTTTTTCTTTAAATATTGAATATTACATTGTTCACAAATGTCTTCAGCCTATTTAGAGCAATAATAAAATCTATTTCTCTGCTCCTCTGAGTTTCTGGAGGCCGTAGTTGTGGATAAATGATCGGTGAACGACTTACGAAGAAAAATGCACTTCTACCATATTATATCCTGAATAGCCTCCACAAAATCAGTGACTAACGACAGTGGATCAAAATGAATTTTGACAAATTTCCATACCTAGCCGAGGATGCATCTTCGCGTGAGACGTAGAATAACATCACGATTGTGAGAAAAGGAACGCCACCATGATAACACTGGGAAGTAACTCTGAATAAGGAACGCCGTTACCTGAACAAAAGAAAGTAAAATAACAGACCTCTTAGAGAGTTATATTGGTAATTAAATACCAAATATCAGAAATTACTTGTAAGATATTATGTAAAATAGTTTGAGAGTTCTTAGACTTATTTGTGAGCAAAATATATAAGACTTGGTCTCCCCCTTCCCGCCATAACATACGACACTGTTGATAACACAATGGGAGACTTATGGAGATCTTTACTGCCATGCGGAAATGCATGGGGTCTTATTATCGGAGACTGAGTGAGGACATTTGATTGTCGGATTGTTGGAGATAGAATGGGGGACATCTGATAGAGAAAGTGGCATCAGATCTCATTGGCAGTCCCCCCCTTGATTCAGGGGGCTCTGAATCACCGCTACTGAGGATATCTGATTGTTGAAAACATTTAAACCTCCGACTAACTCAACCACCGAATGAATCAGTTCGATTTTCCACATCGAATCTAAAGTCTGATTCCATTTCAAATTACAGCGATCTGAATGCCAAGCGTCTTCCCTTTCCGGCAGCGATATGAGAGTGCAAGTGGTATCGAGGGCATCGGAAACAGCGGACAATCAGATGCCCGAACTGATCTCCCTTCCCCACTTTCACCAGAGCACCTGCGCCTCACTGAGGGTGGTGTGGGGGAAGCTGTTGAGGACTAATGCTCAACTGGGAGTTGGCTGCTGCTGCTGCTTCTGCTGTTATTGCTCTTTTGCTGCTGCATTTGTTGGTGGTGCTGTTGATTGTGGTGTAATTGTTGGTGCTGCTGCTGTTGTTGTTGTTGTGGGGCGGTTGTTATTGGCGTAGCTGTTTGTGCTATTATTGTTTGAGCGGCTGCTGTTGTTGGTGCCGCTGTGGTTAGGGCTACTGTTGTTGGTGCTGCCACAACTGCCACCACCACAACCACCACCACACCCACCACCACACTCACACCCACCACCACAACCCCCACCACCAAAACCACAACAACCACAGCTACCGTACTCCCACTAGTGCCCTCCCCAGGGACACCCAGCACCTGGCGCCCTGGGCTATACACAAGGGGGCCCCTGATGGCGTTCTCACGCGTTCTCCGCCATTTGACTGGATTGGAGATGACGGAGTGGCGTTCGCACGCATCCACCTCACTCTACTAGGCGGTGTGGCTGCCTTGTGTATGTTGGGGCGAGTGTAGCGGGAAGGTGTTAGTGTAGTTGTAATCCAACTGTAATATGTGGATATTGAGTTCCACCTCCTGAGCCCCCTGCTCTCAGTCTTTAATTATATTGAGTGGTGCATCCCGGCCTTTCCTCGTAGATCAGAGCCTTTATATCAATGACCAGTCTGGAGGCAAATCTCCGGGCCTCTACAAGTATGCTAATTGACTTTTAAGGCTAATGGGATCCTTATTTTCTTTATCGGACTGGTGCTGTCTGTTCCAACGATATCGTGTTGAGGTTCAGACACTTATTTCATATCTCCCTCAGGCATCTCACCTCTCCCTCACCCATTTCCTCTGTCCCTCACCCATCTCCTCTGTCCCTCACCCATCTCCTCTGTCCCTCACCCATTTTTGCTATCTTTGTACACCCCTCAGATGTTCCTCGCCTCTCCCTCAACACCTTCCCAAATATCTAAGCTGTGAAATTCCTCGGAAGAGTGGATAGATTTTCTCTCAGGTGGAGGTGGCTTTGGGTGTAAACAAAGAATTTGGCTTGCTTGGAAAAAGTGAGGAAGGAAACTTAGTGTGTTCTCTATGTATACTTTGTGTATAGTTTGTATATACTTTCTGCTGAAAAAAAATGTTTGTTGAGTATAACTCATATTCTCATTCACCCACTCACTCACTTTCACTTGTTCGAACCCATACTTTCTTGTCTCATCTCTATCTCCCTCCCCTGAATCCTCGACCTTGTCTTCTTCCCTCACTCCCGCACCCCACAACACACACACAGGGTAAACTCAACCCCATTTTTACGCTGTAACAAACTTAATAACATGCTGCAGTTACACCGTATATGTGTTTGTTGTGGACCTACCTCACTACCTCCCTCTTCTCCTTTAACCTTACCCCCTCTTTAGCCCCCCTTCCTCTTCCCCCCCTTCATGCTTCATAAATAAACAAATAGCACGTGTCTGGGAAGAATTCAACGTGCTTTGCATACTTCCCGCATCGAAATCAGAACAATTTTTAAATGAGGATTACATGCCTCCCCCCTCCCCAAAATAAAAGTCATAGTAAGAAACTAGTAAAATTACTATTAACATATATTAAAAAATGGTCTCGTGATTATGGGAATATTCTGAATATACGAGCCGGAATAAGAGGAAAGTTGGAAAATGGCATAATTCCGGGTCATTTTGAGTTGCAAATCTGACGACACAAGTGATATAATCGCCTCGTCGCCCCCTGGATGATTGCACTCCTT
>NC_091151.1:45534636-45632136 GCF_040958095.1 Procambarus clarkii | reverse complement strand
AGGTCGTGCTCGTTCAAGCGGCGATTGCCTCAACCAATCCATCCTGAGGCCATGCTCATTCAGGCTGTCGCCATCAACACCAACTCGTTTTCAAGCCATGCTTGTTAAAGCTAATTTTTAAGCTAATGCTGTCTTAACGAACATATACTTAGGCAGTGATCGTGCAAGCGGCAGCCGTTTCCAAAGGAGCATTTGTTAGTTTTTCTCATTGTTTAATGCAAATTCGTATTTTATCAAATATTTATCATTATTGTGATCATTAAAGTGTTTAGTATAGTTTGGCTTAGGATAAGTAGAGTTAGATGTTTAGGGTTCGTCAGCACATGTTTGTATCTTAGTGAAGTGGAAGAAGTATTTATCGCAGTGCGATTCGACCAAATGATGAGAGCGATGCACTGTTCAAGAAAAGTTTGAATGCAATACGTTATGAGCCCAAACCCTCCTCATAAATAACGTCCAAATGCTCGTGAATGAAATACGCTTTAATTACTGAACACATTCGAACGTTTTTGAACACTTCCTCGCCGTCTTCGAATCGTACCTATCTCTAAAGGCTTAATCAACGTACTGAAAACACACACACACCAAAAACTTACCAACAGAATCAAAACCCCTAAACTATAACCTGTCCTACCACAAACTATTCACGAAATTACAGTCCATTAATATTCATTTATTATCGATAAAATATAATTATTGGTTACCCATTACGTTAAAATTTACGAATGTGTCTTTGAGGTCGGCCGAAGCTTGGATGAGTCGCTGGAGGCATGAATAGTGTTTTTCACTCATAAACAAGTGGGGTAAGGGGGGGAGGGAGGGTTAGGGGGTGAGGTTTTGGCCCCTTTGACAATAAAACACGACCCAGATGTTTTTCGGAACATTTTTATAAAACCTCCCAACCTTGTTAACCTCGAGCTCTGCATCAAACGGATTCAGTGAGTTAAAAGCAACTAAAACAAATTGGCAAGAATTGAACGTGATGTATTCTTAACTTTCCCTTGCATATAATTCTTAAAACTTTTTTCCATAGTATCAGCAATAGATCATTAATTAAAAAAATACATTAAAAAATTCATCTCAGATATTACATATTTATGCCCATGTCACAATACCTAATTCCATCGTGAACTATCTGTAGATGACCTGAGATGAGGGAGCCGGTCGGCCGAGCGGACAGCACGCTGGACTTGTGATCCTCTGGTCCTGGGTTCGATCCCAGGCGCCGGCGAGAAACAATGGGCAGAGTTTCTTTCACGCTATGCCCCTGTTACCTAGCAGTAAAATAGGTACCCGGGTGTTAGTCAGCTGTCACGGGCTGCTTCCTGGGGGTGGAGGCCTGGTCGAGGACCAGGCCGCGGGGACACTAAAAGCCCCGAAATCATCTCAAGATGACCTCAAGATGACCTTAATCAACGAAACGAAATAAAACAATTCTACGGATATGGTCAGCCACGTTTAAATATGTTCAGTATAACACCAATCAAAATAATTACCAGGAATTGGTATCAACTTTCACTGTGACAAGTATTGCTTACATCAAATAATCATTACAATACTATTCAGCATATTTTTACAGAAATCAGTATTCATATTTTTGTAATATCACCGAGTGTATTGTACTCTGACTAATTACGATTTTTAACATTAAATTGCAAGAGTGAGAGAGAGAGAGAGAGAGAGAGAGAGAGAGAGAGAGAGAGAGAGAGAGAGAGAGAGAGAGAGAGAGAGAGAGAGAGAGAGAGAGAGAGAGAGAGAGAGAAAGAGAGAGAGAGAGAGACGCATTATTCACTCAGTCGGTTAAACGATGTTGAGTTTGGTCAGTAACTGATTGGGTGATACCTCTCCAGTGGCTGGCCAGAAAGAAAATGGAGGACGGTTGAGGTGGGACTAGACAAACCTGACACCCTTCCATTTCCGGACCGTAGCAATCAAACAATTCTAAACGAAACCAGTACAGTTGATTTCTCTGCTGACTAGCAGTGTGATTCCCGGGTTTGATTCCCGGGAGGCACAGAAACGGTTGGGCACGATCCTTTCATCTAATACCTCTGTTCACCTGGAGTCGGGCCACTGTCGTCGAGAGGATCAGTAGTTCGACTACTGACAGGCATCCTGTCCCCTCTGACAGCTAAGTGGACAGCGCTTCGGATTCGTAGTACTGAGGTTCCGGGTTCGATTCCCGGTGGAGGCGGAGACAAATGGGCGAAAAGTTTCTTTCACCCAGATGCCCTTATTACCTAGCAGTAAATAGATACCTGGGAGTTAGACAGCTGCTACGGGCTGCTTCCTGGGGTGTGTGTAACAAAAAGGAGGCCTGGTCGATGACCGGGCCGCGGGGACGCTAAGCCCCGAAAACATCTCAAGATGATTTGTTACCTGCTGGCTACATTTCTCTGTTGACATCACTCACCTCAATGCCTTCCATTCCATGTACAGTTTGTATCCCGTGTCCCTATGTGGAGGTCCTTGTTCCGGAGGACACGTCGCTCCCACGTCCCTATGTGGAGGTCCTTGTTCCGGAGGACACGTCGCTCCCATGTTCCTATGTGGAGGTCCTTGTTCCGAAGGACACGTCGCTCCCATGTCCCTATGTGGAGGTCCTTGTTCCGGAGGACACGTCGCTCCCATGTCCCTATGTGGAGGTCCTTGTTCCGTAGGACACGTCGCTCCCATGTCCCTATGTGGAGGTCCTTGTTCCGTAGGACACGTCGCTCCCATGTCCCTATGTGGAGGACCTTGTTCCGGAGGACACGTCGCTCCCATGTCCCTATGTGGAGGTCCTTGTTCCGGAGGACACGTCGCTCCTCACAGTCAACAGGTTGTTGAGGTGTTCTGCCCAGCTTGGAGGTGAGGATCACAGTGATCCCTTCGGACCCAGCATCCGCTCCATCAGCAGCCTGGATGCTCCTCCTCGTCTCTCTAGCTGAACGTAGATAAAACGAAATGTTAAAGAAAAAAATTCTTGTGAAAATAAATTTTTTTACAATATTCATACTGAATAAAGACAATTATAATTAAAAATAATAGCAAAGAAAATTAACATAAAAATATGAATAATCGTATTAAATCAAATTTATGAATTATAAATAATCGTGATATATGTAAATAATAATAATAATAATAATAATAATAATGTAAAAACAAATTATTGATAATTAGATTAACTATTTGCTGTTGTTGAGGATCGGTTTGAGTGAATAAAACAACTAACCTTTTATTTAATAATATCGAGGATTAACATTATGGGAGAATTATCTGCATTTTCTAGGACACAGGCGAGAGATATATAATAATTAATACTTGGAAAATATAAAAAGGATCGGTTTCAAATCTGTACACAGCAACATATGAGACCACGAGACATGGCAGGAAGTGCAAAATAACCTCGTTTAAAAGCAGACGTGAACAGGTACGCTGAGACAAAATTCAATCATCAACGGGGCCCATGGTCTTATCAACACTCTCCTTATATACATAATTGGCATAACCAGCCCACCTCTCACGGTGTTCAAAAGAGAATATGATAAATACCTCCAAAGTATACTTGATAAACCAGACTATGACTCATAGGTCGGACTGCAGACCACCTTCACCTAACAACTTAGCAGAACAAACTACCAACCTAGTCAGAAACCAGGGCCGCAGAGACATTGATCCCCGGGAACCAACTCAAAATAACCACAAGGTAGATTACGAAAAAATACATGAACCCATCGACCCACCGGAAGCACAACTACTAATGAACAAATCCACAAGGGCCGTGACGAGGATTCGAACCTGCGTCCGGGAGCATCCCAGACACTGCCTTAATCGACTGAGCTACGACTGTGTGTAGTGTCACAACCGCTAATATATCCTCGAAACTTTTATAACCATTTTGATCTTCATTATTAACGTCTCGTTTCTGTCTTCCACTGGGCAAGGAACACACCAGCCGTGGGGAAATACGGGAACAATATTGAGAAATAAGGGGAAGAAAACGAAAAGGAGATGCCCAGATTCACCACAACATTACTATCATGTTGAATCACAATGTATTGTTGCGTCATGTTCAACCTTAACATACTGTAGTGTAACGTTGAACCACCAAGTATTGTAACATGATGTAGAACCACCAAGTATTGTAACATGATGTAGAACCACCAAGTATTTTAACATGATGTAGAACCACCAAGTATTGTAACATGATGTAGAACCACCAAGTATTTTAACATGATGTAGAACCACCAAGTATTTTAACATGATGTAGAACCACCAAGTATTTTAACATGATGTAGAACCACCAAGTATTTTAACATGATGTAGAACCACCAAGTATTTTAACATGATGTAGAACCACCAAGTATTTTAACATGATGTAGAACCACCAAGTATTTTAACATGATGTAGAACCACCAAGTATTGTAACATGATGTAGAACCACCAAGTATTTTAACATGATATAGAACCACCAAGTATTTTAACATGATTAGAACCACCAAGTATTTTAACATGATATAGAACCACCACTACTTCCCACAAACAGGTGTACATGACTTCTCGTCAATTTCCACTTACAAATATTTCAAGCTCAAATAAATCATTCGCTTCCACCAATTTAATTCCTCTGTCCAGTTCCCTTTTAGTTGTGTTCGTATTTCATCCTTGATTATTCACTCACTCTTCATCTATTTTAATCGTCTCATGGCATATATCTTCATCTTCTCTCGCATTCACTCGATTGTATTCTAACTGCGCTCTTGCATGCAATTTTTTTTAATATGATGAAACCATATCTTAATATCCTCTCCTCAGTGTTGGGATTTACTGACATTTGCACTCCACCCATCTCTGTGACCTTTTCAATCGTAACTGTATGTATTCTAACAAAAATGTGTCTAGGATTGTCTATTTTTGCTTCCTCTAACAATGATTTGTTATGTTCATGACAGAGTCAAATTTTACACGCGTACTAAAGTGGAGGGTCTATCACTCATCCATGCTGCATGATTGAACAGCGTCTCACATACGAGCTGAAGGGTACCTCCTCTCCACGCAACATGACATAACAGCATCTCACATATGTATCACAAGGCAGGTACTACCTCTCCGTTTATGCTGCATGGTACAACAGCGTATCACATACGTGCTTTAGTCTGTACACTTCCCCACCCTTTCATGCTTCTCTCTAGCACTACATCTTGCTATATCATTCCATCTAATGCATGGACTTCCTTGTACCTCGTACCTCCTCATCCCTTGGCCAACTCGACTATCGTCATGAGCACAATTTTCTCTTTTGTCAGCCACAGAACCAAGGTACTTAAACTGATCGACCGTTCCTACACTTCAACGTTTACCTGTTTTTCTTTCACTGCGCTTCTCTCTCTCTCTCTCTCTCTCTCTCTCTCTCTCTCTCTCTCTCTCTCTCTCTCTCTCTCTCTCTCTCTCTCTCTCTCTCTCTCTCTCTCTCTCTCTCTCTCTCTCTCTCTCTCTCTCTCTCTCTCTCTCTCTCTCTCTCTCTCTCTCTCTCTCTCTCTCTCTCTCTCTCTCTCTCTCACTCTCCTCCTGACCACAACTCTCTTTAAGAAGGTTTCTCACACCTACACAAACGAACTTTTAATACAACTACATATTTACATCTTCCTAAAGTAAGAACGTCGTCATATTTGCTCGCAAGAATGTTAGTAATATTTCGAGCGCTTACAATATATCAGTCTCCCTTTTGCGTGTCTTAATTAAGCTGGAGCTTCCTTATCATCCCATACTTTCAATACTCACTATTAATTGCTTTATTGGTTCTTGCGCTCACTGTTAATGCCTCTATAGATTTTACGCTCATTGTAATTGCTTGTAAGGTTCTTATACTCTAATAATGTTTCTATGCTTCTCACACTCACTATTAATGCCTCTGTAATTCTTTCGTTCGTATATTAATGTCTGTATAGTGAGTATAGATACACTCACTATCATTGCCTCTATAGGTTCTCTCACTCACTTTACGCGTGACAGGTCCCTTTCCCATCGCATGTCTCTCATTCTTCCTCACTCGCGCTCCCACAAGACTTTTCTCATTCCCCCTCTTCATTCTCAATGCTTCTTGTAAGATTTTGCTTCATTATATTTTATTGTAAAAAGATGCAAGACGACCTGGGAAAGCTCCAGGGATTTGTGAGAAATGGTTTCTTGACATCAACCGAGATAAATGCAAGGCAAGGAAAACTGAGGAGGAAATGAGACGAGTCATTGTTATTGCGAAATGAAAGGGAAAACCTAACATGTCTCATGTTAACAGAATAAAACAAACTATTAAAAGAGCGAAATGTTGGTAAAAATGAAAGAACCGTTATATTGACGTTTTTTGAGCATTGGCATCGATGGGTTAAGTGGGTTGATTAGGTTTGTATATTTTTAGTTTGGCAAAAACAAATGCATTTTTTCGCAGTGGCAAATCCAGAGAATGGGCAGGATAGAGGAAGCCCTCAGAGCTTGGTTAAGCACCTTGCCTAATACCTGAGACACGTGTAAATTGCCTTATATCATCAACACATTTCGAAAATGATGATTATAGGAATAGTATTTAAGAACCTAGAGTATTGTGAACTTCATTCATGGACTCTCAATTCATGTAGACTCCATTCATGTAGATTTAATTCACGTAGACTTTTCCATTCATACACCGTGGAATATGACGCCACGTAGAAACCCGACCCGACGCCTCGTAGAGTCCGGGCCTGACGCCCCGTAGAGTCCCGACCCGACGCCTCGTAGAGTTCGGACCCGACGCCCCATAGAGTCCGGACCCGACGCCCCGTAGAGTTCGGACCCGACGCCCCATAGAGTCCGGACCCGACGCCCCGTAGAGTCCCGACCCGACACAACATAGGCCAAGACGGAACAAGGGGACAAAGATGTAAACAAGAGGAACTAGACAGGTCACGTATCTGATAGAGAAGATTAAAAGGAGAGATATTAGAACTGTTTTGCCTAACCAGACACGAACGAAACTTAAGAACTAAAGAGATATTAGAAGCTAAACAAAATAAATAATTTGAATAAGGAGATATGAGAGAGAGAGAAAAAAGAAGAGACTGGAGAAATGCTTGACCTTACCAGTACATTAAGATGACTATACTCAGGCGTGTCTACACTCCATCAAACAAACACTATTCCCTCCTCCCCGCCACCACATCTTTACTTGATATCCCCCACCTACCCATCCCGTAATCCCCCCCAACTAACCATTCCTCTCCACCCTCCCACCAACCCATCCCTCTCCCTCACCGTCGCTGCGACACCACAACATAGTCCTCTCCCGCGATCCGTATTCCCAGCAATGATTTCGAGTTTTTAATTCAATTGGTGAGCTTCGGTTCGCTTTCAAAAGGTAGGAAATTATTCAGGGTCTATCGGTAACCTGTCACATGCCCCCCGCCTTCCCCTTACCCCCCTCCACATACCCACTCCCTCCCTACTCTCCCCATCCCCCATCCCTCTCATCCCCTCACACGAAGGGAATCCCAATGAGCTGCTCATAAGCGACCATAATAATGAGAACAAGTGTGAGTGATTTCACAAAGCGCCTCTGGATTATTTATGAGAGTGGCGTAGGGAGTGAATAATCAATTACAGAATAGAAAATAAAACCGGGAACTGCATTTTAGAGAAGGATTATTTAAGAGATATGTAGCGAAAAATGTAATCGGATATATCAAAGTAAACTCACTGGGTTAACTGGGACCAATCGCTGGAGCGGCGGGGCCAGGGAGCTAATGCTCGACCCTGAAAGAATTTTGTAGTTGCTTATATTTAGGCACAACTAGGTGAATACACTTACACGCGCGGGTTCGATTCCCGACCGAGGCAGAAACAAATGGGAAGAGTTTCTTTCACATGATGCATCTGTTCACCTAGCAGTAAATATATAACTATGAGATAGACAGCTGCTACGGACTGGATCTTGGGTGTGCGTGTGTGTGTGTGTGTGTTTGTGTGTGTGTGTGTGTGTGTGTGTGTGTGTGTGTGTGTGTGTGTGTGTGTGTGTGTGTGTGTGTGTGTGTACTCATCTAATTGTGCTTGCGGGGGTTGAGCTTTGGCTCTTTCTTCCCGCCTCTCAACTGTCAATCAACTGGTGTACAGATTCCTGAGCCTACTGGGCTCTATCATATCTACATTTGAAACTGTGTATGGAGTCAGCCTCCACCACATCACTTCCTAGTGCATTCCATTTATTAACTACTCTGACACTGACAAAATTCTTTCTACCGTCTCTGTGGCTCATCTGGGTACTAAGTTTCCACCTGTGTCCCCTTGTTCGTGTCCCACCCGTACTGAAGAGTTTGTCTTTGTCCACCCTGTCAATTCCCCTGAGAATTTTGTAGGTGGTTATCATATCTCCCCTTACTCTTCTGTTTTCCAGGGATGTGAGGTTCAGCTCCTTTAGCCTTCCTCGTAGCTCATTCCTCTCAGTTCCGAGACAAGCCTGGTGGCATACCGCTGAATCTTTTCTAACTTTGTCTTGTGTTTAACTAGGTATGGACTCCAGGCTGGAGCTGCATACTTCAGGATTGGTCTTACATAAGTGGTATACAGGGTCCTGAACGATTCCTTACACAAGTTTCTAAAGGCAGTTCTTATGTTAGCCAGTCTAGCATATGCCGCTGATGATATCCTTTGATGTGGGCCTTTGGGGACAGGTTCCGTGTGATATCAACCCCCAGATCTTTCTATTTGACTCTTGCAGGATTTCACCTCCCAGATGATACCTTGTGTTCAGCCTCCTGCTCCCTTCGATTAATTTCATTACCTAACACTTTCCTGAGTTGAACTTTAGCAGCCATTTTCTAGACAATTCCTCCAGTTTGTCCAGGTCATCCTGTAGTCTCTGTCTATCTTCATCCGTCTTGATTCTTCTCATAATTTTTGCAATTTAATTTTTTTATCAGCAAACTTTGAGAGGAACGAGTCTATACCCTAACGACGATCGTTTACATATATTAGAAACAGGATGAGTCCAAGTACTGAGCCATGTGGGACCCCGCTGGTGATATCTCGCCACTCTGATGTCTCCCCCCTCACCGTTACTCGCTGTTTCCTCATCAATGGTGAGGTCAAATTCCTTCAAGGTTGCTTGTTTTGCCTCCTCCTCATTTAGTGCAGGGGCTTCTCCTTGTTCTATTGTGAAGACGTCCTGGAATCTCTTGTTGAGTTCTTCACACACCTCCTTGTCTTTCTCTGTGCATCTGTTCTCCACTTTTCTCAGATTCATCACTTGTTCCTTCACAGATGTTTTCCTCCTGATGTGACTGTGGAGCAGCTTTGGTTGGGTCTTGGCTTTACTCGCTATGTCATTTTCAAACTGTCTCTCTGCTTCCCTTCTCACTCTGAGGTACTCATTTCTGGCTCTCTGGTATCTCTCCCTGCTCTCCGGTGTTCTGTTATTTCTGTAGTTTCTCCATGTTCTTTTACTCAGTTGCTTCGCTACCTTGCATTCCTGGTTGAACGAGGGGTTTTTCTGTTGTTTTTCGTTTTTTTCCTTTTGGACGGGGATAAACCGGCCTGCAGCTTCCTGTGTGTGTGTATGTGTGTGTGTATGTTTGTGTGTGTGTGTGTGTGTGTGTGTGTGTGTGTGTGTGTGTGTGTGTGTGTGTGTGTGTGTGTGTGTGTGTGTGTGTGTGTGTGTGTCTTAGAGAGAGAAAGATATGTAGATATATGACAGTGAAAAATTAGAGCAGGAGTCAGAACATTTAACAGCCGCTAGTTTGAAAGACGGGGTCAAAGAGCTTTCAGTTCGATCCTGCAGGCACAAATAGTAAATAAAATAGTAAACACACACACACACACACACACATAAATAAACTCGTATTTATGTTTCATCCATTCATCACTTTGTCTTCCTCCGCTCCAAAGGCAAATATTTGGAACTTTTCTTACGTTTTTATGGACTATTTTGTATTATTTTGTTGTGTGTATTTGTATGTATTTGTTGCGTTTGCGTTTTTATATATACTCTTCACTGTCTGTGTGTTTGTGTGTAATATTTTCTGTTTCTTTCTGGCTTGCATAAACGTTAACGATTATTCTCCGGAGAGACATAAAGGTGGCAGTAAAACAGCTCACCTTTCTTGAGCTCTCTCCAGAGCAATTCTCAACGACCGTATAAAGTTAGAGCTTTTTATCAAACACGTTAATCTCCCAAGTTATATTTTATGTCTCCAAGTTTACGGACAAAGGCAAAGAGAAAACGTTGATAGAAGAGAGTTTGAGAGGAAAGGGAAATAATATCAGCTAGATAAAATAGTTTATTTTTTGGTGAGTATATATATATATATATATATATATATATATATATATATATATATATATATATATATATATATATATATATATAAACCACAAGTTAAAGGTAAACACACAACGGGCACCATCCCCTGCAAGAGACTCGAACCCAGAAAGCACAGGTGTTCGCGCACCTGAACATAACCGGTACGTTAACCACTACTCCACGTAGCTCCTTAAAAAGAGACTGAAACTCACGAGTTTATCCGCAACATCTCGGTCTCCCCCAAGGACACCAGCAATGATAAGAGCTCAGAATACGTTTTTCATCAAGCAATTGCATATTGCGATAAGAATAAAAGATTAATGAGGCTTTTCTTTGCTATCAAAACAGATAACTAATTAATCAATGAGACTTTTTCATTAATCTTTTCTTCTTACCGCTTAATTCGTTCTGACCATTTTAAGCAAATCTTTACCTTTTTCTGGTTAATTCTTTTCCAGGGGAAGGTGGTCAGGTTTTAGTGGTAGCCTCCACTCTCCCTTTGTGATTTCTTTTAGTCTGGTGTTGACAACGGCCTTGCTCGGCAGAAACGTTCATCTTCCTTTTCCATTTCTCTGTATATATATATATATATATATATATATATATATATATATATATATATATATATATATATATATATATATATATATATATATATATATATATATATATATATATATATATATATATATTCCTACCTTCAAATTCATCAAGCTAACTCTCCACGTTTACTCTCTCCTGTCATCCTGTTTTCACCCATTTTTCATCCTCCAGTTCTCTCTCACTTTCTCTGACACATTTCCCCTCATTTTTCCCCTGTCTTCTTCCCCCTCTCTCCCTTTGCTACACTCACACTTACACATATACAAACATCCACCTCCTTAATCACAACACCCAAACCTAAATACAACCTCACAAGGAAAAACACAACTGTTATGTTGTCAATTTTCTCTATTTTTGAGGCCTCTATGGAGGCCATCTGGAGCACAGGAAGGCAGACAGTCGCTTTTGTTTAATTTATTATGGAATTAAGACTCAGTTTGGAGCAAAGTAAAGTAGTAATTCCCAGAAAAGCAAGTGATTTCCTCTTTTGTTTTTCTCCCCATGTGTATGTAATCTGGGGATGCGTTTAATCTAGGTAAGAGGAAGAGGACTATGAGGAGAAGAATGGGAGAGAGATATGAGAGAGAGAGAGAGAGAGAGAGAGAGAGAGAGAGAGAGAGAGAGAGAGAGAGAGAGAGAGAGAGAGAGTGAGAGAGAGAGAGAGAGAGAGAGAGAGAGAGAGAGAGAGAGAGAGAGAGAGAGAGAGAGAGAGAGAGAGAGAGAGAGAGAGAGAGAGAGAGATAGAGAGAGAGAGAAAGAGAGAGAGAGAGAGAGAGAGAGAGAGAGAGAGAGAGAGAGAGAGAGAGAGAGAGAGAGAGAGAGAGAGAGAGAGAGAGAGTGAGAGAGAGAGAGAGAGAGAGAGAGAGAGAGAGAGAGATAGAGAGAGAGAGAAAGAGAGAGAGAGAGAGAGAGAGAGAGAGAGAGAGAGAGAGAGAGAGAGAGAGAGAGAGAGAGAGAGAGAGAGAGAGAGAGAGAGAGAGAGAGAGAATTTAATAGAGAAAGTCTGTTAAGCAAAAATACACATAGGCAAACTGAGATAAATATTAAGATGGAGAGTTTCATGAACAAAACATCAACACCTGTTTATTCTGTTTCATTAACTAACGGTAAATTTGGTCAAATTCTTTAACATACTTAAGACATTAATTATTAGCACTTCTCAGACTATAGGTGAAAGACGATAAGAGTATCATACGTAGGTCTAGGAATGAAAGCTGAGGGTCAAACGAGAGAGGAAAATGAGAACCTGGTGCTTGATGTCAATAGAATTTACTTTTGGTGGAGCTGTCCAACCTGCACATCAGAGGAAGAGTTTGTTAAGGCCCGCAGTCTGATGGATCTTCACAGAGAGAGAGAGAAGCGTTGGTCATAAGATAGACGGCTGACAAACATAGTGTAGATCAGAGACATGATATATGTTACTCAAACTCCACGAACCCGCGTTTATACTCTATTCTTGATACACTTTGAATGTGTGATTGAAATGATGAACGACATGTTATTTCACATCCTGCTCCAGATCAAATCTTCTTCACAGTGGTATTCAACAAGATTTATTTATATTTATTTGTCATCAGTTGCATCGTATTATAGATTACTTCCATCTGTGCCATTGGTAAAGTATTGGTTGGAGGTGGTATATATATATATATATATATATATATATATATATATATATATATATATATATATATATATATATATATATATATATATATATATATATATATATATATATATATATATATATATATGAGAGAGAGAGAGAGAGAGAGAGAGAGAGAGAGAGAGAGAGAGAGAGAGAGAGAGAGAGAGAGAGAGAGAGAGAGAGAGAGAGAGAGAGAGAGAGACTCCCAGTTATCCCAGACTATTCTGGGATAGTCTATGTGTGATATTTTCTATTGATCAAGTGTGAACTGCACTTCTGCTTAAATAATTATACAATATATGACATAATTTTATGAATTTTCCCCTTGTCATTACCACTTTCATGATTCTTTGTCTCTTTTATCCAAGTGTTTAATTATCCATATACTGGTGATGGGATTATATCACTCTGTGTCTAAATTATTTGTGTCAGTTGGACGTAATAACTTATTAACAGTTATCTCAACTAATATGATTTTCACGTTTTGCAATAATGTTTTGCAATGATGCTTCAGAGTTCACATATAAGTGACTGTCCATTACTCTATTATATATTCAGTACTCCCAATCCTATTTTTTTTAAGATAATTAGAAATCAGAGCACTATTCACATGTTTATCTGTAATTGAATTGACAATTATTTGTGATATGTGGATAGGATTATTTAATATCTGATTTTTTAATGTTTTAAAAGTGTTTTTTGAACATCCAATTGAACTTGTACCTGAAAACCAGTCGATTCTTACCTGAATCTTTTGAACTATATATATATATATATATATATATATATATATATATATATATATATATATATATATATATATATATATATATATATATGTATATATATATATATATATATATATATATATATATATATATATATATATATATATATATATATATATATATATATATATATATATATATATATATACTCCATCCCACCACCGAAGAGAAAAAATAGGAGATTCATAAAATATTTATTCACTCTGCTTGTACTCCTAATGTATGCCTGTACTCTTAATAATCTTTGCCTGTACTCTTCTTGTCTGTGTGTACTAATGCCGTTGGTCGGTACTTTTACGTCGGCTGTTGCTGACGATTTGTACTCTGACTATCAGCCTGTTTTAGGCATTTACTTTCCTCATAGCCTGTCCTCTCACTGTCCACCAGAACCCGACCGTCAGTCCGTCCTCAAGCTTTCGGTTTGTACTCCTACTGTCTGCCTGCACTGTCGCTTCGTACTCCTACTGTCTGCCTGCACTGTCGCTTCGTACTCCTACTGTCTGCCTGCACTGTCGCTTCGTACTCCTGCTGTCTGCCTGTACTGTCGCTTCGTACTCCTACTGTCTGCCTGCACTGTCGCTTCGTACTCCTACTGTCTGCCTGCACTGTCGCTTCGTACTCCTACTGTCTGCCTGCACTGTCGCTTCGTACTCCTACTGTCTGCCTGCACTGTCGCTTCGTACTCCTACTGTCTGCCTGCACTGTCGCTTCGTACTCCTACTGTCTGCCTGCACTGTCGCTTCGTACTCCTACTGTCTGCCTGCACTGTCGCTTCGTACTCCTACTGTCTGCCTGCACTGTCGCTTCGTACTCCTTCTGTCTGCCTGTACAGTCTCCTTGTACCGACAAGCCTTGTAATCCTTCCTATAGATCATATGAATCATATGTTAAATGGACTTAGTTAGCTCTTGACACGAACTATATAGTCCTTCAAACAGCCAAGAGTAGCTGAAATCAAGATGTACCTATGTAAATAAAAAAATAAAAAAAGGTGTCAAATCTGAAACAAAACGCTTCGGAACTAGCCAGAATATTGTTTGAATTTTTAATGTCAATATTCAACATAAAATCAGATGAATCCCTTAAGAGGGAGGGGGGGGGGGGCGATCAATATAATTGTGCAGCCGATGCTACCTTACCTTGAGGTTACCTTGAGGTGCTTCCGGGGCTTAGCGTCCCCGTGGCCCGGTCGTCGACCAGGCCTCCTGGTTGCCGGACTGATCAACCAGGCTGTTGGACGCGGCTGCTCGCAGCCTGACGTATGAGTCACAGCCTGGTTGATCAGGTATCCTTTGGAGGTGCTTATCCAGTTCTCTCTTGAACACTGTGAGGGGTCGGCCAGTTATGCCCCTTATGTGTAGTGGAAGCGTGTTGAACAGTCTTGGGCCTCTGGTGTTGATAGTTCTCTCCTGAACACTGTGAGGGGTCGGCCAGTTATGCCCCTTATGTGTAGTGGAAGCGTGTTGAACAGTCTTGGGCCTCTGATGTTGATAGAGTTCTCTCTCAGAGTACCTGTTGCACCTCTGTTTTTCAACGGTTGCTTGTTCCAGTTACAGAACATCTACCATACTTCGTAGAGGCAGATGTTCATTGACTATCCAGGTGAGGTTAGTCAGTGTGCTGCTGTCTGTAGTGTAACGTAACACAGTTTTGTCCTATCCTCTCACAGCGAGACCACAAAATTATCCATAAATATAAATGAACTTTCCATACAAAAGTTACACCCACCCACACTTTCTTGTTACGGCCAAAGGAGAGAATCCATTGACTACGCTTTTAAAAGTTAACATGAACAAAAAAGGCCTTCCACAACGTTTGATATTGTTAGCATCAGTATCATCCGTCACGAGGTTTCAAGCCAGAGGAAATAAAAAATCTGAATTTTAGCCACACACAAGACAAAGAGCAGCATACACAACAATTGTCTAATCCCCGCAGGAGGAACATTAGCAGAGAAGGTCTGGAACAGGTTCCAGGGACTTTAATTAAACATTGATTCTGAAAAAGTGACTTAAAGATTAATTAGCTTTTCCATGATGCAGATGGAAGAAAATTGGTTCCTGGAGGTTCTGTTCGTATTTGTGTGTGTGTGTGTGTGTGTGTGTGTGTGTGTGTGTGTGTGTGTGTGTGTGTGTGTGTGTGTGTGTGTGTGTGTGTGTGTGTGTGTGAGTGTGTGTGTGTGAGTGTGTGTGTGTGTGTGTGTGGGTGTGTGTGTATGGGTGTGTGGGTGTATGTGTGTGTGTGTGTGTGTGTGTGTGTGTGGGTGTGCGTGCGTAACGTCCCAGTCGGCAGCTGCTCCACCCTCACCGGCCTGTGATATTAGCAGGAAATGAAAGAGTCTTGCTCTTGGTATCATTGTAATCTTGAATTTAATTCTTTACGTGTTTTACGACTTTTAAAAGAGGAGAGAGAGAGAGAGAGAGAGAGAGAGAGAGAGAGAGAGAGAGAGAGAGAGAGAGAGAGAGAGAGAGAGAGAGAGAGAGAGAGAGAGAGAGAGAGAGAGAGAGAGACAGAGACAGAGAAAATGAGAGAAAGAAAAGGATAATAAGAGAGAGAGAAAGAAAGAGAGAAAGGGGACTCTCCATGGCCTCAAGATTATGCCCAATATACTTAAGATGGTCCATGGCACAACGTTAAGGATTAATATTACAAAAGGTGAAGTTTTGCTAATAAATTACAATTCACAGATTCTAATAATGAATAAAAAAGCGACACAATTCACAATACCATCGACATCAACACCAACAATACCGACGATACCACCGCTAGTAATCAATTTCTAACAATCAATTGACCACCTACATCAATTTCAGTAATCTTGTGACATCATCTCCAACATCTCCAGCGACATAAACATCAATAATGTTTCTAAAAATAAAAATCATATTTTTTCCCTTTCACTGGGAAGTCCAGATGTAGAAACGGACATGTGATGAAAAAAAATACTAAGGACGATCTGGACGAGTCATAAATATTTATGCTAATTTGACTTTCATTGTAGAATATTCATGTGTCATTATATCACTTATTTCCGCCAGGGTGGAGTACCTCCGCATGCGCGGGCGCGCGGGCTCCCTTTCTCTCTCTCTCTTTGTTCTTTTTCCAGAACATCCTTATCCCTGAGGCAATAGTGGATATATTAACCATCGCAGACGTTAACAAGATTGTTTGTGAGTGTGTCTGTGTCTGTGTTTGTGTGTGTGTGTGTGTGTGTGTGTGTGTGTGTGTGTGTGTGTGTGTGTGTGTGTGTGTGTGTGTGTGTGTGTGTGTGTGTGTGTGTGTGTGTGTGTGTGTGAGTGTGTGTTCCTAGAGGTATACCTAGCGTTGCCTGGGACTGTGTCTGTTTTCCCCTCCCCTTTCTCTCTCTGTCTCTGTCTCTCTCTCCTGTCTCTATTCCTTCCCACCGTCCAATTCCAAAATCCTTATCCTGATCCCTTCCAAGTACTATATTGTCGTAATGGCTTTCTACTGATTCTTTCCCTTTTCCCTTCTACTGAAGCTTTCCCTTCCCCTTTCCACCTCTGTCTTTCCTCTCATGTCCCCTTTTCTACACCCGCCTCTCGTTCCTCTTTTTCCTCTTCCCTTTCCTCTACCACCACCTCCTCTTTTCCCCAATTTTACCCTCTCTTTCCCTCTCCCTCTACTTCCCCATTTCATGCCCTCTCTCACCTCATCATCCCATTACCACCCCCCTCTTACCAAATCATCGTAGTGTCCTCCCTCTTCCCTGACTATCTCCCTCTCCCACTCTTTCTTCTCATGTTCCACCTGTCCCCCTATCTCCTTTCTTCGTATATCTGCACTACCTGCTACCTCCATCACCAAAACTATCTTCCGTGCTCACTATATGACTTTGTCCATCTTCCCTACTCGCTATCTTAATCACTGTAACCCGAAATAATTCCCCCTTCCCTCCCACATCTCCCCCTTCCCTCCGTTATCTTCCCCTTCTCATCCTTCTCCTCTTCCTCTCTACACCTCCTCTTCCCCTTGTCTCAGAAAATGCGTTATTACGATGCACTGAAAATTCTATGGGAAACACCCCAAATATTTCACACTTGAGGCCATGAAAGTCACATGTACTCACCTAATTGTGCTTGCGGGGGTTGAGCTTTGGCTCTTTGGTCTGAGGGTGTGTGGGTGGGGGGTATCTATAGTTGCTAATTTTTCTAAAAGCATTTAACTTAGGCCTACCCTGACTGGCTTATATCCATCCCGTACCCTAGATCATTTTTCCCTGAAAGATTGAGTGACACTGAGGAGTCTGAGGACGGGTTGTACATAAAGTGGAGTCGACCACCTGGCGGCTGGAAGATGAAGCTAAGGACTTATACTGGATTGAAAAACACACCTCAAATAAAGAGTCTTTGTCTCTGCATAAAAAATACTTCCAGCAGAGTGAGAATGTGACGGACGGGCTCTCTAGTAAAGGATTTCAGTGGGCGTATTATCTGCTTATTTAAGCGATAGTTTTATTCACATATAGCAGCAACGTTTCAAATTTGCATGTCGACTTCCTATGCATATCAATGCAACATTTTTATTGTATATATCATTAATTGTTTGAGTTGTTCATCGCAGCGACGTTTATTTAAAAAAAAACAGTAACATTTTTAATGTTTTCAGATTTGGTTTTCATTCGTAAACAATTATTGATGATGATAATAGAACTTTTAGCCTGAATGAAACAATAATGTTTGCATCTGCGTGTCACACAGATAACATTTGGGTTCTGTCAGTTACAACAGCAAAAATTTATATGCGAACTGCACATCAAAACGTTTATCCACTTAGCATTGTACAATTTATATTAATAATACGGCATTTTTTATATCTAAATATCGCAGCAAAGGTCTTATTTGCCTATGAAAGAGAAGTCTTTATCAGCAAAATTCAGTATATCTTTACTGAAATGCATCAATTACGTCATTCCTGAATATGAGAGGAACATCTGTATCTGCACGACCTTAAAACATTCATATCTCTATATCATAGCAATGTTTGTATCTGCATATAACACAAACGTTAGAATCCGCATATTCTAGCAACGTTTATGTCTGCATATCCTGGAAACTTTTGGTATCTGCAGATTCATTCTTACACACTCTCCTCCTGTCAAGAAAACTCAATCACACGTCCACCTAAAATGCGCACTCACAAGTGCTCGCACGCATTTTCACGCGCATTCATCAGCATACTTAAACACACATATGCTTGTAATCTTTCACACTTTCAAGCACACCTATACTTACATTTACAATCTCAGTCAAATGGGCATTTATTTGTGTAATTTTCACAACACCGCAATCCATTATAATATTGCCCAGCCAGCATAAAGAATTGCCTAGATATCAACACAGAGGTGTATACCCAGCTTCTCGGTGTATATATACAATCAGAGTATACTTTAGTCCTATACTATAATCATGACTAAAGCATACTTGCTTGCTGGTCAGTAAGCATTGGTAATGGCCTTGAAAACCCTCCAGAAGTTATTAAAGCAACACTGAGCCAGGGACTGTCCGGGAATGTTTTTCTAATGTTAGGATGAATAAACTGGTGATAACGGGGCTCAGATCAAGTTATATACATGATGGCGTCTGCTCGACCTCTTACGTCACAACCGTTGACGTCGCTTTAAAGGTCACGTGACCTTTAAAGCATTGGTATAGCCAATGCGTGGGGGAGACTCCAAGGCCAATACTGAGCTCTAGACAGCTCCCAGGAAAGAAATTCAAATGGGTTGAGGAGTGGATATACCCGAATAATATAAACCGCGTATGCAAAGCATTCAAGCACGTCGCGTAGCATTCCGGAACCTAAACAACGAACCATTCAGAGCCCCTTAAACTTCACATCTTAGGCCAGTAGAGAAATATACAATCCCTAACTTGAGGTGAATGCTTGACATCACAACACAGAATATAAGAGATTGTAGGATCATAATTGCTGCATTCAAGATTCTTAGAATGAATTAACAGAACTGAGAGAAATTCTTAGGTCAGATAGAAATGGAAAAGAAGGTGGCAAGAATGGAAGCCAGAGACGTGGATGAGCCTCAGAGATTTAAGAAAGGTTTACATTAGTGTAGGAGTAGTAAATAAATTACAATACTTTGATGAGGAGGTATAACTGATGCTAATTCCTATCGGTTTTAAATGCATGAAAATACAGAAATAAAACAGGAAAGTCGCAAGCCATTGCATAATATAACTGACATCAAAAAAGCCGTGGGTCTAAGAGCTGAGTCTCGACCTTTCTAACACAACTCAGTAATCTCATACACACACACACACAAACAGCCGTTTCAAACCTCCATCACCCCGTTCCCCCCTTTAAAGGAAATCTACCACTTTCCCTTGGAGCTCAGCTGGCAAATCCCACAAATGAAATGGCCGTCATGTTTCCCTATCTATGTGCTGTCGAGTGTTGATCTTGGACTCTGGCTGGAGCCAAGGATCGTGACGGTCGGTGAGGTAGAGAGAGACAGAGAAAGGGAGGCGTCAGTCGAGTCAAAACACAATAGCCAAATGCACTCCAGGCGTAGTGGTACATGGGGAAGCTTCCATCCCCATTTACTGTGCGCGCATGTCGGGTTATGGGGAAGGTAGAGTGACATGGGCAGTGGGAGAGCAAATGGGGAGGGGGTTATAGGGCATTATAAACTAGTTACTCTTGGTTGGGAAGGGTAGATGGGGAGCCGAGGGGGCATAGGACATGAAAACCTGTGCATTCTTGTTGGTGGATGAGAGTGCCATGCCTGTCTGCCTAATCTGTTTCACCTACCTGTCTCTTTTCTTTAGTCTGACTATATTTGTCTTCCTGTCTATTTCTCTCTTTCTGTCTCTGTCTCTTCGTGTCGGTGTGTCCTTGCGTGTTTACATTTTATTCTATCCCTTCTTTCATTTCCAATATTTTGATTTTTTCTTTGTTTATTATTCTTTCCATCTTATTCTCATTTGTGCGCTTCTCCTTACTAAGAACTGGTGTTGGCTCCTTCTCCTGTAGGCTGTTCTTCGTTAGTGTTTCAGCCCTTACTGTGATTTTGCATCAGCTTTTGCAATACCTTGCGTCAGCTGCTGCTACATGCTTGCGTCAGCTCTTGCTTTATAAAGCGTCAGCTCTTGCCTTATCTTGCGTCAGCGCTTTCTTTATCTTGCTTCAATTTTTACTGTAAGATTGTGTCAGCTTCTATGTTATCTTGCGTCAGTTCTTACTGTAAGCTTAAGTCAGCTTTAATGGAAAGCTTGCACCAGCTACAATTGCAAACATGCGTCAACTCGAACTACAAATCTGCGTCCGATCTCACTTTTAACAGCTCGTTCTGTATGCTTTCGTCAGTTGTTTCAGGAAGTTTGACTCTAGTTGCTCTTCAAGGTCGAACCATCAATCATGTGTAATAAAGAAATTAACCTGAGATAGACTACAGATATTGCTGTATTTTCAGAGGAATGCACTGTACCTGTCTATTGGTTCTTGTGTGTCTGTGAGATGAACAGCCTGTCTAAGTGTTTATTTAACTGAATGTCCCCTTAGTCTTATCAAGTTTCACACTAAATGTCCCCTTAGTCTTATCAAGTTTCACACTAAATGTCCCCTTAGTCTTATCAAGTTTCACACTAAATGTCCCCTTAGTCTTATCAAGTTTCACACTAAATGTCCCCTTAGTCTTATCAAGTTTCACACTAAATGTCCCCTTAGTCTTATCAAGTTTCACACTAAATGTCTATGGTTTCATTTGGCTGTCTGTTTTTCCTGTTTGATAGTCTGTTTTTTTTTTGTTCTGTTTATTTGACGACTGGCTTGGCAGTGTGCTAAGTTATCTGACTTTGTTTTTCTTCTGGCCTGGGTCGAGACCCCTCGAGTCTTTATGACCTCCTTGAGCAGCATGGAGTTAATGTCGTCGAGGTAATTTGAATGTTCGGAGGGGAACTTGTAAGTAATTGATAAGGAAATAAATAAAGGGTCCGATAAAAGGTTATAAAGTACAAAATAAGCATTTCCAAACATCATTTTGTTTGTAAGCTGGAGGAAAAAAAAAGTGTTCAAGCAAAATTCCGAACAGGATAAACGTGACAGGAGAGGAGCTGGGGACGAGAGTTATTTATTATTTGTATTTACTATTTATTTCTGCAGAATCGAGTTATTAGTTATTAGACCCCGCCTGTCTAACCAATTTCTTTTTGCTCTATTATATCTACTACATATACATATTTCTCTCTAACACACGCACATATCCACAGGAAGCAGCCTGTAGCAGCTGTCTAACTCCCAGGTAGATATTTACTGCTAGGTGAACAGATGCATCAGGGTTAAGAAACTCTGCCCATTTTTGCTTCCGCCGGCGCCGGGAATCGAACTCCGGACCTTAAGACTACGTATCCAGCGTGCTCTTCACTCAGCCACCAGTGCCCCAAGCGTGTGTGTGTGTGAGTGATTAAAACAAAACTAATGAATATTAAAAGAGAGATAAGCAAAGCACATTATAAAACAACACGACATACATACCCTTAACTAACACCCTCTTCACCATCAATTGGAAAACAAACTGATTAATATGTAAAAATAAATAAAAATAATATATTTCTTATATTCTTAGTCCTGAAATTAATTTAAAGTGACCATAGGGCGAAAGCTTCCCACTGTCCAAACACTTGACGTAATTTTGACATTCTCGAACACATCGTCCAAAATTCACGTGGGTTTTATGGAAACGAGGGGGCCTCGTAGCCTGGTGGATAGCGCGCAGGACTCGTAATTCTGTGGCGCGGGTTCGATTCCCGCACGAGGCAGAAACAAATGGGCAAAGTTTCTTTCACCCTAAATGCCCCTGTTACCTAGCAGTAAATAGGTACCTGGGAGTTAGTCAGCTGTCACGGGCTGCTTCCTGGGGGTGGAGGCCTGGTCGAGGACCGGGCCGCGGGGACACTAAAGCCCCGAAATCATCTCAAGATAACCTCAAGATAACGATATACACCGTAAGATTCACGCTCCCTAGAACTGATGAGTATCGATATGTTAGGCGGGGTCGTCTTAGTTCCTACGCTTCTGAATAGGCAAAACCACTTCAAAATTGACGCTTGTTGCAAAGATGGAAATCCCAGACGCCAAAAGGTAAACATTCCCGCGAGTCCAATGCAGGCGGTGAACTTTATAGAGATCACTGACGGGTTAGATAAACACTTTACTGGATTACCATCTCTTGCTCCTCTTCCTCCTCCTCATCATCATCATCATCATTCTCTCCCTGATCCTCTTACAGTTCTGAGGGGTTTTATGAGCTGTCAAGTTTAGTACATCCGCTCTGTAGGCCTGAAGGAGTTGTCCTGTCAGCGGGGCGTCGAGTGTAATTAAGGCGTCTGTCTCACTGTTTCAACACGTCAATAGGGGACATGTGTGTGATTTCTCTATGGGAGGAGGAAGAAGAAGATGAAGAGGAGGAGAAGGACTAGGAGCAGGAGGAGGGCTAGGAGGACTAGGAGGAGGAGGGGAAGAATAAACTACCATTAACAAAGCTGTCACGAAATATGTCAGCAAAGATGAAATGCACGAATAAAAACATCGTCCGCATCCACAGGCAGTGGGTGAAGATGAACGAAATCCAGGGCGACTTCCAACCGACCAACGGTTGTGAGACTAGGACGCTCCACTATGACACACCGTTGACGCAGTAATTGCAAGGTAATGCCATTGCTGTAGCTAAATTCTACGACCATACATTTCGCATTTCATTTAGCTCAGGGTATTAGGCAAGTTTTATGTGATATATCACAGTGCCGTCCCCGGCTGTATGTCGCTGAACGGGAAATGATTGTGTCAAATGTGTCTGTACTCGCTGACTTGCGCTTGCAGGGTCGAACGCCAGCTCTTGGACCCCACCTCTGTCGTTTTATCCCCGTCAATATCTAGTTGACATTCATGTATTGGGATACAGCTCTTGATATACAACTTTCTGGGGGGCTGAAGTGATCACTTCCGGCTACTTTGCTTTTCATAACATTTCATTTAAGACTCTGAGCAGAGTTGATCTCAACTGCCTTTTCTTCCAACTGCTAATGTTCATAAACATTTTGATTGCTTAAATTTACTCTAATGTAAATATAATTACTATTTACTTGAATCTTGTGTCTTGAACAGGTCTCCTCTAAAACCATATCAGGTCCTAAGCTTATTAGGTCCTGACATGATGTATATAGTGAACCTGAAAGAGAGAGAGAGAGAGAGAGAGAGAGAGAGAGAGACAGAGAGAGAGAGAGAGAGAGAGAGAGAGAGAGAGAGAGAGAGAGAGAGAGAGAGAGAGAGAGAGAGAGAGAGAGAGAGAGAGAGAGAGAGACAGACAGACAGACAGACAGAGAGAGAGAGAGAGAGAGAGAGAGAGAGAGAGAGAGAGAGAGAGAGAGAGAGAGAGAGAGAGAGAGAGGAGGTAGATGACAGAGTCTTGTAACCAAGACGTAAGCATGATCAGAAGGTCGTAACACACACTTGAGACTGGCGCAACAGGTGTTGAGGGCAGCGGGGGATTAGCACTAATTAGCAACGTGTCGCTCCTTAACAGGTATTCTGACAGGAAAGGATGAGGTGTGTGTGTTTGTGTGTGTGTGTGTGTGTGTGTGTGTGTGTGTGTGTGTGTGTGTCTGTGTGTGTGAGAGAGAGAGAATATAGTAGACATGGTAGAGAGAATACCAAACAAGGACTCAAGTGAGATAGTAAACTGCTCGAAGGAGGCTCCATAAGTCAGTGAGAGATGGCAAAGCAAAGAGAAGAAATGCAATAATATATTTAAGGGGTGCCAGAGACAATACGTAAGAGAGAAATCATGAATTAAGAGTAATGAAATAAATACAACTGAGAAGTGAACAGATGAAGGAAGCTCTGAAAGCATAGCATTAGGAGAAAGACACAGTAAGCAAGCAATGAAGATGAAAAAGCAGGAGGACAATTGCAGACCTAAATCATAAACAATTGATGCTGCTAGACAGGCTTCAGGGGAAATCAAAACAATGATCGAATATAGAAAGTAATAACAGATCACGAAGAAAAAGAATAAAACAAAACATTTAGGAACAGATGAACAACATAACGTTGTGAAAGAGTTTTTTCTTTGTTTATAGTATATTTTCTTCCACAAACGTGACCCTACATTAATACAGTACTATACAATATATTCATTTTCCTCTATTCTACATAAACTGGATACGAGAGCTGCTACATTACTGTGTATTCTCTTCATACATTTTCCCGTGAAGGAGAATAAGGGGCAAAAATAAGACGAAGGGTGCAAGAATAATTATGGAAATAAATAGTGAATTAACAAGACATAATTAACAAGAAACGAAGAGTTGAGATGGAGAAACAGAGATGAGGAACCGGAAATAGAATTTATAGCTGAGCTTACAAAGGAAGATGAAGGGTGGAAATGTAAATTGGAAAGACTGGAAAGAAATATGAATATTTTGCTAAGAGGATCAGAAAATGTCGGTCGTGGACGCCTTCTTTGACACATACAGCTTTCTTTGCCAGCTAAGCCATTTGTAAGGACTTGTAAGTCATTGACTAAGAAACTCCCGGCAACACTCAAGTTCAATGTGGGCACATCAAAGCCTAGTGTATACAGGGATCGCGTTGAACCTTCAAATGTGAAAGACGGCTTGAGTGTTCCTAAGCCATAATTCACTGGGAACTCTTTGACCCGACCAGGAAGATAACAACATTTAGTTGACTTGGACTACCAGAATGGTTAAATTAGACAATTATTAACAACATAAATATGAAATATTTTCAGGTTTGCCCACATTCAATAATACAAAAGACTACTTTCTGGTGGTCCCTCACGACATAGTAGTAATTTTGCCCATATAGTCAATATAAGTACTTTTATTATCGGCGGATGGGCTACGATAAGCACGCATGGACAGGGGAAAACATCAAGTACATAAACGAAACTAAAGAAAGTACCTGAATTGTCTTCAGACTCCTCGATAAGAAGTCATTGAGAACGCTGAATACTGCCTTAATGAGGTCAGTTAAGTACGCATCCACGGCGTGCAATCCACCGAACCCCCCTTACGAAATAAAAAAGGAAACTTGAAATGGTGCTAAAGTTTGCAACAAGGTTGGTTGCTTGGAACTGCGTGGAATGGGGAGCGGGCAAAAATGTTGGGGAAACTGAAACATTCAACGCTAGAAATAATATAACGAAAATATAGCTAGAAAAGAGGACATAAAATGCTTCGAAAGTTAGAAATTTGAAGAGGAAACGAGTAAATGAATAACAGTGAATGGATGAAAACTATGAAAGCTAGAGTTATAGATGAGCCATAATAATTTATAAAAATTAATTATTTTTTGCGTATAAGAAGCAAGGAAAGTGGAATAAACTGGATGAGGAAGTAGTAAAAGCTTACTCAAAATATAATTTCAGTAGTAGATATAACAGCAAGTCTGTTCGTCCGGATACATTACATTAGACGACCAATGGCTCAGAATAAGGGGTCAGAGAACCAGAGATCTCTCGGTGCTGCACACACACACACACACACGCACACACACACACACACACACACACACGCACGCAATAACCCCTCACTCGACGCGGAAGAATATTAATGAATGTAAAGTCACTAGACACACGTCCTCTGCAAGTTGTCACACAGTGCTAAGTTTGGCTCTAACTTTTGCACGATAACGTATAAATTTTTTCCTTTTATCGAGGGAGGGAGAGAGCGCCACATGATATTCTTTCCAAATACAAGTATAAAATTTAGGAATGAAATAGTAGGAGACGAAGAGAGAGAGAGAGAGAGAGAGAGAGAGAGAGAGAGAGAGAGAGAGAGATTGGGATGATTATATACACACACACACACATACATACATACATACATATATATATATATATATATATATATATATATATATATATATATATATATATATATATGTATATATATATATATATATATATATATATATATATATATATATATATGTATATATATATATATATATATATATATATATATGTATATATATATATATATATATATATATATATATATATATATATATATACATATATATATATATATATATATATATATATATATACATATATATATATATATATATATATATATATATTATATAGATACATATATATATATATATATATATATATATATAGATACATATATATATATATATATATATATATATATATATATATATATATCTATATATATATATATATATATATATATATATATATATATATATATATATATATATATATATATATATATATACATATATATATATATTAGGGTTACTACCAAATGCTACGAAAAATACATATCTCTCACCATTGCCAAAACATGCAACAGGTAGCGACAATGGAGAATGCATGATCGCTCCTGGAATTTACAAAACAACACGAATTCGCCACTCTTTTATTAACGACACAATATAGACCCGTGATGAGCCTTGTCCTCACCGATGGCCGATGACCAACTCCTCAATGGAGGTGTATTATCCCTATTTTCAGCAACACCTTCACTGCTCCCATTAACCCTTAGGATCTTCTAGTATATCCGGTCCTCTCTTCCCAATATCCTTGACCATAATGTACTCTGTTTTCATAGTAACGACGGTGATTCCTTCTCTCGTGCTTTCGTTATATTATTTCTCTATTTTCCTGTTTATTCTTTCCCTTAATTTCCATCCATTCTTTTCATTTCCTTTTAATTATACTTTTTATTCATTTCTATCTATTTTTTTTCATTTTTTTCCTAACTGACTATTCTTTGACTTTCTTCCCTTCTATTTTTTTTCTCCTGCTTTCCGTTTGTTATTTTTCCTCTCCATCCTCATGTTCTTCCCTACGAGATGGAATAACGTGATGCTGGAATGAATATGTTCAAGGCTATTATAATCCATGCATCACACGCACTGCCTTAAATATTTTAAGGCAGGTGCCTCATGAGTCAAATGGATATCATACCTCCACCTGGTGACTTGCGTCCCTCACATTATATTACGTCGTGTGTATCTCGCACCATTTTGCGTCAAGCGTCACTCACAATTTTGCGTCCCTTTGCACCCTTGTCTTCCAAGGCCATCTGCCCACGACGTCTCTCAAAGTTGTGTTTCTTAAAACTCACCTTCAGTAAGTCCCCTCACAACTCCACCCTCCCCTGGTACCCTCACAACTTCCCCTCATGCGTCCCTCACACCATTGCTGTGTTGTACGCCTCTCACACACACACAGACACAAGGGGAAACTTGCCAAAACTCACTTCTGCCTCGAGTCGGACCACTGTTATACATTATGTTCATCGAATGATGCTGGAGCACCCGAGAGATCGAGTTGTGTATATATGCATTTGTGAGTGAAAGAGAGAGAGAGAGAGAGAGAGAGAGAGAGAGAGAGAGAGAGAGAGAGAGAGAGAGAGAGAAGAGAGAGAGAGAGAGAGAGAGAGAGAGACAGAGAGAAGAGAGAGAGAGAGAGAGAGAGAGAGAGAGAGAGAGAGAGAGAGAGAGAGAGAGAGAGAGAGAGAGAGAGAGAGAGAGAGAGAGAGAGAGAGAGAGAGAGAGAGAGAGAGAAGAGAGAGAGAGAGAGAGAGAGAGAGAGAGAGAGAGAGAGAGAGAGAGAGAGAGAGAGAGAGAGAGAGAGAGAGAGAGAGAGAGAGAGAGAGAGAGAGACCTCTCTTTCTGTATATCAGTCTGTCTGTTTGTCTGTCTCTCTGCATCTCAGACTCCCCAAACCTTGCAGCCGTAGTGAGCAAGAATCTCTTGGTTCCTCAGTACATGTTGTCAACACCCGGCTGCTTCCTGGCCTAGTGGTCGCGCACATGTCTACTCTGGGTTGCGCAATTAAAAGCTACATGCATACTCATTTTCTTAGTTCCTGAATGCCTGAAGTCTCCGGAATTAAACGTTTTTTGGGGCATTTTGCGCAGCCGAATGAGCTCTAACCGTCTTAGTGAGTTTAATTAGAAGGTGCTTACCACAATTATCTCGGGCCGGATGAGACTAGATGGGCAATATTTAGGTTTGTTTGTTTAGCGATTAGAGGATAATTAAGACTGTGTTGTATGTGGGAAGGAGAATTGCATGCACATGTTATTAATGTCCTGCATAAGATCTTGAATTAAATTTGTTTCCTTCATCGACGGAGGTCATTAGTGAGACGCATTTATCGTGTAAAAACTCTCTCTCTCTCTCTCTCTCTCTCTCTCTCTCTCTCTCTCTCTCTCTCTCTCTCTCTCTCTCTCTCTCTCTCACACACACACAGCTCTCACTCATGCTTTTACTCTACCATATCCACATTTTGTTTACAAACGAAGGCATCATCCATCACTCTGTGTGGATATTACATCCTCATATCTTTGTAAAGGACTGACACGAGCAAACACGCTCACGCAAACACACACTCACACACACACACACACACACACACACACACACACACACACACACAAACCGCCCCCTCCCTCCGTCCTCACCGTAAATCATCCTGTTTGGTAATTAACCAATTTAGCCTCACTGGCTATCAACAAGAACGACATAAAGAGCCATTCTATGAACAGGTAGAGCTGCCCGGCTCCACCGCCACTGATGCTACGGATGCTGCTTCCCTCATTGCAGGAGTAATCTCCCCTGCTTTCTCCTTTTATCTTATTGTCGTGAATGTTCGACAGTTCAACCCTGCGAGAACACTAGAATTTATCGAGAGTTTTCGTCTTGTTTCTTCTGTTGGAATATCCACTGTTGATTATGTGTTCTGTTTGAGTCTGCTGGTGTTTGCGTTGGCAGGAAATAATACCTTTATGTGAGTATGCGTATTTGTGTGCGTATGTTTGAATGGATTAATGCATGTATTTATGTATGAACGTATTTGCATGTATATTTGTGTTTTCTTGTATATTATTTCATATCTAACAAAGTTCAGAGGAGAGGTCATTGTCCATACTTTCCGAATCGTCTGTCTTTTTCACGTCGTAATGTTCTGTTGTTGCCCAATCTAAATATTCTTTCTCTCTCGGATTTGTTGACATCTGTGAATAGTTTGTATGTCCGGAACATTTTCAATTCAAGTTAATTACTCCTGATCAACCAGGCTGTGACTCACATGTCAGGCTTAGCAGCCTGACATGTGAGTCACAGCCGCGTCCAACAGCCTGGTTGACCAGTCCAGCAACCAGAAGGCCTAGTCGACGACCGGGCCGCGGGAACGCTAAGCCCCGGAAGGACCTCAAGGTAAAGTAACATGTCTGCCATTTGTGTGTGTGTGTACTCATCTAGTTGTACTTGCGGGGGTTGAGCTCTGGCTCTTTGGTCCCGCCTCTCAACCGTCAATCAACTGATGTACAGATTCCTGAGCCTACTGGGCTTTATCATATCTATATTTGAAATATGGAGTCTGCCTCCTCCACATCACTGCCTAATGCATTCCATCTATTAATTACTTTGACACTGAAAAAAGTTCTTTCTAACGTCCCTATGGCTCATTTAGGTACTCAGTCTCCACCTGTGTCCCCTTGTTTGCGTTTCACCCGTGTTAAAAAGTTTATCCTTATCTACCCGGTCAATTCCTCTTAGAATTTTGTAGGTAGTGATCATGTCTCTCCTTACTCTTCTGTCTTTCAGTGTCGTGAGGTGCATCTCACGCAGCCTTTCCTCGTAACTCATGCTCTTAGTTCTGGGACTAGCCTAGTTTCATACCTCTGAACTCTTTCCAGCTTCGTCTTGTGCTTGACAAGGTACGGGCTCCATGCTGGGGCCGCATACTCCAGGATTGGTCTTACATGTGTGTGTGAGTGTGCGTGTGTGTGTCACTCACACACACACACACACAAATGCCACACAAATTTTGTCATTTGTCTCTGCCGGTGCCGGGAATCGAACCCGGGCCACAGGAATTTTTTTAGGGGTTTTAGGGCTCAGTAGCTTGAGCGGCTGGCTACAGTCTATGTGGTCTCAAGGCTCCGATTTTCCAGGTGAAGGAAATATTATTATCAACGATTTGGTGATTAGCAATTTCACCCTTTTCTTGAATTATCTAAAATCGACTCATACAATATTTATTTGGCTAGAGTTCAGTTGAGTTATATATAAATATTCCTAATTAATATATCACTGTAAATTTAGAAGGATTGGTAGCAATGAGTTCATTCAGTTATTTGCATAATTTTGCATAATGCATACAATTCAGCAGACAAAACTTACATAGAAATTATACCAAGCATAAAGTTCAACGCCAAACTTAAAAAGTTTTCTACTTGCAAATGTTCAATGTTAACCAATTTTTCTCCATTATTACGAAAATTGGGCAATAAAATGACATAAATGAAAAAGCTATATGATAGTTGTGCATTTTTTTCATGTGAGCATTTTTCCATATGGGAATGGTGCAGTTTGTTAATTTGAATTCTTTCCATTTCGGTATTTTTACACCTGGCTTTTTTTGTTAATATGGGTAGTTTTCCCTTTGAGTGTTCTTGTGACATGGGAATTTTGTATGGGTGATTTTGGGTTGATTCTTGATGGTCGGCAGAAGTAGAGAGTGATGAAGCACTATGTGAAAATTATTGTGCTGTTAAGCAACTTTTTGTGCACTCAAAACACATTAAAATGGTATATAGTGCACTGGAATTTATTACGATGTAATCAAAGAGGCATTAATTGGTAAAGCAAAATATATATTTCGTTCTCTCTCTCTGACTCTCTCACTCTCTCTCTCTCTCTCTGTCACTCTCTCTCTCTCTCTCGCATTCTTAACAAAATTGTCATAGAATTTTCCCTGCTACAACAAATAATATTGCATATCATTTACATTAGTTGTCAAGACTGTAGTTGGCAACAACTGCCCTGAATATCCATTAACTCCCGATTCCTCTACGTAAAAATAAAATATTTGATTGGGTTCCCTCAGTTGATTCTAATTAACTCAATCGTAGGCCTAAATTTGAGTCGAAGTTCCTCACTTCTCTATTTCCCATCAACATTACCACCATTACTAAGGACAATTATGTCTATGTTTATATATCCCGCTATGTTGATGTTCGTGTTACTAGCCATATCCAGACACCAGCTTCCAGGAAGCATAGTCACCTCTTTCTGCTCATATCCTTGGCTCAGATCATCCTATAATATTACCCTTCTTGGAATCCATAGCTTTAGCCTGAAGTCACATACGAATCTTCCTCTCGAAATAATCTGTCAGAATAAACACGCTCTGTTAGACACACAACTCAGACATCTGAAAATAAAGGAAGAGACGACATTTCGATTCGTTTTGGACCATTATTTAGTCGTGGGAACTGATCAAAACATCGGCACTTTCTAGACTTTCAAATGTGTGGATTGGGAGTCTAATTTTCACCCACGTTATTATGACTTACTGCCAATTATGTCTTGACAACCTGTTGCCAAAAATAGTTCCTGAATTCTGTGTATAGTAGATAAAATGAACGTGAAAATTATGCACACTTTGTTGAATTTATTTCGTTGTCACATGTCACACTTCATGTTTGATATTTTCAAGGGAGGAACCTGAAGAGAGGTAAGTGCAGAGTATGCATTAATAGCCTTTATCAAATATACACAAATCAGCCACCTCTCGTCTCTGTTGGAGAATATGTATGAAGGGCATTGGATTAAGATGATTAGTTCTCGCTTGATTTAGTATTCTATCTAGTGTTTTGACATCAGAGTTTAGATATGACTGTAGACAAAATTCAAAAGAATCGCCTTTGCATTTAGGTGGTGTGTGACCTTTGAAGACAATGAGATGTCCTAGTGTGATTTGCAATCAAAATCTTTCACACATTTCTAGAGAGAGAGAGAGAGAGAGAGAGAGAGAGAGAGAGAGAGAGAGAGAGAGAGAGAGAGAGAGAGAGAGAGAGAGAGAGAGAGAGAGAGAGAGAAATATACAAAACACAGATACTCAGACACCAAATATCGAACGAAACAGAAGACACATAAACAAAAAGTACCGAACACTACATAAAAGAGCAAGGTTAGAAAAGAATAATGGAAAAGGGGGGTTGGGTGGGGTCATAGTTATAGAGCCGAGGAGAGTGGAAAGGAACTTAAAGTCCCGTTTTAAAGCTAGCTCTCCAGAAATCTCATTTGGTTTGGTTTCCCCATTCCTTCCTTTTTCCAGGCCTCCAACCTCCTCCCCGACTCCTATTACCTTCCCCCAACCCAGATGCAGAGGCGGGGTTGGACGATCTATTTTTTTTGTAACTTTCGCTCGAAAATGAGGGAATTTGGTTGCAAATATGGTATTGAATGCTGTTTATAGAGACTCGGGTTTTAAGTGACGGTAGTGTGATTTTGTGTGTGTGTGTGTGTGTGTCTACTCACCTAGTTGTACTCATCTAGTTGTGCTTGCGGGGATTGAGCTCTGGCTCTTTGGTCCCGCCTCTTAACTGTCAATCAATTGGTGTTCAGATTCCTGAGCCTACAGGGCTCAATCATATCTACATTTGAAACTGTGTATGGAGTCAGCCTCCACCTCATCACTGCCTAATGCATTTCATCTGTTAACTACCCTGACACTGAAAAAAAACTTTCTAACGCCCCTGTGGCTCATTTGGGTACTCAATTTCCACCTGTGTCCCCTTGTTCGCGTTCCACCCGTGTGTAGTGTGTGTGTGTGTGTGTGTGTGTGTGTGTGTGTGTGTGTAGTGTGTGTGTGTGTATTTGTGTACGTGTGGGTGTGTAATAGGTCTGAGTGACTTGAAGATAGTAGCTGAAGCTAGTTAATAATGCTTCAGTTACTAATAGCAATAATGTTACAGGCTGCAGTTAACATTTAACTGAAGCTAGTAATAATGCCCTAGCCATTTTCTAGCTGCAGATTTGTCTTGATCTAAACCTCTCACAAGGCCGTATAGATGTAGCTCATCTATAGATCATCTACAGATCATCTATAGATCATCTACAGATTATCAACAGATCATCTACAGATCATCAACAGATCAACTAGCTCTCTCATTATTTCATGCTTACCACTCAAAGTAATGATCCAAGTCAAGGCCACGCTAAAGATCAAATGTACCGCCTGGGCTATTCAGAAACCTGTCCTCGCGAATAATTACATTGCATTTGGGGTCAAAATCTTTAAGGGATAATATGGTGTACATGGACGTTAAATCATAGCGGCTCACAAACATTCACATTTTCTATGCGTGGGTTCTCGATTGGGTTAGATTAGGGTAATTCAGTTCATCATTTTCTGTCCGTTGTGACAACTCGAGAAGACAGGGCTGGATATAGACCATTATCTTGTCTATTCACACTTTGCACATAGGGAAGAAATTAACTCCTTTAGATAGATATCTCACTTCCGTCAGATATCTATCTGACGGAGGTCACTTATAAGACTCTTATAGACGATCAAGACTTCGCGAGAGCTTTGATCATTGCAATCATCGGCAGGTGGTAATTAACACACCTGCTAGATGGGAGTTAATGGAGGTATAAATCTAAGTGTTAAGCTCTTTAGTGATAACGAAAGACTTCCCTTATGACTCTCAAGCCTTATGAGTCGTTGTCATTCACCAAAGAAAACATTCGGAAGAGCCTTCATCAATCACTTCCTGATTACCGACTCTCCTCGCTTCTTCCATGGTCGCAGTGAGATTCCTTCCCCCATTTAAGAACCCCTCTTTTCCTCCCAAGGAAAAAAGAATGAGTTGAAATAATGCCCCAGAGTCTCTTCTGGGCTTCTTATGAACTCACAGGACCTAAGGCTCTTCTTTTTGTCATCAGATGTTTGCATAACTCATACTGGTGGATCAAGAGATTACCAGGGAAATGCAATCCACAGGAATCTCATCACAGCCACACTCTCACTCACGCCTACACACACCAGATGGTCTGACTCACCCCTCACTCACGCCGGATGGTCTGACTCACCCCTTACTCACGCCGGATGGTCTGACTCACCCTCACTCACGCCGGATGGTCTGACTCACCCTCACTCACGCCGGATGGTCTGACTCACCCTCACTCACGCCGGATGGTCTGACTCACCCCTCACTCACGCCGGATGGTCTGACTCACCCTCACTCACGCCGGATGGTCTGACTCACCCCTCACTCACACATTCATCTCATCAGGCACGCAATCTCAACACGCAGATTCCACCAATTCATGTTCAATGGTATAGGTTTTTAATCTGCGAAAAAGGTTATTCTTGTGTTAAATGTTATTCATATTTTAAAAGATTATATATATATATATATTGAATTATCATGACTCTAATCAAAGTTCACTTATATATAACATTGTCAATGATATTGATAAACCTGTAATGTGGTAACCTTGCTATTCACGTGTCTAACTTTTATTTAGTTCGAATCAATCGAACGAAAACAAATAAAATCTGATTAAATTCCGTTTGTCTCTTCTACAGATCATGCCATGCTGAATTTTGTGAGAGTTGCATTTTAAAGAACTATCATTATTCTGTTTAATGTTAAGAAACCGGTTACATTGTGACAGGAAAGTGAATTATGGGCAAATGTCAGACGCGGAAGAAAGCCACTTCCGAAAATGCAGTTGATAGATACCCTTTAAAATGAATTGGGGAATGCCATTGAGAATTAAAATTGATGAGTTTTCTTTTAAATGCCCTTGGCAAGTGCCAATGGTAAGTGACCTTTTAAACGCCCTTGAAATATATCATAGGTAAAAACCAATCGTAAATTCCGATGATAAATGCCAGTTCTTAAAATCAATGGAAAATTGCACCCGATAAAAGCCCTTGGGAAGTGCTACAAAGAAAATGCCGCAGACTAGGAATGAATGACGGCATTTATTCCAAACTGAAACTCAGGTACTGTGTCGACAATTCGATATGTGATCCGTATTTGTATTTTGAAACAAGGGGGGAAAGCGCTTGGATCAGTTTCCGTCGTTGAATCGATCATCAGCTAATGAAACCAACGTGGATAAAGTTATAGCTTTATTATCTAGTATTTTGGTGCGCTCGTTGAGTTGTCTTCACAGAGTAGTTGTGTTCACCACAACATCACCATCATACCACAACATCACGCATCATCACCACCACAGCACAAACACACCACAAGATCACCACCACACCACACCACTCATCATCATCATCACCACCACCACAACATCACCACCACACCACGCATCATCACCACCACAGCACAAACACACCACAAGATCACCACCACACCACGCATCATCACCACCACAGCACAAACACACCACAAGATCACCACCACACCACGCATCATCACCGCCACACCACAGTACTCCACAACATCACCCCCACACAACCACACCACAACATCACTACCACCACAACACTGGACGAACACAGTAGAGTTGAAAACATGATGCTCAGGGTAATTTCTCGTAAGGAGAGTGGCGGGTGGACGAAAAAGCTTTATATTACCGCTTTAACAATCTCCCTTTCAGGTCCCGCTTCTTCTTCTCCTCCTTGTTCTCTTTCTCTTCCTCCTCTTCCTTCTCTTCTTCCTCCTCCTCCTCCTCTTCTTCCACACCCACCTCCTCCTCCTTCTGACCAAGTGTTCTTGTTATCTAGTACAGTTGTGTCCTTGTACTGTTGTCACCAAAGACGGTCATTAGCTAGTTCCTTTGTTGCATAGTACAGAAGTTACCTAGTGAAGTTGTGACTTTCTATCACTTTAACTTCAAGTGACGTTGTAACCTAGTAACGTAATACCTGTGTAATCTATAACCTTCGTTACCTTTTTCAGTTGTGTTCATTAAAAAATATTAATCAAACATTTATTCCTTGGAAAGTAGCAAAATAAACCTATCTACTTTCTACTTTCTCGAAAATAAACCTATCTATTTTGTTTTCACTACAAAATAAGTATGCCTACATTCTACTCAATACGAAATAAACATATCTACCTTGCAGCTCACTACAAAATAAGTGACATAATTGCTTCCTTATGATCACACATTCCAGATGACAATTTTTTAATGTACATCTCCTGGGCAAGAAGTCTCTTAAATAGGTTCCTGGACATATGGAGATATCTTAAATAGGGCCCTGGACAAATGGAAGTATCTTAAATAGGGTCCTGAACAAATGGAGGTATCTTAAATAGGGTCCTGTACAATGAACAGAATCTTAAACGGATTCTTTGGCAAGGTGAGGTATTTTAAATAAGGTCATGGACAATTAGAGGTATATTAAATAAGGTTCAGGACAACTAGAGGTATCTTAAATAGGTTCATGGACAAGTAGAGGCATCTTAAATAGGTTCATGGACAAATAGAGGCATCTTAAATAGGGTCCTGGACAAGAAGAGAGAATCTTAATCAGGGTCTTTGGAAAAGTGAAATACCTTAAAAACGATCCTGCACAATCAGAGGAATATTAAATAGGATCCTGGACAACGAGTTACATCTTAAATAGAATCCCTGAACAGAGAGGGTATCTTGAAATGGAATCTGGGACAACGAAAGGCATCACAAAGCGAATCCCCAATAACAAAAAAACTCCGGAGACGAATCCAAATTTCCTTCTTATCTCCAGGGAGTGGCGGACCTTTGCCTAATCTTCCTGACGTTAGTAAAACAGATTTAGTTAAGGCCGACGCTTCTTCTTGTTGATTAGATTCGGAGGCTGATACGGCGTTATTGCCCCCGTAGGACCCGCTGGGGCTGTATCCTTGCATAGAAATGGCCTTCCGGGCGTTTGCTGAAACCTGACAGAGCTGAAATTTTACAGCACCCACCCTCACTCCCTTCGGCCCGTATGAAATTTTGCAGAACGATAAACTACTTGGGCATTCAACCGGCGCATGTTTTTTTGGTCGATTTTCACATTTTTGTAACCTACACGCTGTCTCGGTGCGATATGGTAATGGAGATCCAAATCGCGCGGTAAGAAAAATATGTGTCTGAGCTCTAAAAACGTCGTCTGCCCTGAAAGCTTCCAGTAGCGTATACACAAATTCAATTTTGCTGTTTCCTATAACGCGAAATTAAACGGCAGCCGGCAAGCCTCCCAACCTCTTCTGCCCCCACTACCTCTCCCTTTCACACTGCTCTTCCACCTCCCTCCTTTCCTCTCCTATCCTCATTCTTCCTACCCTCCTTCCTTCCCGCACCCATCTACAGTCCACAGCCACAGCCTCCCCACCTCCCATGGTCCTCTCCCTCATTACCACAACACGCGAGAAATGCCGCAATAACGTAGGTCTTCATACTATATTGGAGTGTGCCGAAGGAGATGTGGAGCCGTTTCTTCAGCTCGTCTTATACAACCACTCCCTTCCCCACACTCTGACGGAAACAAGATTCGACTCAATAATAAGAGGTACAGTTTTAGGATAGAGTTTTACTATCATAAGAAGAGATATGACTTGGAAAACTAAATGAATACAAAAATCTGTTAACAACATAACTTTCTTAATGCCGTCAAAGCATAATGCACTTAAGATGTAAACAAAAAATATCATATAACTTAAACAAAAACCTAAAATGTGAAGCGTGAGTTACTCAAGACAGGAAGGAAAGCTGATGCTTTTCTTGAGACAGTAAAGACATTAAATGGTCTTGTTTGCTTATTGCATCAATTGAAGCAAAATGTAGAATGAAAAAAAATGGATACCTGGAGATTAGACAAATCTGGAGGCAGGACAAAACTGGAGGATAAATAAAACTTTTGATTGGACAGAAATGAAGGCTGGACGGAATTAGAATGCTCAACGGACCCGGAAGATTCAACAATCCTGGAGGCTGGACAGAACTAGTAGCTGAACATAATTGAAAACTCGGCAAAACTGAATGCTGGACAAAACTTATGACTGGAAAAAACTGGAGGCTGGCCAGAACGTTTAGATTACCCAGAAAACATCTAGGAAGACATACCCGTCAGCCTATGGCTTGAATACTGGACGTTTCAACATATATGTGATATCAGATAAGTAAAACAGCAACTATTGATGGGTCTGATGTTCACGAGAAATCAACAAATATCAAATATCGGCCGCCTGAGTACAGTGAGTTAGAGTAACAGCTGAATCATGAGCATCAGGAATATAATTATTATGATCGACGTAAGCATAATGTACTTTAACACGCCGAAGGTAAACAGCAGACATTTTATTAACCTTAACATAGACATCAGACATTAAAATGCTTGGCATGAACATCAGACATGTTATTAAGCTTGACATGAACAATAGGTATGTTACTGAGCTTGACAAAAACATCAGAATTTTTTTTAAACTTAACGAGATGATCAGGTATGTTATTTAGCTTGTCATGAACATCAATCATGCTATTAAACATGACATGATTAAATAATAACAATCACAATCACAACTGCACTGAATTCAACAGAGAAAATTCTACCTGAGATAAAAAAAAAAAGATTTTGCCAGAAAAGCCGATTGAAGACGCAAGAAGAATGTTCCTGTGAATGAAATGTTTGAGAATGTGCTCCCAAGTATATTCACCGTTGATGAAGTCATTCATTCTATGTGTAAAACTACACTTGGGTGTTAACAGATGGTTTAGTTGGTGTGTGTATTCACTTATCTAGTGAACCGCTAGATCATCTCGTTGTGTAAGAAAGGGTTGATCTGCTTCTCTTGTGTTCCCACCTCGAGCCCATACATAGACACACACATAAGTGTTAAAAGTACGTACACAAGCTAGGAATAAGAGTTGATGTAATGTCGAGTCTTGATGCTCTGTCGTGGTCTTATGTATTTATTTATGGTATAATTTGCATGTTTACTTTTAGAATAGTGTGTGTGTGTGTACTCACCTAATTGTGCTTGCGGGGGTTGAGCTCTGGCTCTTTGGTCCCGCCTCTCAACCGTCAATCAACAGGTGTACAGGTTCCTGAGCCTATCGGGCTCTGTCATATCTACATTTGAAACTGTGTATGGAGTCAGCCTCCACCACATTATTTCCTAGTACATTCCATTTGTCAACCACTCTGAGACTAAAAAAGTTCTTTCTAATATCTCTGTGGCTCATTTGGGCACTCAGTTTCCACCTGTGTCCCCTAGCGCGTGTTCCCCTTGTGTTAAATAGACTGTCTTGTGTGTGTGTATTTCAGTCATACACCTCCTGTCAATGAAACTCATCGAGAGGAATGTCACCACATCACACTGGCAGGGATCTGGTGACCAATTCAAGTAACCTAGTGATGTGGTAGAGGCAGACTCCATACTCAGCTTGCAGCTAGGTATGATAGAGGCCAATAGGCTCAGGAACCTGTACACCAGTTGATTCTCTCTCTCTCTCTCTCTCTCTCTCTCTCTCTCTCTCTCTCTCTCTCTCTCTCTCTCTCTCTCTCTCGTGGCCGGTAGGTTTGTTTACGTTTCCACAAATGGTCTAAAAATCCAGTTTATCCTAAGCGAGTATAAATGACCTCATTATACAGAGATATAATTGTATTTTTATTGCCTTTCCAAATGACAATTATTTCATCGTCCACAGCTCATTGCCTCTGCTTAGGTGGTGAGGATGGTGACGGTGGTGGTAATGGTGGTGATAATAGTGATGGTGGTAGTAAAGGTGATGGTGGTAGTAATAGTGATGGTGGTAGTAGTGATGATGATGATGAAAATGATTGATAATGAAGATAAGATTTACATGTACCTCCACCCACCACCACCAAGCACCACCCAGCATCCATCATCGCCCTGACATCACTTAATAACACATTCACTTTGTCTATATAGCAATTTTAATTCAAAATTATAATATCATCCCACATGCCTGCTTTTGAGACATTTTTTGCAATACAGTTTTAGACAAAGGCTCTAAAACTATACCTTTGCATATAGGTTTGTCAATTAACAAATACACTGTTATGTTGTTTCCAGATTACAAAAAGCTTTTTAGCTATTTCAAGACTATTTAGATTTCTTGTAGCATTGAATCTAAGGGCATAAACAGGAGCAGAAGTGGCGCTTTTGTCTAAGGGTTTATCAGCCCCACTTATCATAAAAATACTATCAGCATGTTTAGTACAATTGCTGTTTTCTTTTAAATATCTATTTTACGATTAATTTTTCTTTGTTGGGCACTGCACACATTATTTTTTTATATATAATTTTGATTACAATAATCACATAAGCGTTGTTTCCATTTATAAAAAAATTCTGCTCAAAGTGATATCTCTCCAATCTCATTACTTTAAAGGTTTCTGCAACTTCCATTTTTTGGAGATTTCAATATGCTTCTCTAAAACAATCTTGTGACACGCATCAAAAGCGTGATTTTCAAGGCAATATTAGGCAGTAACGATTTTGGTACTTGTTCTATTAATTACGTAATAACCAACATTGCTTAATAACTACTGCAATAAATATAAATTACTTAATAACTACTGCAGCCGATGCAGTTGATGCCTTTATTTATTCCCTTTCTGCCTGTCCCATTCCAAATCCTTATCCCAAGTGCTATGTAGTCGTAATGGGTTGGCGCTTCCTTTTCATAGTTCCCTTCCCTTCCCTTTCTGCCTTAATAAAGGCAGAAAGGAAGCTAAAACATGTATTAATCTAGGATAATAAATAGAGAATGTTTGGAAGAGTGACATCCCCTGATGCAAGAATAATCACAAAAACCAGGGACTCAGTGAGTTGGGAGGACTTATATTAAATTTTTTGAACTAGAACGCTGTTGTATCTGTTATCAACATTAAAGTTTTAATGGGAGTCAGATGACAAATTATCTCTCTATGATGTCTTAGTTATAGAGAACAACACCTCTCTCAACTTCACAGTTTACACAAAATATTTTCATTCAGGTAGCTACCTCCATTATCCACATAGGAGAAAGGGAAGTGAAATAATCCGAGCGCTTTCGTAATTTAACAGATTTTCAAGAGAACAATAGAAAGATAAAACATAAGGGTGGGTTTATCTCACTTCCACACCTTAGGTATATTTAGGAACATAAAAACAAATATGTCTGTATGTCTCGTCTTTTTAACTCTCTCAAACTGTCTCTTTAACTCTCTCTCTCTCTTTTAAACTCTCTCTCTCTCTCTATTTCTCTTGGTCTCTCTCTCTCTCTCTCTCTCTCACCCACACAAAGATCACAAAGGTAGGATAAAACGTTGCAACGTTCCAGGTGAGGCAATTTCCTGGGGAGCTACACTCTTCTTCACCTTTCCACTCTGCTCTTATAATCCTCATCTCTAAAAATTTTACAAACTAATGATGGGTCTCTGTAATTAAACAAATTGCTTTGTATATATATACACAAAACACTAATTTTATATATGCAAATGCAACAAACTTCATGTATTTTATATACAAAGACCAACTAATGTTGGATCATATGTACTTGTATACTCATTCTGACGGTATAAAGTGAAAAAGAGTGTTTTTCTTTCCAATGCTTTTAAGAGCTCTGCAAATATGTTGTGTGAGGCTGGTTTATTTTTACACAAGGAGGGTACAGGAGCAGTCGACTTCTAACTAATGTTAGCAGGCTCAGAGCTTTCCTCTCTCTCACACTTAATGGTAAGCACTATCCTACAGGATTTCCCTTGGAACACGACCCCCATTAGTTTAACAACCATTTGTCCAATTACTGCTGAGTGAAAACAGGCAAACAATGAAGGATAGATGCCCAATCAATTCTTCCTGGCCAGGATTCCAACTTAGTTTTAAGTCACTCGCGAGTACATGGTATATGGTTTCTCATAGTCGAGGACACGAAGTTTGTTAGACTCATTAATGTGGTACTCCAGGTCAGCGACTGACATTTCCAAGATGCAGCTCACAACAATTGCGTAATTCCCTGTTTACTGTTATGTGAACAGGAGCGTCAGACGAAAGGAAACGTAGCCCAACCGTCGCGTCATGGTAATCTCGGCTGTGACTTCAGAACCAAGTTTCTTGTACTCAGATCGGCTTTACGAAGCAAGTTTAATCATATAAAGTTCAGTCAATTAGACAAATAAAATCATGCACTCATTCAAATAACAAGTTTATTCACAAGTGAGTGAACGCCGATCAGAGGAATGAACACTGATTAGTGAATGAATACTGATTAGTGAATGAACACTGATTAGTGAATGAACACTGATTAGTGAATGGACACTGATTAGTGAATGAACACTGATTAGTGAATGGACACTGATTAGTGAATGAACACTGATTAGTGAATGAACACTGAATGCTCTATATAAAAGCTGACAAAAATTAGCAGAGTTTTTAGGTTTTCTGTGAACAGAACTAGAATGAAAATACTGGGAAATATTACCCTTGGTTATACAAGTTGACAGTTATGAACATATGAACATTAGAACAAATTATATTTCCGTCCGACATAACGTTATGGATACATAATTTATATAATATCCTACGCGAGATGATCTCTCTCTCTCTCTCTCTCTCTCTCTCTCTCTCTCTCTCTCTCTCTCTCTCTCTCTCTCTCTCTCTCTCTCTCTCTCTCTAAAAAAAGGACCATTTTAAAGCCGACAATATTGCAAAACAGGACACACTAGGTTTTACTACAAAGATTTAACGATGATGTTAGGGACAGAATACATAACCAGGCTGTCAAACATCACAACGTCCAACTACACACATCATGCTGTGATGTGTGGTGTTCCATGCTGTGATGTGTGGTGTTCCATGCTGTGATGTGTGGTGTTCCATGCTGTGATGTGTGGTGTTCCATGCTGTGATGTGTGGTGTTCCATGCTGTGATGTGTCAGCGCTCTCGTGTGAATTTATTATATTATCACAGAATAGAATCCTGGAGATTTCAATGAATTATGAAATGTGGGTTAGATTGTCCATAGAGTGTGAAAACAAGCTTTTCAGTGCAGGCGATGAGTTCTTCAGTGACCAGGTCCTCATATAATGCATTGACGGTAGTAAAGCAGTAAGTGTTATACCATTCAGAAATGCGGAATTTGAAGAGCATGTGTAAATTTTCAGGGATATTAATTATTTTTTTTCCAAAGCTTATGACAATGTTGTAAAATCCGCAAGACCCAAACCAATGAGGAAGGGACAGAGGTGGTTCACTGACTCACGCCTTATGCCCCTGCATGACAGAGTTCTATTCCTAGCTGAGCAGTATAAAACACATAAAACAGCTGACACCCTCAACATATTTCTTAAAGCCAGCCGAGAGTTTAGAGAGCTAAAGGAACAGGTGTATAACCAGCACTGGGAACAGTTTCTGCAAGGCATCAATCATGCAACATCCTCATCCCAAATGTGGAATAAAATTAAAAAGATTTCTCGTCCTAGCAGTCGTCAGCTTGATCACCATTCACCTGTAGACTATGCCGACATGCTGCTTCAGCAATATGCAAGCACTGCTAGTATAAGCAGCCTGCCCCTAGATGTGCAAAACTATCTGGCTAGTACTAAAATAAATCGTAACTTCAATATTGAAATTGCCTGTAGTGAAATAGGGCCTGATGATAACTATGGCATAACCCCCTTTGAAATTAAAAATGCACTCAAGAAAGGTAAGGCTACCTCTCCTGGAGAGGATGGCATCACATACAACACCATGAGAGTACTTGCTGAGCTGCCAAATAGCCCTTTGCTAGAATTGTTTAATCAAAGTCTAAGGCAGGGTGTTTTACCTGACCGCTGGACACAGGGACTCATAATACCCATACCCAAGCCTAATTCACAAAAATTTAGACCCATTTCTCTGACGTCGTGCATGTGCAAAGTTCTTGAGAGAATTATTCTCGACAGACTAATGTTTCAAATCAAGCCCCACCTTGCCCCTAACCTGTATGGTTTCCTTCCTGGAAGAAGCACACAAACTTGCTTTGCTGAGTATTTTATCAGAGGGGGACCAAACTCTCAGGCGGCATTTATTGATCTCCAAACTGCTTTTGATACAGCAAACAAAGAAATAATCCTAGAACAGCTAGCCTCTTTTGGAGTTAAGGGAAGACTGTTGACATGGCTCAGGGGGTACCTGAGTAACAGAACCGCCTCAGTCCTTTTCAAGGGGGTCAAAAGTAAACTCTGTGCACCCTTTGAGTTGGGTACACCCCAGGGTGGAGTGCTAAGTCCCACACTGTTCAATGTTCTGATGCACAAATTAACAATTGATATTCCCACACTACCTGACGAAGCCGTCATTTGTTATGCCGATGATATATGCATTGTTGCAAATTCCCAAACTAGACTGCAAGCTCTACTTGATTCATTCGCTGCTAAAAGCATTGAATGTGGTCTTGTTATCTCTATAACTAAATCCAGAGTTCTCCATCCCAAAGAGAAAACTCATGTCCCTATAGCTTTCAAGGTCAACAACCAGAACATTGAAACGTGTGGGCAGCACAAATACCTTGGAGTTGGTATTAACAGTGACATTGTAAATGATCTACACCGTAGGTTAAAAGAAAGACTAAAACCATTGAGAACACTTACTGGTAAGAATATTGGTATCAATATTAAATATGCTAGACTATTCTATATGATGTTTGTTAGATCTCTCGTTGATTATAATGCTCTGCACTTAATTAATTTCCCCTCCTCTGTGTTGGACAAACTTGAAGTAATACAGAACGAGGCCATGAGGATAATTCTTGGTGCCCCAAGATGCACAAGAATCATCAACATGAGGGAAGAACTGAAGTTTCCAACCATACTAGAGAGAATAATGCAAGTTAACACTACCTTCTGTCTTAAAGTCATGAGAGATCCTACATCTCCTACATTGCTCAGAGACAAATTATTTAGTGCTGTTAACACCCTTTTGACTGGTGCCGACATACCAACTCACTCCTTTTATGATAATTGGCTGAGAAACAATGCTTACAATCTCATTAAACTTAACATTCCTTTTAAGTGCAATCTACCAGTCTCTGATATTCCTCTTTATCTGTACCCCACCATTCAAGTATCATACACACCTGTCACCAAGAAAGATAATGAGAATCTTGCTCTACTCAAAGCTGTCACTCTTGAAACAATTGCCTCCTCCATCGAGAGTCTAAGATCTCACGAGCACTGTGTCTACACCGACGGCTCAGTCCAGTCTTCTACTGGACGGACTGCAGCGGCATGTAGGTTCTATAGAAATAATATTTGCACAAAGTCTGTCAGTGTCAGGCTAAACAACTGGCTGACCTCCACACAAGCAGAACTAGCAGCATTACATTTAGCAACCAGCACATTAAAAAATATTGGAGGAGGAATAATATTCTGCGATTCAAAGTCTGCTCTTCAAGCAATCGAAAACTTCTCTTGGAAGATCGACAGCAAGAACCTCATACTCCCAATTATAAATGACCTAATTGATGCACAGAGTAAAGGGTCTCGAATTTCCTTTGTATGGATACCTTCACACATAAATATAACCCATCATAATGAGACAGACATTGCAGCCAAATTAGCGTGTAACAAGTTTGAAGTTGAATTAGATCTAGGTATCCCTATCTCTGCTGTCAAAACTGTATTGGTCCAAACATTCAGATCTGATAGGAAAGAACTTACTGACTCCCAACGACCTGAAAGTACTAGTATAAAAAGCTATGATTTGTTCAGATCTGAAACCTACATCTATGGACAGCACAAAACGTCCACTAGACTGTGCGACACAGTGGTTGCAAGGATCAGGTTGGGTTACCGTTACCTGTGGCAGGTGGCTGCAGGTGACGGGTCTCCCAATCCTGAGCACTCCAGTTGCAAACTCTGTGAGCAGGAACTACGGCATGATCTCCCGCACTACATCACTGAATGCCCAATTATTAGACCTTTCAGACCAGTTGGCATGAGGTACCTGGAGCTTTGCAATTACTTTATTCACTCTCGTATTCTTGAAGATATCCTCACAGTATACCCAAAATTTGCCAGTGCAGGCTATTAAACACATGACTCTGTATGACTAACCATCCTGCGAGATGGGGACTTGTATTACCACTGCTACCTTATTCAATCTTGTGTTGTTGATATCCTCAAAATGCATCCGGAGTCTGCCAGTGCAGACCGCTAATCACATGCCTCTGTATGACTAACCATCCTGTGTGATGGGGATTTTATAGCATCACCTAGTTAGTTTTTTTTTGACACACTGTACTCCACTTCATATAGTCTAGGGTAGCTGCACTAATGCAGATGTACCTAATATGTTAATAAAAAAAAAAAAAAAAGCAGGCGATGAGTCACAATAACGTGGCTGAAGTATGTTGACCAGACCACACACTAGAAGGTGAAGGGACGACGACGTTTCGGTCCGTCCTCGACCATTCTCAAGTCGTTCGTCATGGCAACAAACTTTCCAGTGCACATATGGCCCCTGTATGACTAACCATCCTGCGAGATGGAGACTCAGTATCACTGCTACCTTATTCACTCATGTGTTCATGATATCCTCATAATGCACCCAAAGTTTGCCAGTACAGACTACTGATCACATGTCTCTGTATGACTAACCATCCTGCGAGATGGAGACTCAGTATCACTGCTACCTTATTCACTCATGTGTTCATGATATCCTCATAATGCACCCAAAGTTTGCCAGTACAGACTACTGATCACATGTCTCTGTATGACTAACCATCCTGCGAGATGGAGACTCAGTATCACTGCTACCTTATTCACTCATGTGTTCATGATATCCTCATAATGCACCCAAAGTTTGCCAGTACAGACTACTGATCACATGTCTCTGTATGACTAACCATCCTGCGAGATGGAGACTCAGTATCACTGCTACTTTATTCACTCATGTGTTCATGATATCCTCATAATGCACCCAAAGTTTGCCAGTACAGACTACTGATCACATGTCTCTGTATGACTAACCATCCTGTGTGATGAAGATTTTTGAGTCATATGGCTACTTTCTTGACACACTCTGTAATCCCCCCTCCAAATCCAAGGAAGCTGCTCAAATACACATGTACCTAAAAGTGTTAATAAGAAAAAACATTAATCGACTTTGACTCAATGTCGATAGCGTTTACTGAATGGTATTCGAACATCTTTTCCCCAGCAGGGAAAGAGAGAGGGACAGAAAGATGGGAGGAAGGGAGAGAGAATGAAAGGTAGAGAAAGTGGTGGGGGGTAGGAGAGAGAACGGGAGAAAGGAAACTATCAGGAGAAAGCGCCAAGCCATTACGACTATATATATATATATATATATATATATATATATATATATATATATATATATATATATATATATATATATATATATATATATATATATATATATATAAAAGAAGTCATGTTACGGATTTGGGATGAGACGGTGGAAAGGAATGGTGCCCACCCTCTTGGACGGACGGGGATTGAACGCCGACCTGCATGAAGCGAGACCGTCGCTCTAAGAGGACACAGGTGGAAATTGAGAGCCCAAATGAACCACAGAGATATTAGAAAGAACTTTTTTAGTGTCAGAGTGGTTAACAAACAAACGGACTGCATTAGGAAGTGATGTGATGGAGGCTGACTCCATACACAGTTTCAAGTGTAGATATGATAGAGACTAATTGGCTCAGGAATCTGTACACCAGTTGATTGACAATTGAGAGGCGGGACCAAAGAACCAGAGCTCAACCCCCGCAGGCACAACTGGGTGAGTAAAACTAGGTGAGTGCACACACACACACATGTAGTGTATATACAAGAATAATCACATATACATGGGAATCAGTTGTGCTTAACTTTCCTCACAGGAAAAATAAACAGAAGTAAACCCGAGCGCTTTCGTGATTCAATACATCTATATTATATATATATATATATATATATATATATATATATATATATATATATATATATATATATATATATATATATATATATATATATAAATGTATTGCATAATATAACGTACTCAGAGGTTATTAATAATTAAATCCAATTCTCCTTAACGGGCGGTTTATCAAATTAAATACGCAATTCCACAACAGCGCGTTACTCAGAGCGTGATCCGAAGAGCAGGGAAACCGAGGCTAATAAAATATGGATCCTGAGCAATATAAATGCAATTAACTGAGAGGGTCGAGTTACGCTCACCCATAAGACTTCACGGCTTGGAGTATGAATGTGAAAGCTTTAGCTCCGAGAAAGTTTAATTTGTTGCTCGCTAGTTCTATGTTTGGATCTATGTTTCTGTCTCAGTCTTTCTTTTTTTCTCTCTCTCTCTCTCTCTCTCTCTCTCTCTCTCTCTCTCTCTCTCTCTCTCTCTCTCTCTCTCTCTCTCTCTCTCTCTCTCTCTCTCTCTCTCTCTCTCTCTCTCTCTCTCTCTCTCTCTCTCTCTCTCTCTCTCTCTCTCTCTCTCTCTCTCTCTCTCTTTCATCCCCGAGAAACACTTCTCAGTGACTATTTTCTTTGGATTTTACACACTGGTACTTTGTTATGGCTTCCAACTGGCCTATAATGCAAGAGATGTGACCCCGAAGGTGGGAAGAAACGCGAAGGAGAAGCATTCCTAGGAGGGAATATTCTTAATAATTTGTGAAAGTTAAGAGTTAAGTGGATTTATCACATTTTCACTGGCAGGTTTTGTTCTCAGTTGGCTGTTGGATGTTTGATGAAAATTGTCTTGTGAGGAGAGGGATGGTGGATAGATGGACATCCGTCAGGGGATAGATGGTGGATAGGTGGACATCCGTCAGGGGATAGATGGTGGATAGGTGGACATCCGTCAGGGGAAGGATGGTGGATAGGTGAACATCCGTCAGGGGAAGGATGGTGGATAGGTGAACATCCGTCAGGGGATGGATGGTGGATAGGTGAACATCCGTCAGGGGATGGATGGTGGATAGGTGAACATCCGTCAGGGGATGGATGGTGGATAGGTGAACATCCGTCAGGGGAAGGATGGTGGATAGGTGAACATCCGTCAGGGAAAGGATGGTAGATAGTTAAACATCCGCCTGGAGAGAGTCGGTAGAAGGCTCAACACATTCACAGGCAGGCACAAACATATGCATACACATACACACAGGCCGACAAACTTCACGAATGCACATACAAACACTCGCATACACATTCTTTTCAAGATATAAAAATGGAGGAAGTAAACAGCTGTGAAGATTGTTGCAATATTTATACGCTTAGTGCGTTCAACGCTAAAGTATAGTTACTGTGTCGGACTTAGTAACCCTTAAAAGATTGATTGGCCTTAAGCCCAAGTCCAAACTAACTATGCACGTTTGGCCTGAAAGTTGAAATAATTTTGTATATTTTTTTTCGAACTCCCTTAATAAAGCGTTATTTTTATATTGATAATATTAACTACTGAATTAGACCCAATTTTATCTTCTAAAATTAAGAGGAAAATAGGAATATTTAAGTTCAATTCAAGTTGCTATGTAAATTTCCAATGAAACTTAAACAAAATTCAACGACTTATTCATTTAATTCAACATGTCGAAAAGTCTGAAAATTTCAAAAACAAATTATTTTGCGAAATTTCGCGCTTGCTAGACCCTTACGGCTATTACCTTCGACGTATATATATTCATGTTGAATTATATTTGTTGTACTTTTGACAATGTGATTATTAACCTGAAAACGCTCAACTCCATTCATATTTAATTTTCCTTCGTAGTTGAATATATATGTATATATTTGTCCGGTCTTGATGGTCGAGTGGTTAATGTGTCTTGTACACCACTTCCAAAGTGCTCCTGGCAGTATGGGTTCGAGTCACTTCTGGGGAGTGAGTTTTCAGTTATATATATATATATATATATATATATATATATATATATATATATATATATATATATATATATATATATATATATATATATATATATATATATATATCTGCTCAGGTTTCATTACGCTAAGATCATTCCTTCAGTTTAAAAGAATGTTATAATTATATATATATATATATATATATATATATATATATATATATATATATATATATATATATATATATATATATATATAATTATAACATTCTTTTAAACTGAAGGAATGATCTTAGCGTAATAAAACCTGAGCAGAGCCTCAACACAGGTCCATCCTCGAACATAAATTCGCTCTTGAAAATTCTAATATCATATTTCAGGAGGATATCAATCAAAATCCAACGACGGGACCCCGAAAATCATACAATGAATGCTAGCAGACCTTGAAATCACTGATGGGAATTCATTCAGATGCTCGTGCTAGGGGGGGAGGGTGGAGGGGGGTTTTCTGGCCAAAGTGTAGGGTCGAGCGGGTGTCCTTTGTTTTTTATTTGGGCTACACTGCAGAGTCACAGTGATGGAGGAAAGATGAAGATGGATGACTGGGTTACTAAGCTGTTGCAACTCAAGAGGAAGAGATGTGGGGGAAGAGACATTCGAAGCTGTGTAGCTGTAGGGTGTTGTCCCCTCCTGTCTGTCGTCGTCAAATGACGGGTAACAGATATTTGTGTTGAATGGGTTAAATATCAGTCATTCTGAGAATGATTAACTAGAAGTATAGATAAGACATATAGTACTTCCTGGGAAATATTGACAGGAGGAGTGGAATTATCACCACATACTTCAGAAAATTAAAGATAAACATTCTTAACCTATTACCACATACACCAAACTATTTGCTATAAACGTTCTAAACCTATTTAACTAACTAAAATCCCCAGAACATATAAACAAACATTCTTAAATGGCTGGAAAATCATCGTAAAATACGCAAAGGGAATCTCTTGTTATTTGGTAAGACTGTCTAATAGGTTGAAGGACTTTGTAAGAGAAGTTAGTTTAAGGAACCTGTTATGTACCTGGTACGCCTGCTGGGGGAGAAGGGGGGGGGGATAACTGGGAGTGGATGGGTCACAGTCACATGTGAGATTCAAGAACTAAGTACAGATATTCTTTGCTATTCCTTGTATTATACCATTTCAGGAGTGTAAGGTATATACTGTTGACCAGATCACACACTGGAAGGTGAAGGGACGACGAGGTTTCGACTTGAGAATGGTCCAGGACGGACCGAAACGTCGTCGTCCCTTCACCTTCTAGTGTGTGATCTGGTTAACATACTTATGCATCGCCTGCATAAGGTATATACTGATTCCACCCACGATAATAGCACCATGCAGCTATCTGCACTTTACAATATAGCAGCATATTATTTTTCACTGAACAAACGGTATACTAAAGAAAATAAAAACTAATTATTGAGGTGTGGAAGGGGGCTAGCTGGCGGAACAAAGCCAAAAGTTGTAAGTGGCGAATCCAAGGTCGTTGGTTCGATTTCCGTCAACCAGTTCTCTATGTATTCGAGGCTAAGCAACAGATATTGAGCAAACATTCACACAAACTCGTAAAGAGGGCGACACTAGACAAACCGTTAAAAGGGGGTGGAGGGTATGGGGAGAGAGAGCATTGGGAGCGTTGGCCAATAAATTTTCAAACACGCAAACAAACAGGACAAACAACGTCCAATTTGCAAACTTCCTCTCACCACCCTATTCGTTTTACCCAAAATCATACACACACACATTCATACACAGGAACACTCGTAATCTTACTCTCTCGCAGTAACACACATTCATACACGTAAACACTTGCAATTATTCGTTATATACATGCATAACAGCACATCTTACACACACCAACAAGAAAGCATGCACAGGGAAAAGTTATTCAACATTAAAGCGAAATGATTTACCATTAGGGAGATGATTTTCACCAGATGTTATCCAGTATTCGAAAGAAGTTATTTAATTTTACTGCCATGAAGAACAGAAACAGCATAAGAGACAGTGAAGTCTGACATCAACATAACGGTTAAAAAAAAAATGTGTGTTCGATAAAACCCAAAAGGGCAAGAAATTTCATATAAGCCAGCCAATCGCTGGTCAAAAGACGGACTCTGGAGTTAAAGATTGGCCGCTAACAACGCCTCTAGGTGGATATGGTGAGGACACTTGCTACCACATTGCCTCGCCAACTTATATGAACTCGACATGCGAATAATTTTCAAATCTTAATATTCCTCATACGAACCATATCCCAGTCTCAATATTCCACAAACTGGGAGAAGTGGGGGAGTATGGAGGAAAGTGGATTATACCGAAAATATGCTAATTACTGAAAACGGTAATGGGTCATATTTTGCCCTATCCCCCCCCCCCTGCAGTTTTCAAAATATCTGAAATGTCGGACATTTGACTCCTGAGCTTTATTTTTGAGCCGAATTCTGACTCTTTGCACTTATTTTCATTTTTATATTACTCAGTTTTATACCGAAAATATGCTAATTACTGAAAACGGCGATGGGTCACATTTTCCCCAAACCCCCCCACCCCCTCCCTGCAGTTTTCAAAATATCTGAAATGTCGGAAATTTGACTCCTGAACGTGATTTTTAAGTCGAATTCTGACTCTCTGCACCTATTTTAATTTTCATATTACTACCTTTTATACCGAAAATATGCTAATTACTGAAAACTTCAATGTGTCATATTTTGCCCAAACCCCCCTGCAGTTTTCAAAATATCTGAAATGTCGGAAATTTGACTCCTGAGCATGATTTTTCAGCAGAATTCTGACTCTCTGCACCTATTTTCATTTTCAAATTGCGATTTTTTATACCGAAAAAATGCAAATTACTGAAAACGGCGATGGGTGATATTTTGCCCGAACCCCCCTGCAGTTTTCAAAATATCTGAAATGTTGGAAATTTGACTCCTGAGCTTTATTTTTGAGCCGAATTCTGACTCTCTGCACCTATTTTCATTTTCAAATTACGACCTTCTATACCGAAAATATGCTAATTACTGAAAACTTCGATGGGTCATATTTTGCCCAAACCCCCCTGCAGTTTTCAAAATATCTGAAATGTCGGAAATTTGACTCCTGAGCGTGATTTTTGAGCCGAATTCTGACTCTCTGCACCTTATTTCATTTTCAAATTACGACCTTTTATACCGAAAATATGCAGATTACTGAAAACGGCGATGGGTTATATTTTGCCCAAACCCCCTCGAGTCCAGGCCCAGATAGGCCCGGGACCTGGCCTAAGGAGACCCAGCCGGTGTTGTCTGGGGGGGGGGGGGGGTATGGGAGGAAAGGGGGGGAAACAAACCATATCCAAGACTTAGTATTCCACATTTGAACCATATTAAGATCCCCGTCTTAATATTCCACATACGAGCTATTTCCCAGTCTTAATATAGCTTCTCATTAATCAACCATATTTTAGTTTAAGAGGGCCATTTATTCGTTATTTTGAGTAAGGGAAAAAGAGGGGAGAGAGAGTAGAGTAAGTGGAAGACGGATTAAGAGGAGCCTAGTAAGAAGAGAAGTAGAATGAAAGGAGAGGAGGTAAAATGTGTAGAAAAGGAGATTAAAGAATGAATGAGGCGAAAGTTAATTGATGTGAGTGCCTACAAGAGAAATTGGTACCAAAGCAGGACTTGGTTGACGCATTAGTGATGTGATGTGTATGACAGTACATATACATGCGTGATCGACTAAGGTTGCAGAGAGATTTGTGTGACCAACTAGAATTAAGAATGTAATCTAAGAATGTTACGTGACCCGCCGCAAAATCACGTAGCAATGTTACGATAACCAGTTTTCAGGCAAGAAGTGACGCGCGGGCCAAGGGTTGACATCCTAGCAGAAGAAGCGGAGGAGGCATCTATGGTCCCTCCGAAGCCCAATCGAGATTGGCCCTCAGTGATGTATCTACACTTTGATGGCTGAGCGGTAAGGCCAGGAGAACATGGGCATTCTCTGGGTGGAAATATGTTAGAATGCAATACGTTATACTCGGAGGGGGTGCCAGGAACGGTACAGAGATGACTGAAGTCCACTACGGGACTTCAAAATTAGGAAACATAAGAATTGTATTTATTAAGAAGTCCTGAACAAGGAATCTTTCAGACATTACACACAATGTATGTCAGGCTAATCCTAGACTATGTATTTCCAGCATGAAATTCTAGCCTTCGTCAGTACAAAAAGAAATCAAAGAAGAGTCGGATATCTAAGACAAATTCATGAGACCAATTAACTTCGAGACAAATACCGTAAGTATGAGAACAGCCCATCCTCATAAACATTGACCAAATCCTTGTAAATAAAAGACTTATAACATCTATTCTTTTAAATATTTACCGAATGTTCGTAAATAAGAGAGCTATGGCACTCCATTCCCATCAGCTATACAGCTCATCCTTATAAACCATTGAAAAATGCTCCATAACTCTGCAGCCACTTCCCTGTTATTGACCGTAAAACCCTTGAAATATGAATACAAATTAATTACATTCGAATGTTTCTCGAAAGTCCACTCACTAGTCACATTCTAAGTTTGAAACGATCCTCTCTAAATGCTTTACATTTGTACTGCATTTACACAACTTTACTCACAGAAGCATCACACCAAACCTTAACTTGGCAAAATTGCACACAAAATTGTAACATATTAGATATAATTTTCTATTTAATAAAATGTCGTGGCTGGTTAAACAGTTAGTTAAAACTCATGAATGCCTCTTGGGGTTAACTTGGGGTTATGTTGGACAGACTAAGAGAACTCAGATAAACAACACAAAATGAAACGAAGTCCTGATGTGTTCTGATCGCCACATGTAAAATATTAAGATACATAGATGAAGTGGACAATGATGGTCTGTTTTCCAAATAAAAGAAGACAGGAGGAGGGAACATAAATGGAAACAAGAAGCACAAATGAATCTGAGAAACGTATGAAAATATTCGTATCCTGTGCGTATTGCAAACTAAACGAACGCTCATGAAATAGAAATTATTGAAACTAACTTGATATCTTATAGGGAAGGGTAAATACCCCAAATGCAAGAGCTAGAAGTCAGGGCCCTGAGTTAGATCTCTCTTCCCGCCGATACAGTTAAGCAGACACATAATACACACAGGAGACCTGCCAGAAATATGGAAAACAGCTAGAATAGTCCCAATATACTTAACGGGCGACAGGCAAGAGGCACTGGACTCCAGGCCAGTGTCCCTAACTTGTATACCATGCAAGGTGATGGAGATGATCGTGAGGAAAACTTAGTAGCACATCTGGAGAGAATGGACTTCGTGACACACCACCAGCATGGGTTCAGGGATAACAAATCTGGCCTCACAGATTTAATAGAATTCTACAACCAGGTGGTAAAAGATAGAGCAAGAAAGAGACGTGGTAGGCAGACTGCATTTTCTTGGATTGTTGAAAAGCCTTTGACAACCCCTCATAAGAGGGTGGTTCATAAATTGGAGAAACAGGCAGGAGTAACTGGTAGGGTGCTCCAGTCGATAAGGGAGTACCTAAACAATAGGAAGCAGAGAGTTACTGTGAGGGGGAGACTATAGAATAGCGTGATATCACCAGGCGAGTTAGACATGGTTCTGTACTCGGACCTATCCTGTTTCTGATATATGAGAAATGATCTTCCAGGCGATGACAAAATTATGATAAGGTTTAAGATAGCATGGGGCTACAGGATGTTCTGGATAAGCTGAAGGAAGGTTCAACAAATGGCTGTTATTTTACCTGCGCAAATGCAAAATCATGAAAATAGGTGTAGGGAGCATGTGGCCAGATTGAAGGTACCATTTGTTAGAAAAATCCTTCAAGAATCAGGGAAAGAGAAAGTCCTGGATGTTGACATCACACCAGATTTGTCCCCTGAAGCATACATAAAGAGGATATCATCAGCAGCATATGCTAAGTTGGGCAACATAAGAATTGTTTTTAGAAACCTGTGTAAGGAATCATTTAGAATTTATGTATATGCTACATATGTCAGACGAAACCTGGATTACGCAACTACAGCGTGGAGCCTGTATCTAGCCAAGCACAAGACTAAATTAGAGAAGGTTCAGCTGAGGGGTATGAGCTACGAGAAGAGACTACGGGAATTAAACCTCATACCGCTGGAAAACAGAAAAGTTAGCAGAGATATGATCACCATATACTAGCTTCGCTCGGGAGCCGTAGTTCTAAGGGTCTGGGTTAGATTTCCGGCCGAGGCGGAAACAAATGCGCAGAGTTTCTTTCCTCTGATGTCTCTGTTTACTTAGTAATAAATTGATACCTGGAATTTAGACAGCAGCTACAGGCTACTTCCTGAGGAAGGGGGCTTGCGTGTGTTAGAGAGAAACATATGTAGAAGACATAATAAAGGAAAATATATATATATATGTTAGAAAGGCAGCGTCCAGGAACTAATAACGCAATTCTACAATCATAAACAGTAAACACACACACAAACGCACAGATACTACGAGGGATTGACGAAGCAGATATAAAAGCAATGGTCCAATTAAATAACAGTAGAACGAGAAGACATAATTTGAAAAAGACAACTCAAATGAGTCACAGAGATGTCAGAAATAACGTTTTCTGTCCCAGAGACGTAAGTAAGTGGAACGGACTAGATGAGGAAGTTGTCGAAGGCAATTCAATACCCAGTTTTAAATGTAAATATGATAAGAAAATCGAAGGAAACGATTCACTGCACTGAACAAATGATGGTCGAAAGAAGAGACTTAAAGGCAGGTGTTCGACCATGCAAACAAAACTAGGCGCGTACACACACACACACACACACACACACACACACACACACACACACACACACACACACACACACACAACACACACACAACACACACACACACACACACACACACACACACACACACACACACACACACACACACACAAATCTAGATACGATAGAACCCAGTAGGCTTAGGAATCTGTACACCAGTTGATATACAGTTGAGAGGCGAGATCAAAGATCCAGAGCTCAACCCCCGACAGCACAACTAGATGAGTACTCACACGCAACTATTTTTCTTCTTATATATCGGAAAAAAACACCACTAAGAATAAAACAGGCTGGTATATACCGTCCAACCTTCACGACAGAATAAATCGACGGGGCTGTCAATAGCCCCTAAGTATAACGAATTGAGGAAAACATGGGCAGGAGTAGAGGAAAAGGGGGATAAAGAGGAGGGGGAGAAAGAGGATGTAGAAGAGGAAGTGGAGAAGGAAGGAAAAGAAGAGAAGGCTAAAAGAGCAGGAAGGAGAAGATATAAGGAGAAAAATAAGGAGTAGGTAATACGAAAGACAAAGATAAAGAAGGCGGAGAAGAAAGTGGAGATGAACTTGAAGAAAGAAACAATAATAAAGGAGGCAGATGGAGGATGAAATGTAGGAATAGAGAAGCAGAAGAAAGAAATGGAATAACAATATCAAACGGAAGAGTTGGAACAAGAAAAGAAGAGAAAATTAACAGAAGATGAAGTAGGAAAATACAGAGTGATTTTATACAAAGAAAACTGGAAGGAAATCTATGAAGAAAATAAGAAAAAGAATTAAAATCGATGACAGAAAGAGGAGCGAGTAGAATCGGGAATAAGTAAAAAGGAGTCAGTACAAGTAGAAGGAAGACGATGGAAAACGAATATTAAATACGGGAAAGGAATCAGAAGAATAAGTAGGAGGAAGGAAAATGTTTTTAAGAGAATAGGATGCAGGAGAATGATGGACAAGCAGATTATGAATAAATAGAAGATAGAGAAATTAGCATAACAGAAAGCTCAGATATATATATAGAGAATAAGAAAGAATTGCAAAAAGTTGAATGATTAAATGAAGAATAGGAGAGACACATCAGAAGAGGAATTAATTGGGAGTACGAAAACGCAAAAAAAAAAAGCGATGGAAGGAGAAAGAATGAAATGAACAAATAAATCATCGAGCAAGAGAAGATAATTAAAAAATTAAATGAAAGAGGAAAAGGATTAATTAGAAGGGGAAGGAGAAATAAGGAGCAGGAAGGAAAAAGAAGACATGGAAGAGAGGAAGGAGGAAGAAGGAACAGGTGTAGACTGACGAGAGGAATTAGGAAACAGATAAGAAGGAGAGGAAGGAAAACAGAGTGGAGAGCAACCCCCCCCCCCTCCCCCATCTCTCTCAAAAGGAAGTTGGTTATGCCACAGGTCTACCTCGAAGGCTGTTACTCACTCTATGAGACACACAGAAAATTGGATTGTAATGGTGTCTTGGGAAGGACCAATCAGCTTCGTCTCCTGTATATATGTGTGTGTGTGTGTGTGTGTGTGTGTGTGTGTGTGTGTGTGTGTGTGTGTGTGTGTGTGTGTGTGTGTGTGAATTGTTGTTGGCTTGTTTGATGGTCTCGCCGTTTTCGTTTGGATAGCAGATATTATATATATATATATATATATATATATATATATATATATATATATATATATATATATTATATATATATATATATATATATATATATATATATATATATAAAAAGAGCATAGAAAAAGTTTCCAAAATTAAGGTTTCATTTAACTTTTAGTTCGGACAGAAACACAACTGAATGATAACGTAAGATAACTATCAGACGATATCGCTACGTCAGTTTGACTATACAGTTCCTGGAAGGGTCATGAGGATTGACTTACAAAGCTGGGATATGAGGATGGCGTTAAGGAACGGTGCCCAACCACTTTGACCAAACAGGGATCGAACACTGACCTCCGGAATGCTAGGCCATTGCTGTGGACCCATAACCAAAATGCAAGAGTTTAATTAATGAGGTGACAAATTTAAGTCACACCTGATTGGCCAAGTCATGCGCTTTACCACTGAAAAAATGGTAAATTTGTACTTGTCAATATGGTTCTGTGTAGACCAAAATGTAGGCGTTTAAGAAACACTTAATAGCATACAGTGTTTAAATCTTATTTTTTAGTAAATATAGACATGCGAATATTGCCTTTGTTTTGCCACATTTTAACATCATGTTTTCTTAAGTACAATTTAATTTAAGTGTAATAACCCGCTTATCAAGCATTAGTTGATCAAGGATCAGTCAACTGCGGTCGAAGCTGTTAAACAGTTACAGCGCCGCTCCTGTGCCAGATAAGTCCACTACGGGCTCACCATAGCCCGTGCTACATGGAACTTTTTGTTCCCAGTAGCTGAATCTAAAACAACAACAACAGCAACTGCTACTGTCTTGATTGTGCAAAAACGTACAATCAATCAACTGCTACTAATGCTAGTGCAACCTCTTGGGTAACTTTTGCTTCCTCAATCAGTCAACTGGTAACCTGACGGGCTCACTATAGCCCGTGCTACGTGGAAATTTTGCTCCGAGTATCTAAATCTAAAACAACAACTGGTAATCTTTTCGGGCTACTCATGCCCGTGCCACCTCTTGGGTGGCTCAATCAACTAGTAACCATTCGAACTATAGAACATGAAAAATGTTTCATGAAATCTAGTTTCATGAAACATGAAATTAAAAAATTAAAACAAATTTAAAAACAAATTAAATTAATTTTAATTAATTTATATTAAAACAAATTAAAACATGAAATTTAGTTTCACCTTTTTTTCCATTTTACATTAATTTTTACTTTAATGTCGGTACATCCTCCTCCATTATCCCCTACCCGTCCCACATGACACCCCCTTCACGTTCTTCACCACATACCTCCCCCAACATAGCGTCCCTGCCCCCCCCCCACATAACTCCCCCCTCCCTCCATAGCCTCCCCCCACCCAGCACCGAAGCCCTACCCCAACAAGCCTTGGAATACCTTAATGAGATCTCGGCCCTTTGTGGGTGTCGTTTGTGATCCGTAATTAAAACATTTTTCCCTTTGATATTATGCTTATAGCTGCTTGTGTGTGTATGGAGAATTTAAACTCGGCCTCGGCGTGTTGAGAAGAACTGAACGAAACCTGACAGGTAAGAAACTGCAAGAGAAAGGTAAATGGGAAGGTAATACAGCTAAACAAATAATCATGGGTGTAAATGGATGTTTTGATTCATTTTGTATCAACAATAATATATATAATAATAATAATAATAATAAAACTAATTCTATTAATAACAATAATACAAATATAATAAAAACAATTAAACAACCTATCCTCAATTTTGTTTAGAAATAACTCTAAGGTATTTTAATCTACGTGCTTCAGACGAGTTGACAAGAACTGGTACTCACAGTACGTAAGTGAAGTGTTCAGTGAGATGCTCGTCGAACATCGGAAATGAGGGAAGCAATGAGTGAGAAAAGTTCGAACGTAATCAGTTGCGAGGCCAGGCCGTCCTCATCAACCAGCCACCAGTCCTCACACTAAGCTGGTTAAAGCAGTGACTGTACTCCCCAGACGCATTCACCAATTTTAACATACTGTGTATTAAAAATTGCTTTGTTCTTATATATTAATTAATATTATTATGCATTAAAATTCTATGTATAGTTAGGTGTAGGTTAAGTTAGGTGTTTAGGTTCTGTTGGCGATTATTTGTATTTGAAGTACGTGGGAGAAGCATTTATAGAATTGTGGTTCGAACAGAAGTCGTCAGCGAAGCACAGTTCGAGAAATGTTCGAGTTGTGTAACGCGATTTTCATTCATAAAAGGCTTTGGCCGTTTTCATAAATAAACGGTTTGGCGGATGCATGGAATGGACATTTTGCCTTTGTTGATGAGGACGGGCTGGTTGATAAGGACGGACTGCCATAACCAAATCTCAAAGATTCGATTCAGCCGCGAAGATTCAGTGTTTTGGAAAATTGTTTCGTGGATCCCGAATTCCGTTTCGACCCCTCGAGCCACAAGTTATGAGTCCTTTGTGACGTGTTCATTTGTCAACATTAGTGCGGCTCTGGGGTCGTGCAGCTGGCAACCTGTCTTCAGTCAATAATTCTAATTCAGTAGTCATACTAAGTTATCACTCGTATAGTGAGGAACCCTCCGCGTGCTGAGTGCTACTCAACGTTCTGAGAGACGCTTTACGCGCGTAGTGACCCTCTATACACTGAGGGACCCTCTACACACTGAGGGACCCTCTACACACTGAGGGACCCTCTACACACTAAGGATTTAGCTGCATCACCGGATCTAAGGAAAGTACCATCGTTTAAAGCCCCATTAATAGTCTTCACAAAAGGAGTTTACGTGAATAAGCGGTACAATTCAAGCGATTGTTTGAAGCCATTCATAACAATCGACTCGAATTTCAGTATAAGCTGTTTAACTCGGTGAAAACTGTATCTTTTAAAACATGTGTTACAGTCTAGTTGGAGAGTTCCCGTTGTAGTGGGAAAAATATATACAGTCTATATATATATATATTCTAGCTACGCAAGACAGCGTCGGTTTTTTAGGAGCCACGACGTCATTAGTCCTGGATGTCCTCAGACTTCCCATGTATTATAAAATGCAAAGATTTCTGGCTACATGCCCATCGTCGGGTGGCGGAAAACCGCTGTGTCTTGCGGCAGATATACACAGTATTAGGTACACAGTATTAAGGGGCCTCGTAGCCTGGTGGATAGCGCGCAGGACTCGTAATTCTGTGGCGCGGGTTCGATTCCCGCACGAGGCAGAAACAAATGGGCAAAGTTTCTTTCACCCTGAATGCCCCTGTTACCTAGCAGTAAATAGGTACCTGGGTGTTAGTCAGCTGTCACGGGCTGCTTCCTGGGGGTGGAGGCCTGGTCAAGGACCGGGCCGCGGGGACACTAAAGCCCCGAAATCAACTCAAGATAACTTCAAGATAACATGTTTAGTTACTCCCTGGAGTGCTCTTAAAAAGCAGTAAGGTAGCATTGCTTCCGGTAAGGGTTTTTTATGCCAACATTCCGCTCAGTTTCAAGAGAAATGATGTCTGAAGGTGACGTCATCTCGCATCTTTGTATTCTGTTTCCATCCACACAAAAGAGAAATGATGTCTGAAGGTGACGTCATCTCGCATCTTTGTATTCTGTTTCCATCCACACAAAAGAGAAATGATGTCTGAAGGTGACGTCATCTCGCATCTTTGTATTCTGTTTCCATCCACACAAAAGAGAAATGATGTCTGAAGGTGACGTCATCTCGCATCTTTGTATTCTGTTTCCATCCACACAAAAGAGAAATGATGTCTGAAGGTGACGTCATCTCGCATCTTTGTATTCTGTTTCCATCCACACAAAAGAGAAATGATGTCTGAAGGTGACGTCATCTCGCATCTTTGTATTCTGTTTCCATCCACACAAAAGAGAAATGATGTCTGAAGGTGACGTCATCTCGCATCTTTGTATTCTGTTTCCATCCACACAAAAGTCAGATGTGGATGCTTACATGATTTAATGTTTTATATTGTAAAATGTTATTCCGTCTAAGTAAGGGATTGATTTTTTTCGAGAATCTCCCAAAGAATTATCTGGACATAATAACCTTCTACAACACCCTTTCGCTATTGTTCTACAGTTGAATATCTTCGTAGCATTAGTTTACTCATTTCTTATAAAAAGAAAGACTTTAGAAATATTATCTGCCCCCCCAATCAGTCAAGAGGCAGTCCGCATTAGCAACAATTAATGCGGTCCTTTGCATTAATTGCCACGTCGGTGTTAATCCAAATAACAACAGTTAAGCTATTTTTGTTCTCACCCAATCTTTTTTTTTTAAAGAACTTCTCACATTCGTTATTAATAATACACTGCCTTAATTATTCTCCGTGATCCCTGAAAATCAATCTTTTTCCTAGGAAAATATATCTAATTTCCTTCGCTTTAACTCCTGCTCTTCGAACCAGTGGTGAAAGACAACGCATCCTTCATCTCTCTTCTTCCTTGAATACTCGAAGAGTTGAAAGACCTGCATAAGACTAGCTCTGCTTCAGCACGTGTCTCTGTGAGAAGGGGCCCCACCGAGGTCACAGAAAACATTCTGTTTCTAAGAGGTCTCTGAGGGGTCATGTTTAATGATCATCGTTGATAAACAGACTTATGTGATAAGTGTTGTTATAGTGTTATTAGTGATGTTATAGGAGAAAAGAGGCAGATGGAGGGAAAGAGAGGGGAGAGAGAGAGAGAGGAGAGAGGAGAGGAAAGAGAAAGATAGTGGAGAAAAGGGGAAAGTGCGTGAGAGGTAAAGAGAACTGTGAGAGGGAAAGGAACAGGGTGAGGGAGAGGGTCAAGGAGAGAGAGAGAGAGAGGGGTAAGGAAGGGGAAGATAGTAGGGAAAGGAAGGGAGAGGGAGGATAGTAGGGAGTGTAAGGGCGGAGATCGAGAGAGAGGAAAAGAGGGAAATTAGGATTAGAGAAAAGGTGTGAGAAGAAAGGGAGCGAGGAACGGAAAGAAAGAGAGATAAATGAGAGAGGTAGGGAGAGAAGGAGAGAGACAAGCCGACAGAGTGTGGGAAGGAGATAGTAATTTCCTAACGAAGGTGGGTGAGGAACTCTTGTGGCAAACCAGATCCCCAAAAGCAGCGAGGTTCCTTTTCCAGCATCTTTGTATCGCGATCTAGAGAGGAAATGCCTACTTGTAGCTCCCGGACGCAGGTTCGAATCTTTACGGGCTATTCATGCCCGTGCCACCTCTTGGGTGGCTTAATCTTTATCATCATAAGTTCGAATCCTCGTCACGGCCCTTGTGGATTTGTTCATTTGATACATCACGTTAGTGTGATTTCTGTGTGTAACACCTACTGTATTTCAGGCAAGCACCCTACCTCCGTTGAACAGGATGAGATTTTTGAATTGTAATTGTAGTAAATGTCAAATGTAATTATTCTTTATGCAGTAACGCAATGTAGTAATTTAAATAAAATGAAAAGCGTAGTTGTACCAAAAATACGGACAATTTATTTGGTGATCTATTCGTGCTTCCTTCTACTAGGAGACTCAAAAATACAATATTTATTTTGCATAATGAAAACACTTGGAATCTAAATGCAATCACAAAGACAAAATAGATTATCAAACACAAACACCGACCACAGCCACCACACCAGAGCAGCAGACACAGCCACCAGACTCAGCCACCACACAAGAGCAGCAGACACAGCCATCACACAAGAGCCACAGACACAGCCATCACACAAGAGCCACAGACACAGCCATCACACAAGAGCCACAGACACAGCCATCACACAAGAGCCACAGACACAGCCACCAGACACAACTACCTCACCACATCTCATGGATCACAGACACAAAACCCAGCAACGTCTCCGAGAAAACCATATACTTATTTATTTTTTTAAGGATGGAGGTAGCAGTAGAGGGGGGTGGAATCGTCTTTGGAATGAATATTCACCTCGTTAACGATTGGCTTGCGAGACGCTATTGGTTAAGGGTTCCCCCGTCGGGAGCGGCAGGGGAGACAGGAAGGGCGGAGTGGTTGGTCTTGTACGTGTCTCTGTTGAGAGAAGTAACAGTGCGGAATGGACCAATGTCTCACCGAAATGGGTCGCGGCTCGGCCTTTCCCGACAAGAAGCGGAAGAGGGCCACTTTCGCGGGAGACGCTGACAGGATGTGGGAGACATCCGGCCAGCCGGGGCTTCCAGAGAGATGGACGGACGAAAGGACAGACAGACACACACCCATGCGCGTGCATGCGCCCTCTCACGCGACACTTAGAAAACTGGTATAGCAATACGAGCCAGCAACCATTGTGTCCTGGTCTTTGACTATATGATTGAATTAAAAGCAATAACGATAAGTGAAGAGGTCAGAGACAAAGAAGAGTTGACTAGAAGAGCGGAAAATACGTGAGATTAGGAGAGTGCCTGGGAAATGTGCAATGGGAGGTAGAATTTAGAGGAAAGTTTCCAGAGAATGATGGATTGATTCAAATAGCGATGCAAGAAAAAAAAACGATTCATTCCAGCAATAAGGGTTAAATATTTGAGGGATTTCAGCAACTCATGATTCAATAAATAGTGCCAAGAACCTAAAACGAAAAGCAAGAGGGAGTGAAAAAATTCAGAAGAAAGGAGACAGAAGAAAACCGGTATTGATGCAACAGCAGGAGAGGAAGTAACCCTAAACGTGTATTAGAAAAATATTGAGATAACGACAGAGGAAATAATGAGACAACTAGGATCATTAGATGAAAATATAACCATGGTTCCAGATAATATATCACCAAGGATGTTAAATGAAGCTGCACAGGCTCTCAGTATACCTCTGCGTCAATTGAGAAGGAGTTTTTACCAACTGTTGAAGATGACGAATGTCGTGCCAATATATTAGAAAGGAAGCACTCAACTACAGACCAGCATCACTGGCAAGCATCCCCTGCAAGGTACTCGAAAGGATAATGAGGATAAGACTAGTTAAACATCTTATAGAGGATCAGATATGTAAATAAACATCAACAAGACTTTAGGGAAGCGAATTCATGCCTAACAAACCTTCTGCAGTTTTATGATAAACAAAAATAAGACCAGGCTTAAAAAACGGGTCCAAGAGGTAGTGATCGACCCTGCGGGTACAAATAAGCCGATAAACATACACACACAAATTCGAAACTATATACGCAACATCAAAACGTTTCGAAAACTTGATCACCCGCCGATCGAAAGTTGAGAGACGGAACATAAGGGTTGAAAATCAGCTTCTATAAGTCTCCAAGCACATACAGGTGAGTGTAGCTAGGGAACTACTCGCCCATGGAGAGAGCAGAGCTGAGTAATGGGGTAGTTGGAAGCAGGGTGAAGATATCAGTAGAAGTTATAATAGGGGAGGCATTGTGACCTTCTATTAGCCTCTGGTAACGTTTTGATACGCTGTTACTTTCTCTCCATCTCCCTAACCCAGGAGGAGGAGAGAGAGAGAGAGTAAGAAAGGGACAGAAAGAGCAAGAAAGAGAAAGAGCAAAAGTGAAGGAGAACATTCACTAAAAATTTTGCAGTATCCTTCAACGAGAAATCTTTGGAAAATGCCGTCATGTGAGGCTTTGTGTTTCAAGGGAATATTTTGCAACAATCTTCCACTTGGGATAATACCTTTCACAGCATCACTTCGGGGATCTCTCATCATATTCTTCACAGATTTTGGCTTTTCACGCGATTCTTCTGAAATACTTTTAATAAATTCTCTTTTGTTTGATTAAATGTAACTTGGTTCCATGCGATTTTTTTCATGAACAGTAAAAGATTGTGTGTGATGATGTGGGATTGTGTGTGTGTGTGTGTGTGTGTGTGTGTGTGTGTGTGTGTGTCTTGCGTTTTTATATGCGGGGTTTGAGTGTCTTTGCGTCGGTATATATGGGTTTACGTGCATATTTGTTTCTGTACATATATATATATATATATATATATATATATATATATATATATATATATATATATATATATATATATATATATATATATATATATATATATATATATATATATATAATGAGTGTGTGTGTATGTAGATGCCTGTATGCGCAAGAAAAATTTACTCTCCTAAATGTTGTAGCAGGGTCAAGTAATAGTTCCTGAGTCCCTACTTTCCAGTACCCGGTTGTCTAATGTATACAGTGACTAATTTTTTGCCATGTCTACTTTTTAAACCATCTATTTTAACAGTTTCTATTATCTCTTCCTCCAGTTCACTCATTTTCTCACTCTCTTTACGATAAAGGTTATTTCTAACAAATTTGTAACTTGTTTTGTGTATGTGTGTGTGTGTGTGTGCGTGTGTGTGTGTGTGTGTGTGTGTGTGTGTGTGTGTGTGTGTGTGTGTGTGTGTGTGTGTGTGTGTGTGTGTGTGTGTGTGTGTTGGTGTTGCTGTGGCGTTGCCATGGTGAAGCCAGAGTCCTCAAATCGGAAAATCAAGCCTATTCCACCGGACATGGCTCGTGAGTTTGAGTCTCTAATATACTTGGAGGGTTCCAGTCCCAATTTTACACAGAAGAACTGCACGAATATATATCACCATTTATAATAAAAACTTAAAATATTGTTTCAGGTTTTACGTGCGTATGGCCACTCTTAACTTCTTCGATAGCAGACTGTTTAGGTGTTTCTACATCTGCTCTTATCTTCACTGTGAGGATCACAACGAATGTCGAGATTCGATCCATGCTGTGGTAATACCACTTTCTACTTCAGAGAGTAGCCAAATTTACTCAATTTTGTCCTATAACGTCGGCAGTAGATATACTACACCCTTTTATTCCAAGACAACACCCCCCCCCTTACATATACTGCAACACCACTACTAGCACCATCACCACCACCTGCACAACCACCATCACCACCACCTGCACAACCACCATCACCACCACCACTACCTGCACCACCGCCACACCACAATCTTCGTATTGTGAGATTTAAGCTAATAGTAATGAAAAACTTCATCTTTTAGAAACTCGTTTGGGAATCAATGAACTCCTATTAGAGACCAGGAGACATGAAGAGCAAAGCTAGAAGCCAAAAGAATTAGAAATTAAATAATACAATGAGAACAAGAAGGAGAAGAAAGATAGGAACAGAAAGAAAGATATATTAGTAGCAGAAGAGAGCTCACGTGTAAATGCCTAAGCATTCAGGGCAAAATATCAACCCTATTATTTACAAAGCAGATGGAGGAGGAAGATGTCGGTGAATCAATTATGTGAATATATTAAACATTTATATAACATTCTTGCTATGTAGAATAATTCAGTTAGATCATATTGAAGTTAGGATACTGTTCATGTTCACTGTCGCACAGGACAGTGAGGATGCTGCTCATATTCACTACCACACTCAACAGATGATCATACATAATACAATGGGTTTAAATAAAATATTTTAAGAGTCATGTCTAGGTAGACTGGAACCTACCACATCAGACATTATAAATGTTTCAATCTACAAATTGTGAATGGGCAGATAATAGCACACAGCAGCATACAGTGTGCCAGGTGTCCCCGAGAGAGCCTGGACCAGGAATCATCTAACATTTACGCCACCTCTTACGAAACCCCATACATCCTGAAACAATTATTTCGGCTCTGTTTACTTGTAATAAGTTTAGTAGCTCCAAGGTCTTACGAGGTTGTCTGTAGTAATAATTACTTTGGGTTGTGAAGTTTGGAAGCTCGTATACTGTTTAATAACTGTAAACAACGCTGCCGTGATTGTTGAAAGAAGCAAGTAAGTAATTACGATGCGTTAATGAGTCTTGTGGTGCGGGGAGGAGTTGCCAGGCGTACAGTCAAGCCAGGTCAGAGTATCGCTCTTTGATCATAAGTTAAATAATACCATCTTCTTGAGGTTATCTTCAGATGATTTCGGGGCTTCAGTGTCCCCGCGGCCCGGTCCTTGACCAGGCCTCCACCCCCAGGAAGCAGCCCGTGACAGCTGACTAACACCCAGCTACCTATTTTACTGCTAGGTAACATGGGCATAGGGTGAAAGAAACTCTACCATATACGTGTTTTCGTGGTCAATATCAAGCGTTACAAGATATCTGATCGCCACTCCGAGGGTATTTAAATATTTATTTGTGTCCTTACAATTAGAGATATATTTCAACAGGAGAGTCAGAGAACATGTTAGTAAATCCAATAGGGAAAAAAATGCCGGCGACGGCAGTGATTGGCAACGAGTGCAACACCAAATCATAACGCAGGAGTGGTGACGCCATTTGCAACATCCTCTTAAGGTAAATTAATTATAACAACTTGATGGGGGAAAAATGGTGAGTGTCGAGCTTGAAGAGGAGGCGTCAGTGGGGGATCGCCGGAAGCTGCGTGTCCCCGTTGCCATGACGACTCTCGCCGCGTAGGATGCTTGCTGTAGACGCTACCGGAGGGCAAAATACAATGAATAAAAGTTTGTATTAAATTGTCATCAACAGTTTGCTAGCGCTGGGAGAATTACCTGTGTAAGGTTTAGCATTTGTCTCTGTGTGCTATTGGCGGTACTTGTCTCTGTGCCATTGGTGTGTGTTTGGCATTTGCCTCTGAGCTGTTTGTGTTTTTGTGTTTTACTACTGTTAAAAGTTTACATTTTTGTTACTGGTGTTCATGTTTACTGATGTGTTTACTGATGCTAATGTTTTCATATATTGATGTTGTTACTGGAGTTTCTCGTGTTAATTTTTCCTCTGGTGTTACAGGGTCTTCTGGGTGTTACTTGTGTGGTTTTTGCTACTGGAGATGCTTAATATTATTTGGAGTTTTCTGTTCTTATTGGATTATTTTTTCATATTTAAGATACAAATCCCAACAAGCACAACTAGGTGAGTACACAGAGGCCCCGCGGCTCAGTGGACATCGCTCCGGTATCGTAGTCCTAAGGGCCTGGGTTCGATCCGTGGCCGAGGCAGAAACAGATGGGCAGAATTTCTTTCACCCTAATGTCCCTGCTTACGTAGCAGTAAATAGGTACCTGGGAGTTAGAGAGCTACGACGGGCTGCTTCCTGGGGATGTGTGTGTGTGCGTGTGTGTGCGTGTTAGAAATATATGTAGTAGACATCAAAGAGGAAATATAGATTGGTTAGAAAGGCGGGGTCCAAGAGGTAATAGCTCGATTCCGCAGGCACAAATAGTAAACACACGCTAGTAAATAGTTTACAAATAGTAAAAACACTCAACAATGGCAGTGACAGAAGGCAAATTATACCCCACGGATCGTTACCAATTAGCTGTGGAAGTCTTATATTAACTAAAACCCCAACGGAACTATACAAACTACTAGTAATTGACTAAATCTAGTTACTAATTACTAGTAATTAATAACTGGAACTAACTGGACCTGAAGTTTGTGTGTTGGTCTGAAGATCTATAACGGAGACAGGTATATAAAGATGGTATACAAATAAAATATTACGGGGAAAAGCTGATCATTTGAAGAGAACAAAACATTTAAGATATTCCTGGAAGATAAGTCGTGTAAGTATGCAACAGATCATGCAGGAGACGGAAAGATGGGCTACCTGCATATTCTTAGACTGCCAGAAAGGCTATTAACTTTGTCTCGAACAGAAGTATAATGCCTGAACTATTTAGCCAGCAGGCTAAATAGTTCGAGACAGTACTTAAAGTGTGTTAGAGAATATCTATCAGGCTGAAGACAGGTAGTTAGTATGAGATGTGCCGTAGTACAAAAGGAGCTAGTAAATATAGTTTGAGAAGGGCCAGTGTTACGACCCATATTATTCCTCGTATACGTAAATGCCCAGACGAACTGAGCCGCTTCACATTGAAATTCTATGAAAGGCAGTCAATGAGAAGGCTTAGGTTATAGGATGGCAAAAATGCTTCGGAGGGATCTTGATAAGTTACGAATGATCCAATAGACTGTTATTCAACCTTAAACAGATGCAAGGTTCGCGGCAAAGTAAATTAATATACAGGCGATGAGTCACAATAACGTGGCTGAAGTATGATGACCAGACCACACACTAGAAATTGAAGAGACGACGACGTTTCGGTCCGTCCTGGACCATTCTCAAGTCGACAATCGACTTGAGAATGGTCCAGGACGGACCGAAACGTCGTCGTCTCTTCAATTTCTAGTGTGTGGTCTGGTCATAAATTAATATATTTCCCTCTACGTTGTTTAAATAAATGCAATGGTTCTGTATCTAGCAATTCTCTAATCATAACCTTATTTATGTATGTTGCTTCTTAGTGTTTCTTATCTGCTTTGATTCCATTAATTTGTTCTCTTCCCCTTTTTCACCTCTAAGCAATAGATTAACGGAGTTTCTTGGAAAGCAATTTTGCAGTGAAATGTAACCCTTAGATGCTGTTAACTACCTCCAACAGGTAATAATCACCTGTAATCGTTTGAGTGGGTATAAATAGTAGCTGCCACGTCTACGGGCCTTCTACAATTTCCTTTATTCATATCTTCTCATACTAACCTTATCAAACCTTTTCTGTCGCTCTTCATTCCTTTTCTTCGGTTTCTTTCTGATGGTTCTATAGCTGCCACTTCCTCTGACAAGGCAAACATCTTTGACACTTTTTTCTTCTATGACTTTGACGATTCCAGGCTTCCTGACTTCCCATGCCTTCTTGCGTCTCCTCTCATCAATCCTTCTCAACATTTTCTCATTCTCAGCAAAGCTGGATCTCAGAGTTCTTCATGCATTAAGCACAAACAAAACCTAAGGCTCAATTGTGTTTCCGTGCGAACTAGGGTTCTGTTCCTCTTCAGGATGAGAAGGCTCGGGAAGAGAAAGGGGATCTGGATGAGTCAGAGGGGGAGGGGGTATAAGGAACAGGCTGAGAAAGAGAAGGATCAGGAAGGAATAACTAGGAGGAAAATCAGTAAGTGGGAATAAGGAAGAGAAGGTTCAATAAGGGCGATAACCAGGAGGACAGGAGGATCAGGAATCAGAAGATAGGGATCAGGATGAGACAGAGAAAAGTGTACAGATGATATCGAAAGAGAAAAAGTAAATACATGAGCAATAAGAGTACCGTAAACTACTCACGCTGATGTTTGCATTAACCAGTGCGTTATTGTTTTACCTTGTTCGTTCCTGATTGTTTAATTAGCTTACTAATTAATAGTTTAATAATTGTTATTGTTGTTTGCCTATGTGCTTAGCTGTTTGTGTAATATATTTTAATTTTGACTGCTTGATGTGTTTGCTTGATATTTTAACATTTATTGTTTGAAGAACACATAACCAAAGGAAATATAATAAATGAGATAATCGATAATTCCGAAGTAAAGAGCCACTGCGAAGACTCATTAACTTCCCCGAGTTTGAGAGGGATGTAAAGGTCAGACGTAGAGAAGATAGAAAGAGGAGGGAGGGATGGATGCGTAGAGGCCCAGTGAGAGGAATAGAGGCACGGAGGAAGAAAGGGAGAGATGTGAAGGAGGAACGAACATGGACAGGAGAGAGAGAGGGACGTAGTGGAGGAATGGGGGAAGGGAGGGAGGAGGATAGATAGAGGGAAGGAGAAGGGGTGGTTGAGGGATAGATGAAGAGGGGGAGGAGGAGAATGAGGGAGGGTGACGGAAGGATGAAGATAGAGAGAAGAATGAAGGGATATAGGAGAAGGATGGCTAGAAGAAGGAGGCTTGGCAGGGAGGATAAAAGTAGGAAGCCAGGAGAGAGAGGAGCGGAAGGGGATGGAAGTGATGAGAGGGAGATAGTGAGGAATGAAGGGAATGTGAGTGAAAGAAACGAAAGAAGGGGGGGGGGGAAATGAGATGGTTGCATGGGTGGAAAGGAGTGCTTCGTGAGGAAGTGGTGATGGGAAAAAAGAATGGGAGAGAAAGAGATCGAGAGAAAAGGAAAAGGGAAAATGCTTTACGATGTATATACTAAGTATACCCGGCTCCTAGGTTGATATACCAAGCATACTCCGCTTCTCGGCTGATATATCGAGTATTTTCAGTTTCTCACTGTACATACCGATTGAGGAGGGAGTGAGAGAGAGAGGGAGGGAGGGAGGGAAGCAGTTAGGGAGTGAGAGTGTAAGGGACGGAGGGAGCGAGGGAGGAAATTAGGGAAGGATGCAGGAGAAGAATTGAACTGAGGGAGAAAGGGCAAGTTTGACGCAATTGCTTAGATAGTATCGTTCAATGGTCTGGTTCAGGCTGGTAATTTGTACGGCGGTCAGAGATGGGAGTACATCTTGGTACACTGCATCTTAGAATAATGCGTCTTGGGACATTTCATTAAATAAAAGGAACTCTTTGGAAATAACTTCTTGAAGCGCTGCATTTGGTACAATTTAGCTTGCGACAAATATATATTGAATTTATGTTCACCGCTGCATCTTGGCATAATGCATCTTGGGACATTGAACTTTGACACTATCTTAGAACTACAAGTTAAAATGCTGCATCTTGAAGGAATATTGAGCATTTGGCCACTACATCATAGAGCATTATACCATCGGTCACTATATCATGACACAATACCATGCAGATGCTGCAACCTTGGAGAACATATTATGGAGAGACTGTGACACCATCTGTTGAAAAGCAATGTAATCAAACAATTGGACGTCAGTGTTGCTCAATGCAGGTCGACAAAACACATCTTGACAATGCAGTCGCGCAATGCAGCTGGACGATGCAAAACTGTCCATCAGGTGGGGAGAAGAGAAAAATAGAGAGAATGAGAGGGAGAGAGAGAGGGGGGGAAGGAAGAGTGGGAGGAGGGAGAGAGAAAGACAAAAAAAAAATATATAAAAACTGTTGAAGAATTTGGTCAGTGATACCGGCGGCCCCCCGTAGCGTCCCGTCACCCGACGAGTTTTTCCTCTTACGCAAATTGAAAACCATCATGAAATGCACCCATGTCCACGATCCCGGAGCGTATGACACGCGGGCCGGCCGGGAGCCATCACCGCGGATGAGGCGTGAGGCCTCCGCTGGCGGTAGGGCCAGCTAGGGGCGGTGGTGGTGGTGGGGGGGAAGGAGAAGGGGACTAAGAGTGAATGGGCAAGAGTCGAAGGAGTGATTGGAAAAGGTGTGTGTGCAAGAATCGTGGCAGAAGTGAGGGAATGAAAGCGATAAGAGATGAAACTGAGAATGGAAATTAGTAGCAGATGTACATGATACAGACACAGCAGCAACAGAACTGGCAGAAAGAGCCTCAGCATCTGCTGCACAAACCACAGCAACAATAGAAGCAGCAGCAACAACATCAAACGGTGGAGGGTTCTTGGGTTGAGCCTTAAAAAATATGGTATAAAAAGGATTTTCAGGGGTGAGGGAGTCATACTTTTACCGTGATGTGTTTTCGATTTCTGTGTATATATCTGTATATTAGCTGACGAGCACATATACAGGGAACATGATCCCCGCATACAAGATACATGGGCACAGTTACAGTTTCAAGATACATACAAGATACAGTTACAGTTCCATGGAACATGGAGTCAATAAAGACAACGTGTTCGCTGAGGGTGAGACCTGGACCTGGAGTAGATGCGGGGTCCAGGAGCTGGAGCTCCTTACCACTTAGTACTAAACTGAGGTAACACAGTTGAATACATTTAGATGAATACGCCCCCATCACAGTGTGTCTGAGAAGCGTACTAGCAGTCACTCCCCTATAGGACGTGGGGGGAGACACCCACTCCCCTCTCTCCCTTCTCCCCTCTCTCTATGCTCCCCTCTCTCCCTATTCCTCTCTCTCCCTATGGCTTTCTCCCCCTCACCTCACTTTCGTCCATATTCTTGTCCTCCCCGCCTTCCGTCCCTCTCACTATCCTACACTTTCTTTTTATCCACCCATCCCCCTTGCTTTTGTTTTGTTCCCCCCCCCCCCAGCCCGTCTCTTCTCACTCCAGCCCGTCTCTTCTCACCCCAGCCCGTCTCTTCTCACCCCAGCCCTTCTCTTCTCACTCCAGCCCGTCTCTTCTCACCCCAGCCCGTCTCTTCTCACCCCAGCCCGTCTCTTCTCACCCCAGCCCTTCTCTTCTCACTCCAGCCCGTCTCTTCTCACCCCAGCCCGTCTCTTCTCACCCCAGCCCTTCTCTTCTCACCCCAGCCCGTCTCTTCTCACCCCAGCCCTTCTCTTCTCACCCCAGCCCGTCTCTTCTCACCCCAGCCCTTCTCTTCTCACCCCAGCCCGTCTCTTCTCACCCCAGCCCGTCTCTTCTCACCCCAGCCCTTCTCTACTCACCAAACTCCACCACACACCTCATTCTCCTCCCCACCACACATACACACCTCTTTTTCTCTCTCTTTTCCCACCAATCAACACACACACCAGACACAAACACACTCACATACACACACACACGCCTCTTACCCCTCCAGAACAAACCAACAAACACCAGACACAAACACACACACACCTGTTACCTTCCCTCCCCCACACCTGACACACCACCACGCTTCGGTGTACAAAGGAAGGTGTTCGTTGACATTTAATATAGACATTCGTTTCAGGCATCCATCTATTGCATTTTTAAAGGTTACAGATGCCAAACAGACGTCCTTTGACACATTTAGGAGTCCCATTTCACATTTGGTTGCTACATTTGTAGAGCACTTAACTTCTTACATATTTTGGCATCTGTTGCCCGTTTTCGTTATTGAATATGTGATGAACATAAAGAGAAATAGGAAAACTGTTCACTTATGAATAATTTCTAAGTGATTTTTTTGGAATGTTTGAGCTTAGCGTGACAAAGTATTAGTGTTTAAATTGGTCGATTTGTGATATTAATAAGCATTATTGGTGTTATTATGTTCATCACTCATTATATCATCACGGTCTCTTCATTTCCCGTTTGCATGAGGTGGAAGAGCATCAATTGGGGGTTAAAATATTAAAGCAATACTGTAATTAAGGTTTTTTTTTTTTTTTTGAGATATATACAAGAGTTGTTACATTCTTGTACAGCCACTTGTACGCGTAGCGTTTCGGGCAGGTCCCTGGAATACGATCCCCTGCCGCGAAGAATCGTTTTTTCATCCAAGTACACATTTTACTGTTGCGTTAAACAGAGGCTACAGTTAAGGATTTGCGCCCAGTAAATCCTCCCCGGCCAGGATACGAACCCATGACATAGCGCTCGCGGAACGCTCGGCGAGTGTCTTACCACTACACCACGGAGACTACACGGAGTATTCTGTACATTTAAAATACCGACACAGTAGCAAGAGCTTCCTCACACTGCTTCATACTACTAAGTGTAGAGTACGTTCTGTGAGTTAATATATTTTTATATTATATATATTCATCCCTTAAGTGATTCCACTAAGCCTTACTTTCCGCCCATTGTTCATGTATTGTTCTCACACAATTCTTGCTTCTTCAGACTCTCCTTCATCACTAGTCTGTATGTAGACTCGGATCTTGAAATTAGTGGGAATAAATTTTTCACCATCCATCCGCCATTCTTTCTATATGGCCAAATTATCTCGAAACATCTCTGTCTTTAAGGGTTTTTGCCCTCTACATATTTTTATATATATTTCAATATATTATACACTACAAATGCATCTCAGAGAGGTAATTTGCTGACAAGCAATTTAAATCCTTCTGTAGTCAGATCCTTGTTCCATGAAATGGGCACGGAGCGCTCGATTTTATGCAGTGTATCTTCTGAATTTGTAAATGACGCTGAAATCATGTTTATTTCTAAATGTTAAATCTGTATTCTCTGTGAGCTTTGTAATTTATAGGCTAAGCCAGTTACTATATATACAAGCTACATTTAGTCCATGTAAATCTACACAATGAAATCGCAATAAAGTGATTATATATATATATATATATATATATATATATATATATATATATTTCATTGAATATGACCGCATATTCTGTATTTATTATTTTCTGGTTTAGGGCTTCTATCCCTCTAACTATTTTCTTAGCATCAGGGCTTAATTGAAATAGGAGTTCTCCAAAACTCATTTTCGTACTTTTAAGGTGAAGAAAAGAAGTGATTTACTATAGAGTGTATTACACTTATTTGTATAATTTGCACGACGTATTTACGTCGTGCAAATTATACAAATAAGTGTAATACACTCTATAGTAAATCACTTCTTTTCTTCACCTTAAAAGTACGAAAATGAGTTTTGGAGAACTCCTATTTCAATTAAGCCCTGATGCTAAGAAAATAGTTAGAGGGATAGAAGCCCTAAACCAGAAAATAATAAATACAGAATATGCGGTCATATTCAATGAAACATGTTTGAAAGAAAACCTGCTGCCAGTATACACCAATATATATATATATATATATATATATATATATATATATATTATATATATATATATATACACTATATATATTTGATGGTTACAAGATATACATGGGTTGATACAAAAATAATAATGCAAAGAGGTGCTTAAAGGTTATGGATCTCTTGAAGAACACAACAATGGGAAACATTGATGAATGTCACAGACGGGTTCGATCATTGTTGCAAGTCAAACACTTCTTCGAATTCCTCTGAAGTTGGACTAGTGCCCAAGACGCAACAGGCATTTCCCCTCTGAATCGCAACACTGAGGCGCTGGAACAAGAAACTTTTTGCTCTCTGGTCTTTTGTAGCGCTGATCAATTTGTCCCCCAATTCCTTCAGGAACTTCAATGCACATTTTCCCCACGAACCGAGGGTCTCCGAGCCGATCGGAACAAAGCTGTAGCAGTGTGCTAGACCTCTGTATTTAATAATTTTCTGCGATTCCCTGAAAGAAGCAGCACCACCGCTTTCACGTGTGCTGTAGTGGAGGTAGGTACTGGCCAGTGTGGCAGCGCACGTGTAGTCCCATACCACTTGCTTACCATCCTTCCAAGGTAGCAAGGTGACCCCATCAGGGCGCTTCTGAGGGTCGTTAGGTCTGGATAAGTGTGGTTCTCTTTGTGCCGGGCAGCGGGCTGTGGCGAGGCTCCTCTCGATGATGTCGTTGACTTCTTCATGTCTTGCAATTTTACCCTGTGATTTACGACATACCAGACCATGACGACCATATTGGTCTGCCATCGCAGTTCCGCAGATGCACCTATGTTCGGTGAGGATGGGGGCGGCAAGGCGAAGGGCAACTCCAATGCGGAGAGCGTCATGACTGAGGCGAGTTCCCAGGGCTGCATTGGGCACAGCAAATAAAAAATCCCCGGCGTGGGGTGCTGTTACCGCTAGGAGGCGGGCTTTGTTTTCAGCATCAGCATTGTCAATCATTGCTGTGACAGTCTTTTCCATTATGGGGCTATCCCAGTGGGCCTGCTTGTGGTCTTTTGGGACTTGTGGTCGGGGTTGAGGGTGTGCAATGGTGTCCCATTGTCTGGCTGCTTCGATGAACGTTTGATCATGAGTTCCCGCTGTCTCTCTCATACGCTCTGGTAGGATCTGCCCTACCAATTCGTTGGCTGCTGTACATGAGGATAAGAATGCTGGAAGTGCTACCTCAGTTGCCTTTCGTATGCCTATCCCTCCAAATCTCACTGGTAGTGTTGCTTGGTCCCACTGACTGTCATCTAAATCTAGGTTGAGCGCCTTCCTGAATATTGACCTGAGGAGCTCATCATATTGATTTAGAAGTGGGTTGCCAAAAGTTGGTGCACACCTTAAGAAGTATGTTAGCCTGGGCAGGGTAAGGCACTTTGTGAGAAGGTAGAGGGCATCGTGGGAGTCCAAGTCCCCAATTCTCTCTTCCATCCTCTTTAGGTCTCTAAACTTTTCGTCAAGGACTGCTGCAATGGCATTGTGGCCCAGAGGTGCTCCGAGTAGTGTGCTGTCGGTAGGTTTAACGACTGAGGCTTCTGGTAGAACTGATTTCACTGCTCTAATGATTACTTCACTAGATGCAATAATTTCGCACTTGGAGGGGCTAAGAACAAGACCCATGGACTCCCCCCGTGTCTTCACCAGCTGTAAGTCTTCTAGCAGGGAATCTTGTGTGCCTGCCAGAGTGCCATCATCCAGGAACCAGATGTTGAGCTCGCTGGACAGTCTGGTTGTAATTTCTCGAACCGCTATGCAAAAGAGGAACGGTGCAAGTGGGTCACCCTGTTGAATTCCCTCTGCTGAGGTGACTTCATGTTTGCCAAACAGGAGGGTTGAGTCTTTGCTGTAGCCTGCTGACACAAACGGGAGAATGCTTGGGCAATGTTCCTGGACTGCAGTGAGGATTGCTTCCCTTTTGACCGAGTTGAAAGCGTTTTTAAAATCTAATTTTACTACTGCCTGGTCTTCAGTAAGAGAGCTAATGTAGGCTCGTGCAGCATGAGCCGCTGCTTCACAGCCTTGGGGGACTCCAAACCCCAGCTGGTTGGGTTGCAGCATGGTGGCTGCTTCCGTTCGGATACTTCTGACAGCAGCCCTTGCAACTAGGCGGCGAAGGGTATTACCAACGGCAATGGGTCTGATTCCTCCCCCCTTCTTTTTGAGGGCACATAGGGATGCACCAAAGAAGAATGGTTTGATTTCATCAGGGATTAACCCGGCGAGGCAGTTGTTGACAAACGTTGTGATTTCTGTCAGGAGCGCTTCTGCAGCTGGGCCAAGAACAGGGTTCACCATTTCCTTCACATGTTGAGGTCTTACCCCTGTGTAGCCTCCTGAGGAGCCCGGGGGAAATGAAACGATAGCTTTATAAACCTCTGAGTCCCGGAGGACGAGAGGTTCCTGGTTAGGGGCGAGCCTGACCTGTGGGGGAGGTCCACCTACGGCCCTGAGGGGGTGTTTTTCTCTCAGTGCTTGGGCTGTGGTTTCATCCCTGGGCAAAATTTTGTCCTCACTTGTGATTAACCTGAGTGCCCCGACTGTATTGCCCTCTTCAATTTTCTTGCTGACTTGGGTACCTAATTTTCTGTTGTCGCTGATTGTCGTACTTGGTCTGCCTCGGCGGTGTTTGGTGTGTTTGGGGAGGCGGACTAGGTTGTCAGCCCTCGGAAAATCCCTAATTGCTTTATTGACGGATGAGGCCAGTGTCTTGCCTCCTCTGTCTGGTACACCTAAGCATGCATTGCCAAAAAGTAACAGATTGTGCCAGGCTTTGATGGTATCAGGTGCAACAAGGTTATTTGACCCTCTGTTGACTTTTGCGATGAGGTCCGTGTATTTCCCTGCAGCAAAAGGGCGAGAGGCCTTTGGGCGAGAGGCCTCCTCGTATATAATATATATATTATATATATATATATTATATATATATATATATATATATATTATATATATATATATATTATATATATATATATTATATATATATATTATATATATATTATATATATATATTATATATATATATTATATATATATATTATATATATTATATATTATATATATATATTATATATACATATATATATATATATATATATATATATATATATATATATATATATATATATGAGAAAGGAATCGCAGGCTTCATATATTTTAGCATGACGTGGTACATGGGTTAAGGTGCCCATCTTGGGTCACTCAGGACGCTGATTCCACCCCGTCTTGTTCCAAAAACTTTCCCATGTGTGTTTCTTCATGCAAATTGCATGCAATGTTTTTATATATAAATATATATATATATGTTGCAGCATACATTCAACATATAAACTGCATGTTATTCCAGTAATGTAATTTTACTGACACGTGATTCAGTCCAGCATCAATTTCAGCAGCACTGAAACAATTTGATATTTTAGACTTAAACAATTTGTTGATATGTCCAACGAATAAAGCATCTGCATCAAGAACTATTCCCACTATAACACTCAGGACCAAACTTCATCAAGCATTTACATGTCCACTTACGAAACCTTTCCATCTTTTCTCTAACTTGATAGATTAGTTTGCATTTATTAAAATGTTTGCGAGCTTCGAAGTGCTACGAGGTTTTACTATGGCAAAAAATAACCCTTGGTCGTTGCGTTTCCAAGCTCCTAAAGTGTTTACAAAATAGAGAGTAAGCCACCATGATCAACAAACGATATACAGTTTTTTTAAGCGGACACTTAAATGCTATATGAATCCGGTCCCTGATTCGTCCATGATAAGGATTCTCTGACGTCTAGATATCATATAAATAACTCTAAAAAAATTATCTAAAACTATATTATTCATGCTGACAGGAGTCCTTAGCAATAGTCTTTCTAACAACCTTATGGAAAACCTCATTACAATGACATAGGAAGAAGGGGGTTAAATTGGTAAGGTATGCTGATGATATAGCATTAGTCGTCACAGGTCCTTCACACCCTTGAATAAAGCACAAATGACGCCAGATAAAGCAACAGTGAATGCAGCATTTTATGGCTATATATATATCTGCACCGTAATCTAAGACAATAATAATAATAGGTGGTAACACTCCGGACAGACACGTTCAAGGAATACATTTTCAGTGGATTGCACAATATCAATATCTTGGTGTGTGGATATATGCTCAAAGACATTCAAGGAGCAAATTCAATGTCTGAAGGAGAAAGGAAAATGGCGAATGAATATAATGAGAGCAACTTCAGGGCCTCGTCTAGGAGCGGAACACAAAGTGTTACGAATGTTGACCAGACCACACACTAGAAAGTGAAGGGACGACGACGTTTCGGTCCGCCCTGGACCATTCTCAAGTCGATCAACTTGAGAATGGTCCAGGACGGACCGAAACGTCGTCGTCCCTTCACCTTCTAGTGTGTGGTCTGGTCAACATACTTTAGCCACGTTATTGTGACTCGTCGCCTGCAAGTGTTAAGAATGTTTTATATACATACCGCTCGTTCCTTAGTTGATTATGTAGCGCCAGCCTTACTCAGCCTCTCACCAAGCCAATGGGCAAAGATCGAGATCAAACGATGCAATGCGAGTCATAGCAGGGGCTCGCAGATGGACTAAAGTGCTTAGCTTAAAACTCCAAATCAAATTAACATCGGTTGAACTAAGGGTAAATGGGCTTGCTGCATGCATGCTGACGAAGATATTTATAAGGTCAAGAATCAGTTCACTTATAGATTTAATCACTGGAGCAATAGCTCGGGACAGAAGAACTTCCAATAGCATCAGGTGAACCCATTGTGCAATAACACTATCAGTACATTCGAAATTACATATACTGTCACTGAGAGGGTGTAAAATTACATGCAAACTTCTCATATTAGTCCCTATAGAATCGTCGCCAGCAGACTATATGGTTGCGGTTCATCAGGGTAAAAAAGAATCAGGCTAGTTCCCATCTGCTACGTATCATTGAAGATAAATACATCTTCAGAAGGAATATTCCTTCTGAAGATGTATTTAATATACGAAAGTACTTAAGGAAATTCCTGTTTCATTTTCCTCCGTGGTCTGACATTGTCATATATATATATATATATATATATATATATATATATATATATATATATATATATATATATATATATATATATATATATATATATATATATATATATATATATATATATAGAAGCAAACTTACTTCTATATCCTTACATACTTCACAGATGGATCAGTAGACCAGCACAGACATCAATCTGGAGCTGCAGTTAAGGTAGGCAATTCAGTAGTTGGAGACTCTTTTATAGGTGTTGAACTTAGCAAAATAGAGATGCTAGCCCCTCAGAACATGCTCATGCTAAGCACCGACACCACCTTATCATTCATACATATTCGAGAGGGAGGGAGGGAGTTATCAAGGGAAAGCGCCAAGCCATTATGACTATATAGCACTTGGAAGGGGGTCAGGATAAGGATTTGGGATGGGACGGGAGGAATGAATGGTGCTCAACTAATTGGACTGTTGGGGATTGAAAGCCGACCTAAATGAAGTGAGACGTCTGTAGCTCTACCGTCCAGCCCAAGTAGCACCGTGGACTGTGCCTCTTGGGCTTGTGTCAATACGTGACACAATCCATTTGATCACAAATATTATAGCATAAAAGCAAACACTCAAAAGCGAAGGTCGTCAAATATTTATCAACTGGATGCAAGTCATGTAGGAATGCTAGGGAGTGACATTGCAGATGAAGATGCGAAACTTGCAACTATGAGGAGGAATGTAGACATTTACATACCACAAAGTCTAGCAGAGATTAAGAACAAATTTGAGCTAGACTTATGCATAAGATGTTTCCTCTTCTGTCATCCATTTAATTCCCTTTCCACACCACAATAATAATCCAAACCCTCTAATTCTATGAAAACACCATTAACATAATAGTTCAACTGTTAATGGTAATAATTTAACGTCATCAACGCCCATCCACACCCGCCGAAACTAAAAGAAAAACGTAAAAATGTGGATACATAAATCACCCGCCTTGGGTTTCCGCAATTAGGCAATAAGAAGGGAGGCAAAAGTGGGCCAGGTGAGGCTGGCGGGTGATAGGGAGGGAGCGAAGAGAGAGAGAATAGTGCCAAAGAGAGGAAGGGAAGCTTTAGGAGGGTGGTGATGGAAGGGAGGGGGAAGTAGTGGGAGGGAGGAGGTAGAGGTTCCGGGAGAATGAAGGAAATGGGAGACGTGGGATTAAGGGATGGCAGGGAGAAGGGAGAGTGGGATCGTTATGTAAGAATTCAAATGAAATATTGTGAGTGAGAAAGATGTTTGGGTATAGTGATGTGGTCACCTGAACACTGAGATAGATGTGGCTTTATACTGGAGTCGTAATGGGACTGAGGGCATGTATTTGCCTCGAGGATCTTAATAGGGGCATTGCTTTAGTGGGAGGACTTAGTACGGGCATGACTTTGGCGGAGGAACGTAATGGAAGCAGGGGTTTGGCGGGGACAACTTAAGGGGGGGGGAGGAAGGGGGGGTTTAGATGTCTAAAATTGAAGGGGCACTAGGGCTGTTAGCTGGCATGAAGTGTAGGGGGTATAGCTACCCTTCATTTGAGGGTAGGAGAGAGGGTCGAGCTTACTTAGTTGCTTATCCACCCCATACCCATCCCGTGGGCGGTAGTGGAGTCTGAGATGGAGAATAAGCGTGATTATGCTAGAAGGAGGACAATAAAGGGAGAAAGGATGATTGTACTAGGAAGGAGGAGGTGGTGATTGGGAAGGGGATGATAGTGGTAGGAGGGCAGTCAAGAGGGGGAGTGATTGTGGTAGGAGAGGTGGTGATGGTGGGGGGCGCGAACAATGGTAACCGAGGAAAACCCCTGTGAAGCGTGCACGACCAGAGAAAATACAAACTTCACGCGGAAGATCATTCATCACGCCAGCCTTTCGAGGCCGGGCTGAGTTGCCTTGAATTATTAAGCAACGCATAATTCACTTTTGCAAGCCGCGAGTTTTAGGATGGATGGAATGGATTCCTGGGAAGGGCATTAGCGGGCCTGAGAAGGTGTGAGTGAGTGAGTGAGCCGGAGAGGAGAGTCCAACCCCCCTGTGATGTGGGGTTCCAGCCTCTCAAGAAAGGATCCTATCCCCACGAGTCGTCTTTCTTCTCATAGCATCTCTTAATCCTCCTACTCTTCCTTCAACCTTCTACTTCGACCCCCGTGTGTCTATTATACCTTCCGTTCATGTCTTCAATATATGTCGTGTGTGTTTTCTGATGTCTTGCAACTAATGAGAAAGTTTTACTCCAATGTGATTCATTTATTATCACTGAAAGCACTACAACTTACTCTAATGAACTAAAACTTTAATGGAAAAATTACCTAACTATAACTCAAAAATATGAAACATTCGCTGAAGAAAAAAATGCATATATTTAGTCGGTATATTGAATTAAGATATACTTCAACACTCCACACATCGCTTCTGCCTACAACTTATTGTATTTACATAAAAGCCTTGGATTTATAATTGACAAAAAAAGAGGAATTGATGCAAAAGGTGAAATTAAACGGGAAGGAAAGTAATTGATGTGATGAAGGCTGAGGTGAGAATGACAAATCTAGAAAGGAGAGAAATTCAGTAGAATTTCTGGTTGCAATTCTTATACCATGTCGTAGCTCAGTCGAATAAGGCAGCGCCTGGGATGCTCTCGGACGCAGGTTCGAATCCTCGTCACGGCCCTTGTGGATTTGTTCTAGAAAGGAGAGCTTCTTTAGACTGTGCTAAAGTGTGAGGCCGTGCGGTAGAGACACTACTCTAGAGTCAACCTTATGGTACCAAGAGTTCCTTGAATCCGTTCTCATATCGCATTTCCTCATGTCCCAATGATTGCTCGATAAAGATTAAGCCACCCCAGAGGTGGCACGGGCATGAATAGCCCGTAATGATATCCCATCAAAGTGCTATGTATTCATGCTATCTCTGCGCTCTCACCTCATAATTACAGCGTTGAATGTTAGCGAAGTGGAACTGGAGAGTCTCGGATGTGTTTATGGTATGGCACAATTGACAGAGAAACGGAGGAATGAGCGGAAAGCCTTAAGTCAGTAACTCATAAGATTAAGGAGAGCGCATTGGGACGGTTTGACAGTGCTATAGGCATGAATGATAAAATATTTACTATTTGCATATTTTCTATTTATGGCTGTAGGATCAAGCCCTTAGCTCTTGGATCCCGTTTTTGTAACCGTCCGTTGAATAATGTACTGACTTCTGATCTATTTTTCTATCTACTCATATTTGTGACGTATACACGTTTTGCTACACACTCTCTCTCTCTCTCTCTCTCTCTCTCTCTCTCTCTCTCTCTCTCTCTCTCTCTCTCTCTCTCTCTCTCTCTCTCTCTCTCTCTCTCTCTCTCTCTCTCTTTCTCTCTCTCTCTCTCTCTCTCTCTCTCTCTCTCTCTCTCTCTCTCTCTCTCTCTCTCTCTCTCTCTCTCTCTCTCTCTCTCTCTCTCTCTCTCTCTCACACACACACAAACCACACACACACACATAAGCCCAGTAGGCTCAGAAACCTGTACACCAGTTGATTGATAGTTGAGAGGTGGAACCAAAGAGCCAGAGCTCAACCCCCGCAAGCACAAATAAGTGAATACAAATAGGTGAGTACACACACACACACACACACACACACACACACACACACACACACACACACACACACACACACACACACACACACACACACATACACATATCCCCAAGATGCAGCACGCAACAGCTGACTAACTTCCAGATACATATTGCTTGCTAGGTGAGCAGAGGCATCAGGTGAAAGAAACTCTGTCCATTTATTTCTCCCTATGCCAAGAATCGAACCCGTATCTATGAACTGCTTGTCTTGAGCTTTGCTTGAGTGTGTGTGTGTGTGTGTGTGTGTGTGTGTGTGTGTGTGTGTGTGTGTGTGTGTGTGTGTGTGTGTGTGTGTGTGTGTGTGTGTGTGTGTACTCACCTATATGTGCTTGCAGGATCGAGCATTGACTCTTGGATCCCGCCTTTCCAGCTATCGGTTGTTTACAGCAATGACTCCTGTCCCATTTCCCTATCATACCTAGTTTTAAAAGTATGAATAGTATTTGCTTCCACAACCTGTTCCCCAAGTGCATTCCATTTTTCCACTACTCTCACGCTAAAAGAAAACTTCCTAACATCTCTGTGACTCATCTGAGTTTCCAGTTTCCACCCATGTCCCCTCGTTCTGTTATTATTACGTGTGAACATTTCATCTATTTCCACTTTGTCAATTCCCCTGAGTATTTTATATGTCCCTATCATATCTCCTCTCTCCCTTCTTTTCTCTAGTGTCGTAAGGTTCAGTTCCTTCAGCCGCTCTTCATATCCCATCCCTCGTAACTCTGGGACAAGCCTCGTCGCAAACCTCTGAACCTTCTCCAGTTTCTTTATGTGTTTCTTCAGGTGGGGGCTCCATGATGGCGCGGCATACTCTAAGACGGGTCTCACGTAGGCAGTGTAAAGCGCCCTAAAAGCCTCCTCATTTAGGTTTCTGAATGAAGTTCTAATTTTCGCCAGTGTAGAGTACGCTGCTGTCGTTATCCTATTTATATGTGCCTCAGGAGTTAGATTAGGTGTCACATCCACGCCCAGGTCTCTTTCTCGAATCGTTACAGGTAGGCTGTTCCCCTTCATTGTGTACTGTCCCTTTGGTCTCCTGTCACCTGATCCCATTTCCATAACTTTACATTTACTGGTGTTAAACTCCAGTAGCCATTTCCCTGACCATCTCTGCAGCCTGTTTAAGTCCTCTTGGAGGATCCTACAATCCTCGTCTGTCACAACTCTTCTCATTAATTTTGCGTCATCCGCAAACATTGACATGTATGATTCCACTCCTGTAAACATATCATTTACGTAAATTAGAAAGAGGATTGGTCCCAGCACCGATCCTTGAGGTACTCCACTTGTTACTGTTCGCCAGTCCGACTTCTCGCCCCTTACCATTACCCTCTGGCTCCTTCCTGTTAGGTAGTTCTTCACCCATACTAGGGCCTTTCCGCTTACTCCTGCCTGCCTCTCATGTTTGTATAGCAGTCTCATGTGCGGTACCGTATCAAAGGCCTTTTGGCAGTCAAGAATTGCTGTGTTTGTGTGTGTGTGTGTGCTATGAAGGACTAATGTTAGTTTGTTAGTTTGTTAAGTGTCTCATAGGAAGCAATTTACATTAGGCGAAGGATCGCTTAAGTTCCTGCGTCTCTGGTCAAATTAGCACGTTGTAATTTGTACGTTGAAGAGAAGTAAGAGAACAAGTAGATGAAGGGCGGAGTGAGGCGCTCCTGTGAGTGGTTCATTATACTGCCACGATGATGAATTTTCAAGTTGCTGTTTAATGTGGAAATTGAGCACTAGCACGCGTCACGCAAGACTGACTTGACGCACAAGACTGACTTGACGCACAAGACTGACTTGACGCACAAGACTGACTTGACGCACAAGACTGACGCTTGACACAAGACTACATTGACGCATTACACATAGATACACTGAAACAGCAACGCGAGCAAACATTGACACAATATACATAGCTTCACTGACGCCAAAATCATAGCTACACTGACGCAATATATCCGGCTCCACTGACGCAACACACAAGAGCTATACCGAAGCAATACACATAGCAACACTCGCGCATTATTCATTGGTAGAGTGACGCAACACGCACAGCTACACTGACGCAATACTCACACCTCCACTGACGCAACACGCAATAGTCACAGCTCCACTGACGCAACACGCACAGCTACACTGACGCAATACTCACACCTCCACTGACGCAACACGCAATAGTCACAGCTCCACTGACGCAACATGCACAGCTACACTGACGCAATACTCACACCTCCACTGACGCAACACACACGACATCACTGACGCAACACACACAAAAGTGTTCAATAACTACAAAAGCCGTTATTAAACACTTTATATAACATTCAAGAATTTATTATCATATTTAAAATATTTTCTGCATTTTGTTTTTGTGTATTAAAATTTTTCGAAATATTAAACTAACTTATTTTTCTTTACAATTTAAAACTTGTTTGTGACGGAATGGAATTTAAATGACGATTGTTTGTTTGTTCTTGTTGCTGTTCTGCTGCTTGCAGTTATTTTCACTGTCGTAATTGCTTACATTCCTGTGCTAGTGATTGTTGGGGATGTGTTGGTGATTGTTGGGGATGTGTTGGTGATTGTTGTGGATGTGCTGGTGATTGTTGTGGATGTACTGGTGATTGTTGGGGATGTGTTGGTGATTGTTGGGGATGTGCTGGTGATTGTTGGGGATGTGCTGGTGATTGTTGGGGATGTGCTGGTGATTGTTGGGGATGTGTTGGTGATTGTTGGGGATGTGCTGGTGATTGTTGGGGATGTGCTAGTGATTGTTGGGGATGTGTTGGTGATTGTTGGGGATGTGTTGGTGATTGTTGGGGATGTGCTGGTGATTGTTGGGGATGTGTTGGTGATTGTTGGGGATGTGTTGGTGATTGTTGGGGATGTGTTGGTGATTGTTGGGGATGTGCTGGTGATTGTTGTGGATGTACTGGTGATTGTTGGGGATGTGTTGGTGATTGTTGTGGATGTACTGGTGATTGTTGGGGATGTGTTGGTGATTGTTGGGGATGTGCTGGTGATTGTTGGGGATGTGTTGGTGATTGTTGGGGATGTGTTGGTGATTGTTCGGGGGCCGTGTTAGTGATTTATTTTTATAATATACATTGAATTTAATTGTTATGTATATTGATTTAAATATTTATATTTCTGTTGATTTTTTTTTTGTTTATTAATATCAATTAAATTATCAGTTACTTCATTTGAATATTATTTAACGTATTGTCTGTTCGCTTACATATTCATGTGTCGGGCAAAATGTCCCTCGAGGCAAATATCACCAAAAATAAATTCCATTTCTCAGCATTTCCATCACACTTTTGTTGTTGAAGTTTTGTGTGCCGAGAAGTATAGAAGTAATTCCAAGTTTTTCATGAATATTGGCCAAAACTTGTCTCATCCAGAGAAAATTTATTCCCGGGGAGATGTTCGTCGTTGCCATTCCAGTTGTCATCAACCCGTTTGGTATTGCCATTCCAGACGTCATCAGAGTTCCGGGGTTGTCACCTACGCTGGATCTGGTGGCTGCTTTTATCGCTCCTGATCTGCAAATGTAATCAGGTTTTTATCAGGAGATCTGCTCAGGGCTGTCGTGTTTACGTGTGTGTGTTTTGTAGGTGGAAGAGCTGTGGGGAGAGGTGTATTTACGCGGGGAATGAAAGGGGGGTGATTGCGTGTTTATTCGTGGCGTATTGAATACGCAAGGAGAGGAGCAGATACGCCGGCTCACTCCTGGATACACACACACACACACTCACACAAGTGACGGCATTGACACGTTCACCTACAAGTGTTCAAACACAGAAACTTGCATATTGCATATGTCAGGCTAATCTTGGAATATGCGGCTTCAACGTAAAACTCATATCAAACATGAAGTTAGAAAAAAGTTATGAGGTATACCTTCAGATTAAAAATAGAGCTGAGAGGTATGAGTTACGACGAAAGTCTACAGGAATTAACCCTCATGTCATTGGAAGATCCAAGTGTTAGGGGCGACATGATTATCACATACAAAGTATTATTAAAGTAATGACAGAAGTATTATTAAGATAAGAACACATTGTTTAACATAGATAGTACTCAAACAAGTAGACACAAGTGGAAATTGTTTACCCAAATGAATGACAGAGACATTAGAAGGAATTAGTTCAGGGTCAGAGGAGTGAACAAATGGAATGCATTAGGCACTGCATTAGTTGAGGCAGCCTCTATACACTGTTTCAAATGTTAGCTATGATAGAACCCAACAGGCTTAGAGACCTGTACACCAGTTGATTGGCAGTTGAGTGGCGGGACTAAAGGGTCGAAGATCACCCACTCTCAAGCGCAAATTTGGCGAATGCAATTAGAGAAGTACACACTCAAATTAAATTATAATCTTCTAATTGATTGTTACTCGGCGAATTTATTGATTACAATTCAGTTATTATGAATTTGGTACAATGATATAAAATACAATCCTTTAGTGTGGGTGTCATTTGAATACAACAAATATTTTGTAAAGGTATATGTAGCATCAATATGTTCTGCAGCCGTTCAGTGACAACATCTGAGACTGAGATAGTTGGGGGAATAGTTCTCAATGCCCTAGTTATTGATGTCTGGCATGGTTATTTATGCGCGAGTCTGTCAGTGTCCTTGTCATGGATGTAAGTGTCTGTCACCATCATTGTCTGTCAGACAGACAAGGATGGACACCATAACTGGGTAGCAAACTGAGAGACATCATAACAGGATGTCTGTCAGTTATTGGTACTGATATAGTTAATGGAATTTGCTATTTTTTTCATTGCTGGGTATTCCTCTAGATGCACTCACCGAAGTGTGTTTGCAGGCTCGAACTTTAGCTCTTAAGTCCAGTTTTCCAGTCCCCTAGTTATTTAATGTGATGTCTCCCATGCTTCAAGCTCAGTGTCATACTTAAGAAACTGTTTAAACAGCTTTCTATACAAAACCTCTCCTCTAACCCTCTTATATTTGGTTACAAGTTTTAGACTTAAAGACATCTACTAGATATCGAAACGACTCTTCCGTGCCTGCTAAGGGGACATGTTCACGACATCTCCTGGACTCATTCAGGACTCAAGTCTCCATCCGTGGACTTTGATGGGGCTACACATGCACAAAGCAATCACACTAACGTGATATATTGATGAGAATCAAATCGGAGCAATGTGGGGCTTTGAACTAGCTTATGTAATCGTATCCCATTCCTGGTGCTTCTTTTATCCATCGTGGTGAGATTCAATTCACTCAACCGTTCCCTGTAGTCCAGTCCTCTTATTTCTGGAACAAGCTTTGATGCATTACGATAGATATTTTTTCTCGTTTTGGTGCGTTCCTCGGTCCGGTATTCTAGGCAGGTGGCGCATTCTCGAGGATGGATCTTCAGTAAGTTAAAGATAAATAGATTTTTGCCCCGGAGGGAGAGTGAATTAGGCAGTGGGACCCATCGTGTGAGTGAACATAGAGCCATAGTGATAGTGTTGAGCAGCGTCACTCACCGTGTGAGTGAACATAGGGCCATAGTGATAGCGTTGAGCAGCGTGGCTCAGGTTGTGAGTGAATATACCTCCATAGTGACAGTACTAGGTAACGACACTCATGCAGTAAGTGAGGACACCGCCATGAACAACACCCCTCTTCTCCAATGGGAGGAAACCCGCACCGGGTTGTTCATCCTGTCACTTTTACGCTAGGAAGTAGTCGTATACAATCATCTGACTGTTTAGTTGTCAAGGTTTCTGAAGGCTACCCTGACGTCTGTCACTCTCCCACATACGGAAGACTTTGCTGAAGTAATATTTTCTACCTATCTGGTTTGGTGTTGCTTGTATTTCCAGATATGTCTCCTCTGATTCGGAAAGTTGCGTCTATTGTTGCCTGTATGGCTCCAGGGGTCTTCTCGCTTCAGTCAATATCCTCAAAACTTTGCACTTTTCGAGATTAACTTACAGTAGTAGTCATGTGTAGAGGGCATCCGGGTCTTATCAGTCCCGCATCATCTGCGAACAAGAACAGTTCTAACTTCGCTGGCTGATAACTGATATATTAGGCACAGGCTGGGTACCCAGGCCTATCCTTGCACCTACGCTCCCCCCCTTCGTCTTAGTCACGGTGCGGCCTTATCTTATCTCACCATGACACGCTGGCTAATGTCTGGTAGTTACTCTCTAAGTCATGCACTTCTGTCAATGACTTCAACTTGATCCCCTTCTGGCGTGGGATGTCTACTGGCCTTGTTCGTCCTCTGGCTTGGTCGCCCTCTGCCTCAAAAACATTGGTTTTATTTCTATTCCTTAAAATCCGTCTCTAGGCAAAATCGCGACGTCTCAAAGGATTTATTTTACAATTCAATTTGACCAGACTCTCGTTGGTGCCCGAGCGCTCTGGTGTTTTCTATGTGAGGTCATTCCCCCGTTCCTCCTCCTCCTCCTCCTATGTACCCAGTACCTTTCCTCCCTACACATACCCCCCTTCCTCCTATGTGACATTGCTGGGTGAGAGTTCAAAGGTCAAAGGCCATCAAAATGACGTAGTGAATAGACCATAAACGCCATCTCCTGGACGGATAATGGAGCCATGACCCGATACTGTCATATTTATGGGGATAGGTCAAAGGTCAATCTTCACTTTCCATGACCCCGCGTTGCCTCTCTCGCCGCCTCTTCCTGTCCACGTGTTTTTACTAGTATAAAAAAGATGCTGTTGCAGCCGTGTTTTATAGTTCTTCTAAAAAAAAGGTCGCGCAGCTTTTTAACCTGTGAATTTATTCTTACTCTTGCTGTATATTTTATCCTGATTCTTATTGCCAGATTGATTTTGTATGAGTTGACTTCCTCTGTGACTATTCCTGAGTCTTGTTCAATATTGAACATATTCACACACACAGAGACGTACACACACATGCAGGGAGGCACACGCACACACGTACACACACATGCAGGGAGGCACACACACACACACGTACACACACATGCAGTGAGGCACACACACACACGTACACACACATGCAGTGAGACACACACACACACGTACACACACATGCAGGGAGACACACACACACACGTTCACACACATGCAGGGAGACACACACACACACGTACACACACATGCAGTGAGGCACACACACACACACTTACGCTCACATGCATTGAGGCATACACAGTCACGTACACACATGCCATGCGGCATAAACAGACACATGTACACATGTAGTGAGGCATACACATGAACTTACACATATACATACAAACTTCCACTTACACCCACACACACAAACGTACACTCTTACGCACACACAGGCGCATGTACGCATGCAATTACACTCATTTAATCACATAACACTCACAATTTTCCCCTCGCCCTTGTTTAATTCACTGTTTGTAGAGCAGAGTTTGATGTGAATGTTGATGAAGCACCATCAACATAGACGGACCGCTCTGCTACCTGTGACAGATAATTAGTATTAACCTCCGATAATAATAATCTACTATATAATAATAATTGTTATTAATCTCTCCTAGTTTATATGATTGTCATTTATGGTACTTTTATCATTCTAATCGGGGCTGAAAATATGCTCAACTCTGGACTGTAAATTTTACACGACTTGGGGTTGTAAATTTGCTTGAGTCGAGGTTGTAAATTTGCATGATACATGGTTTGTAAACATCAACCCTTTGGTTGTGAATAGATGAACCGTTTCTCGGTGTAAATTTATATGGCTATAAATACATGCTTATAAATGTTTATTTTATATAAAACAATATGTTTCTTTTCTAAGCGTTTTATGTATTTTTTTTTAATTTGTTCAATTCCAAATTACTGAGTAAAATTAAATTTTAAATATGTTTTCCCTACTTGATTCAAATTTCTAATTTGTAAATTGGCATGTAATTTTGGAAATTTCAATATTTTCAAAATGTTTAGCCGAAGGAATACCTTGCTAGAACTAGGCGAGTAAACGGTATCTAAAATAACTACGTTCTGGGGAAAAAAAAATAATTTTCCTGTTTGTTTTCAAGGTTTGAGTCTGACGACGCCACTTTTGAACGCTCAGATTTTGAGATTTTCAGATTTTTACGTGTGAAAAATCCGCTCTGGAAACGGATAGTGTGAAAATTGAATTCCGTGGGTGATGTATTGTGTGCCTTCAGTGTTATCCACTGTGTGTGTGTGTACTCGCCTGAATGTACTCCCAAAAATGTGCTTGCAGGGTCGATCGCCAGCTCCTGAACCTGGCAGGCTCGCTGCCGGTTGTGTAATGATTTGGTTTGCGGCTGGTTTGTTGTACACCCCATACTCATCCTGTGAGCGGTAGCACAAAAATGAAATGATAAAACATGATCACATCCCGTTCTCTCAACCAATAGTTCCCGTTTTTTTACCTATCAGACTCGATAGGTTAAGTGGGTTGCTTGGGTTCGTACTTTTCTGATTAGGTTAAAGGTTGGATTTTTTAAGGGGTGGGAAGTCAAGAGAACTGGCTCCTTGATCACTACTCAACGAGTATTTTTATTTACATTTACAGTTTAACACCTTACAATTTACCAATTTACAGTTAACGCCTTTTAAAAATGATAGCTAGTAACAAACTATTTTTTTCACTGCAATATTTATGAATTTGCTGTATATTATTATTATTCATTTTAGAAAAGTCTGATGTTAATAGATAAATATATTTTCAATTAATAGAAGAATTGCTGTTTATGAATTTTAGTCTTCACACTAAACATCTTTGACTTCCACCCTTATACCTGTTTGATGTCTCTGCTTTTGATACACATTGTTGAACACGTCACTGTCTTTCACTCCTGTGTGTACTCTTTGCTAACTACACTTCACCTTAAATTAAAATAACGGCAACCATCTTGTTTCATCTGTTCCTCATGTTTTCTCAATGCCTTCCCCCTGTTCTACTCTGTTTTATACTGTGTGTGTGTGTGTGTGTGTGTGTGTGTGTGTGTGTGTGTGTGTGTGTGTGTGTGTGTGTGTGAGCATGTTCATCAATATAATAAACATAAATGTAATTTCTTAAAATAAACACACAAGACTCGCTCCTGAGCCGAGGGCCATGAGCTACAAGGAATGACTGAGGTCAAAAGGAGGACATGATAACGACACAAAATCTTGAACGAGGAATTGCCATAGTAAACAAAGAATTACTTCACATAAATGTATGATAAGAAAATAATTTTTTCTGGTGAAAACATGTTCAAGAGGAGCAAGGAGCTGATGTGTGACCAGCAAGTACATCCAGGTGAGCAGATCTAGGGGAGCAGATCTAAGTGAATAGATCTAGGTGAATAGATATAGGTGAGTAGATCGAGGTGAATATATCTAGGTGAGTAGATATAGGTGAATAGATCTAGTTGAATATATATATATATATATATATATATATATATATATATATATATATATATATATATATATATATATATATATATATATATATATATATAGGTGAATAGAACTAGGAGAGCAGATCTAGGTGAGCAGATCTAGGTGAGCAGATCTAGGTGAATATATCTAGTTGAATAGATCTAGGTGAATAGATCTAGGTGAATAGATCTAGATTAATAGATCTCGGTGAATATATCTATGTGAATAGATCTAGGTGAGCATATCTAGATGAATATATCATGGTGAATAAATCTAGGTGAATAGATCTAGGTGAGCACATCTAGATGAATATATCTAGGTGAATAAATCTTGGTGAATAGATATAGGTGAATAGATCTAGGTGAGTAGATCTAGGTGAGTATAGCGGATGCTGCCTCCTAATCACCTCCACCGCTCCTCTATCGGGGGCCCGTAGTGCCTGAGAATCTAACTGGTGATTAATTACTTTCTCCCACGATAGACGAATAACCTTCGGCGCATACCAAGGCCCGAGAAGGGCAATTAGCAACAAGGAGATGAGTGGGAGGAGGGAGGGGTAGGTGGGATGAGGTTAAGGAGGGAGAGGGGGAGAGAGGGAGGGAGAAAGAGAGGGAGGGAGCGAGAGAGAGAGAGAGAGAGAGAGAGAGAGAGAGAGAGAGAGAGGGAGAGGGGGAGAGAGAGAGGGAGAGGGGGAGAGAGGGAGGAAGAGAAGGGAATGGTGAAGAGAGAAAGGAACGGTAGGTGGGGGGGGGGAGAGACTGAAAAGCCTACACCCATTGAACACAATATCCAATAGTAACGTTAAACGTTGAATCAACGTTTAAACGTCAATTCAACGTTACACTTGGATATTGCATGTCAGGAGACTAATCCTAAAGGTTGGGTGGTAGGAGTTACGAGGGAACATTGAAAGATTTTTACCTTATTGGCGCCTGAGGAGAAGAGGCGATAAGGACAGTCTAGCTAGGAAGAATGGTGCAGGAGCATAAAGAAAATGACGCAGGTGGAAACTACACAAATCACAGAAAATACATAAGACAAATATGACACGTGCAGATATGACTCAAAGATCTGTACAGTCGATGGAAGGTCGAGCGTCGGAACCGACGAGTTGAAGTTCAGTCCTTGCTAACGCCACTTGATGAGCACAGTGAAGGAAACAGTGAGAGATCGAACTATTTATGGTCAGATGAACACAAATTAACCTCCCTACACCTCTTTGCACGAGAGCACACACAATTCCCACTTAATGAGGCCAACCCCACCCACCCCCAAGCTGCCCACCCCGAAAACCCTGTAGTCCCAGACCAGACCCCATCCTTCCACCTCCTCTAACCCCTCCAGTCCCCACCTGCCAGCACCCCTTCTCCCTCCAGCCCCTGCTGACAGGCTCCCAGTCTCCAGCTCATTATAACACCGGCTTTAATCTCGCCAGATAAGACCAACTCACTGAAAATTCGATGTCACTCTTTACTTAGACCGTATCGCCTCTCCAGATGTACCAAAATGAACAGCATCTGCGCCGTCATCACTTCCAGTTAGTCAGCAAGCATCTGGAGTTAATGCTCCTGCTCAGTCAGCAAGCATCTGGAGTTAATGTCCCTGCTCAGTCAGCAAGCATCTGGAGTTAATGCTCCTGCTCAGTCAGCAAGCATCTGGAGGTAATGCCCCTGCTCAGTCAGCAAGCATCTGGAGGTAATGCCCCTGCTCAGTCAGCAAGCATCTGGAGTTAATGTCCCTGCTCAGTCAGCAAGCATCTGGAGGTAATGTCCCTGCTCAGTCAGCAAGCATCTGGAGTTAATGTCCCTGCTCAGTCAACAAGCACCTGGAGATCATGTCACCTGCTCCGTCAGCATCTTGAGGCATTGCATCTGCTCAAAATACATTCAAATTCACTCAAAAATATTTAAATACAATAAGAAACACTCACAATAGACTCAAACACACTCATATCTGTTCATATCTGTAAATCGAGATAACTGTGGTTATCGATACTTCACGTCTGTATCCATTTGCTTGAGTTACGACTTCATCCTTGTCGCAGAGCAAGGACTAGATACATTATTCATGTTACTCTTGTCCAGTAGCTGCTATAGTTACTGGGCACTACAGCACTATAGCTATATAGTGTTCCGATGCTGTACACTATAGGGTAGTGTACAGCATCGGAACACTATGTGTACAGCCTCAGTGTGAACAGCATCAACGTCTTGGCTCTCTTGATAATTTTAACCAGGTCCACTAAAGTCGCAGGTCACTGTACTTTATCCACTCAGACGCTGATAGGTGATTCGTATTGAAAGGTTCTAGTGCCGCATGTGCCTATTACTCCCACACACACGGATGTGGCCCATAGTTACTCAATCGATCTCTGTTCACCATGGGAGCAGGCAGCCGGTGAAATCGTGTTGAAATTCACCGGATTCATATATATACGGAATCTAGAGACACACACACACATTTATATTCGTACATACATACACAGCCACTATATATTCTTTCATCCACACACAACGTGGGGGGGGGGATGCTTTGCGCGTGTGTCAGTGGGTGAGTAAGTGGGTGTAAGTGGGTGAGGGAGTGGGTGTGTAAGTGGTGGTTCCGTGCAGGCGGCCAACGACCGACCAGGAGACGACAGCTCCATTGACAAACGGTGCCGAGGGACACTCGGCTCCTCCTCTTCTCTCCCCTTTTTTTTG
>NC_091151.1:45509636-45529636 GCF_040958095.1 Procambarus clarkii | reverse complement strand
ACCCAAAGAATCTTCGCCTTCCTGTATATCCCTGTGTGTGTGTGTGTGTGTGTGTGTGTGTGTGTGTGTGTGTGTGTGTGTGTGTGTGTGTGTGTGTGTGTGTGTGTGTGTGTGTGTGTGTGTGTGTGTAGTTACAAATAGTATAGAATAACACATAGAATAATATAGAATATACAAATAGCACAAATAGTATTTACTATTTGTGACTGAAGAATCGAGCTATTAGCTCTTAGCCTTTCTAGCCAATCTATTTTTCCTCTGTTATATCAACTTCATATATTTCTCGTTAAAACATACACACACACATCCCCAGGAAGCAGCCCGAAGCAGCTGTCTAACTCCTTGATACCTATTTACTAGGTGAAATGAACAAGGTGAAGTAAACAGGCTACGTGAACAGGCACATCATGGTAAATCTTTGATGAAAGAATCTTTGCCCATATGTTTCGGCCTCCGCCGGGAATCGAACCAGGGCCATTAGGACCACAACCCCCGAGCGCAGTTAAATGTGCTTGCACACGCTTTTTGTGCATGCGAGCGCTTATGTATGTATAATATTTCCGTCACTAAGTGCGTAAAAACACATGTGAGGCGAACGCACAGACAGAGACACCCGGTGGATGAGAGCGAGACGGACAGGAGCAGGAGAGAAATAAGGTCTTCTCATCCCTGGGAAACATCACCTCTTGGTCGCAGACTCCTTCATCACTCACGGGGAAAATAAAAGACACCGAATATTATCTCTCCTAGATCTGTCAGGAGCACGGGTGGCGGAGGGACGCGCCGGAGGTGTGAGAGGATGAGTTAAAGAAGTGAGTCAAGGAACGAAATGCCAAGGAAAAGAAACAGCAGCAGCAGCAGCAGCAGTTAAAGTAACAGGAGCAGCAGTAACAGCAGCAGGACTCGGTTCGTGAGTCTTGCAAAGGCCGCCCTCGGTGAAGCCACAACGGGTATTGATATCAGCTGCAAGTGAAGACTCGTATTAAAAGCACCCGAGGGAGAGGAAATGAAGCGAGATGACGGCCGCCTCAAGATGCTTGCAGCCTCCCTCTCCCGAGAGGATCTCGCAGGCGGTGGTGTGGTGGTGTGTTGCGGGGTTGGTAGTGGTGTGGTAGTGGTGTGGTGGTGGTGTGGTGGTGAAACTTTTGGTGATGTAATAGTGGTTAGGAATTGTGGTGAGGCTTGTACTAATGTGTTGATGGTTGTGGTATTATATGTTACTGAGGCTTATCGAAGTGCGGAGGAGAATGGTTGTGGTATTGGTGATGGTGTAATGGTTGTGGGAGCATAGTGAGGGTTGTGATGGTGGTTAGTTGTGGCTGTTGTAGTGTTGTAGTAGCGTGGTGGTGGTGGTGGTGATAGTGTTTCGGAGCTTATGACAGTGTTGTGTGTCAAGTGATGAAACCTGTTATGGTAGCAGTGGTAGTCTGGTAGTGTGATGATACGTTAACAAGTATGGGTGATGAATTGTTGTGGGGTGGTCATTGTATTAGTCACGTGAGATGATTGGAAGTTAATGGCGATCGTGATTGGGTATGAGTGTCGTTAGTGTAGTATTGGATGGTGATGGTGGGTGGTGGAGATGATGGTGTTATGGTGACATGCTAGTTGGGCGGAGGTGAGTGACGGACGCTGTGTGCGGTGGTGTTGTGGTTGGCTATAGACTGGTATAAGTATCTTGATCAACGAGGAACAGAGAGCCGGCAGGATAACAGCTTATTTGGGTATGATGTTTCGCCTGTTTCCTCATTGGCTAATGTAGCCGATTTCTGAATGGTCTTGGTGTGGCGGTGTGAGAGCACGAGGAGAAACACATTCACTTAAGATAATCAGGAATACAGTGAGCGCCTCGTCTCCTTACAGCTGGGTCCAACCCCTTGGGCTGGATGGTAGAGCGACGGTCTCGCTTCATGCAGGTCGGCGTTCAATCCACGTCCGTCCACGTGGTTGAGCACCATTCCTTCCCCCCATCCCATCCCAAATCCTTAACCTGACCCCTTCCCAGTGCTATATAGTCGTAATGGCTTGGGGCTTTCCCCTGAAAAAATCTCTCCCCTTCCCTCCTTACAGCTGGGTTAACCAGGGTTAACCAAGGTTTCTGATTGGCATTTAATGCTTTATTACCCAAACGTCATTTCTTGGCCGTTATGTTGTACCGATTTAGTGACTTGTGTAAATTTGTGAAAGATAGTGACTTGGTACTTACCAGACAGTAACTGAGGAGTGGAAATGTAAACTGAACTGTTAATTGTCAACACAATCCAAAGAAAGAAAGTCAAGGAGCAGCTGAAGCATCGTTGAACAGAGACGTAAACTGGAGGGGACTGAGTCTCCTGTGAAGGGTTTGATGTGGTCATTAGTATTCTGCAAGTTACAACCCCTCATTGGACATTTTGCTAAAAAAAAAGTAGTTTACCCTGTGTGACTTTCTCAAATAGCGACTGCCTCATTAAGAATAAATCTTTACATGTAATAAAGATCTTGACCGATTTATATTTCGTTTTTCAAAAAATAATTTACTTGTAACAACAAAATAAGTGCCTGAGTTTCCGCGGAATATTCCTTTATTTTATAGAAACAACAAATGTTCAACAATTATTTTTTAAAATCTTGAATATATTTTTCACAAAATCAAAATAAACTTTTGATTTCTAAAACAATTACTGACATATTGAAACTTCTAAGTATTACCATTTTTATTATGCTAACAGTTCTGAACTCTGGCAAATATTTTATGACATTCATAGTTAAAACTCCTTCACTTCATACATATCATCAAATGATTGATGATTGGCAAATGCATAATCATACATAAAGAATAACAGAGGAAGAATATATATATATATATATATATATATATATATATATATATATATATATATATATATATATATATATATATATATATATATATAGTCGTACATAATCCACAATAAACAATATATTGCTGTCCATCCGGTCACATGATCACCAATAATATAAAATGTTTGTTTCCATTTTGTTAATTAAACAATAGGATTCAGTTAGAATTATGAAATATTACATAGTTCAAATGAGCTCAACATTGTTGCCATTATGTATTGTTGGAAATCATGTATTGTCAGATTTTTCATCATTTCTCTCACTCGTGCAGAGTTCCATGAAGGATAAACAAAAGTAATGAGTTGGGCTGATATGCTTGACCGCATACGAAGGTTTATGAAGGTGTATAGATGAGCATGGAGGTGTGTTGACCAGACCACACACTAGAAGGTGAAGGGACGACGACGTTTCGGTCCGTCCTGGACCATTCTCAAGTTGATATCGACTTAAGAATGGTCCAGGACGGACCGAAACGTCGTCGTCCCTTCACCTTCTAGTGTGTGGTCTGGTCAACATACTTTAGCCACGTTATTGTGACTCATCGCCTGCACATGGAGGTGTATAGATGAGCACGGAGCTGTATAGAGGTGTACGGAGCTATAAAGAGGTGTACAAAGCTGTATAAATCTGTTTAATCGCTTATAGCGTTGAGTACAGAGGTTAAGAGAGATGTGTGGAACTGTTCAGATGAACACAGAAGTATATTTTATGTAATAGCTGGTTACATGTGGCTAGTTTGGATGTGGGAACCGTTCAGCTATGTTCAGAATTTTCAACACACAGTTTCTGAACTTCCAAGACACGTCAAGGAACTGGGAATCGCCTCGTCTGCAGTGTTAAAGATTTTCCGGTGAGAAATATTAAACTTTGATTTGACATTTTTAATTTTAAACTGTTCGTATACTGTAAGGTCTGTGGCGAATGACCAGTTGCATTTCGGTCGAAAAATGGTATACATAGATACCAGCTTTGCATCTGTGCATACCCAGCTGTGGAACCTGTGTGCACAAGGGTTCCAGCAGTGAGAGTTCCGTAAGACAGTTGGTTCTAACGGGCTCCAGCTGCGTGCGTTCCGGACGACAGATGGCACACACTGACGCCAGCAGGACCTGACAGAGATTTTAATACCGAATTCATAGAGCGGGATGAATATTACGAATTACCTGACGCTTCTGCGAGCACAGGGAATCCCAATAACCTGGAGCAAAGGTGACTGAACTTCATTCACGTTGACGATTGTGCTTTGTCCCACTGTGACAGAGGGCTGCACTGGGCGCCGCTCTCCAGTACTACTACCACAGACAGTTGACCACTACCCGCCAAACACACACCGAAACTACGACGTTGGTACAACGTTGGAACAAGTTTTAACACTTCCTAACCAGTTATAACAACCAATATAGCAAGTTGTAACAACGCTCTTATACGTCATAAACACGTTAAGCCAAGATTTAACAACTTTATTACAAGTTGTAACAAGCGGAAAATAGAGACAGTTTCGGTTTGTGTTTCCAGGGATAGTGCTAATACTGACTTTTGGCCATTAGAACTAGCATTGACTGTTGGTCACTATTGCTAGCACTCTTCCGTTGGCCACTAGAGTTAACGACTAGTTCCATCACTGTACAAGCACTATTCCATCTTCGTACCACCTCTGTTTCGTCAATTGTATCGCCACGGTTCCATCATTGTATCGCCACGGTTTCATCATTGTATCGCCACGGTTCCATCATTGTATCGCCACGGTTCCATCATTGTATCGCCACGGTTCTATCATTGTATCGCCACGGTTCCATCATTGTATCGCCACGGTTCCATCATTGTATCGCCACGGTTACATCATTGTATCGCCACGGTTACATCATTGTATCGCCACGGTTCCATCTTTGTACCGCCTCTGTTTCGTCAATTGTATCGCCACGGTTACATCATTGTATCGCCACGGTTCCATCTTTGTACCGCCTCTGTTTCGTCAATTGTATCGCCACGGTTCCGTCATTGTACCGTGTCTGTACCATCATAAAGACAGGCGATGCAGACCTAAGGGACTCCGGGTACTCCCAATAACACGAAACCTCCTCTTGACTCCATGAATACCATTACCTCAAGAGCCATGGTTGGTGCGTTCTGGGTATTGCCTGCTTTCTGATGGTGTATCATGCTCTCGATGTGTGTGTGTGTGTGTGTGTGTGTGTGTGTGTGTGTGTGTGTGTGTGTGTGTGTGTGTGTGTGTGTGTGTGAGTGTGTGTGTGTGTGTGTGTGTGAGTGTGTGTGTGTGTGTGTGTGCGTATGTGTGTGTGTGTGAGTGTGTGTGTGTGTGTGGGGAGGGGGTATGTGTGTTTATTTACTATTTGTATTTGCAGAATCGAGCTATTAACTCTTGGACCCCGCCTTGCTAACCAATTTATTTTTCCTCATATGTCTACTACATATATTTATCTTACACTCGCACATCTGCCCGTAGCAGCTGTCTAACTCCCAGGTACCTATTTACTGTTAGGTGAATAGAGGCATCAGGGGTGAAAGAAACTCTGCCCATTTGTTTCCGTCTCTTCCGGGGATCGAACCCGGGCCCTTAGGACTACGACTCGAGTCATAGTGAGTGAGTGTAATTATGATCCTAGTCGTAATCATAATTTCTAACTTCCTCTCTATTGCTGCTGTTTACATGTAAAATTTGCGCAATTATCTACTCGTTTATTGCCTCTCCCTCTTATTCCTACATTCATCCTCAGCCTCCCTTCTCATCCTCTCTCACATCCTCTCTCTCCCCCTTCATCTCTCTCTCTCTCTCTCTCTCTCTCTCCTCTCTCTCTCTCTCTCTCTCTCTCTCTCTCTCTCTCTCTCTCTCTCTCTCTCTCTCTCTCTCTCTCTCTCTCTCTCTCGCCATCCCACTACCAAGATCAGGCACCACTCAAGAAAACGTCAAATAATGCAGTCCAAAAGCGCTTACAACTTTCTCCGCTTTCTTTCTTAAAGAATGACATCCACATTTCTCTCTCATACAGATGCACAACAAGGTCACCCCCTCCCTCCTCCTCTTGCCCCCCGCCCCCCTACCACCACCACCTCACACACACCCAAACATTTGATCACAGGACGAGTTGAACCAATAAATCCATGACTGATTTATGCGCTGGTTATCGGAAAATAATATATGATAATTTTAGCTCGCTTCGAGGCTTCTCTCGTCCCCCCCACCCCCCACCCCCCCAATCCTCCCTTTGGGGCTGATGCGAGAAATTCACACATTTTCAATCCCGGGAACACACAAAAGGCCAAATGTCTGCCTTTTAAATGTCGAAGTATTGAGTGTTGAATATAGATTGAAGAGTCCCCGGGCGCGAAGTTGTTTTGATATATTATTGCTTGACGATTATTTGGATCCTTTGATAATTACTCGCTTGTAGGTATGATCACCTATGTGCTTGCGAGCCCTGGTTAATTAGGTCTCACAATTATTCCTACAAGCTGCTTCTGCAGTCCTAGGAATACAGTGCTTTCATGATGGGATGATTTAGTGTTTCTAAATATCAGAAGAGCTGTTGTGTATAATTGATAAAACCTTAGCTTCCGGCCTGAGGATGAGACAGATTATATTACAGAGATTATCCTCACGGGTAATGTTGGGAGACTTGTAATCTACACCAGGTTTAGCTCTTGGTGAAGCGTCCAGCCGAGAACGTAAATTTAACATTACTCAATGAAATTATAATGACGTGATGTATCAAAGATAAATCTTCGAAGCAAGGCCGATGGTTCGATCCCGCAGTCATGCTCCGAAGATTTAACCATAACTGTAACATTGTTGCAGGCGATGAGTCACAATAACGTGGCTGAAGTATGTTGACCAGACCACACACTAGAAATTGAAGGGACGACGACGTTTCGGTCGTCGGACCTGACTTTCCTCCTCAGCTCTCTCTTGCCTATTTAATGCCTGTCCCTACCTGTCCTCTTCACAATCGACTTGAGAATGGTCCAGGACGGACCGAAACGTCGTCGTCCCTTCAATTTCTAGTGTGTGGTCTGGTCAATGTAACATTGTTATCCAAATAATTGTATATATGTCACCAACCATTTTCGTTTTTCAGGGTCTGAAAATTTCTTTATTGCTTAAAGCCTTAGTTAATTAAGCGTATTTACGCTTGAATCATAAAGTTAGCCTTAGCTACCACTGTTCATGAACCCCTGTTGAGCGGTTTACGTCCTCGATTTGCAAACGAGGAATTCGGCTCATACCACAGGCAAGATAGAAACTGTTGGGCACATATCCTTTCACGAGATGCGTTTGTTCACCCAGCAATATAATAGATGCTCAGGAGTTAGGCAATATCAACTGAGTCGTTTTCTCATCTGAAGTTGCTCACTGAATTGACCTCAACGGTCTCTCTTGTACGTGTACGTGAACGTGTACGTGAACGTGTACGTGAACGTGTACGTGAACGTGTACGTGTACGTGAACGTGTACGTGAACGTGAACGTGTACGTGAACGTGTACGTGAACGTGTACGTGTACGTGTACGTGTTTCTTATGGTGAGGATGGTTCTCCTGACGTCTCTGAAGACAGCTGGTAAATGGAACATTAACAATTTTTTCTTTCCATTTTAAGAAGAGAGAAGGAAAAGGTTATATTGCCTCTCTCTTTATTTATCTCTCAATATTTGAAGATCTCTCACTCACTCTCTCTCTCTCTCTCTCTCTCTCTCTCTCTCTCTCTCTCTCTCTCTCTCTCTCTCTCTCTCTCTCTCTCTCTCTCTCTCTCTCCTTCCTCTACCCGTATTATAATTATGATGCCCATCAAAAGCCAGCTTACAAGCTTAAAATCAATTGACAGATAACGAAGAGACAATTAATTAATGTAATGCCAACTTTAATTACACTGCGAGAAGTTACATTTAATGCACGTGAGTTGGACTGAGCTGAAGGAAGATCTTATTTAATTAATTAACGGGTTGAATTTAATTAAAGGTATATTTTTAAAAAGCTTTAATGATAAGACTAATGAGAAGGAGACGAGATATTCTCTAATATATAATGCTATTAAATATTTGTCTAAAATCATGAACTAGAGGAGAAAAAATGAAAGAATAGCGAATTATTTGGAAGAAAATATTTGGTTATACAAAAGCCAATACAAAAGTTTCTGATACGCAAATAGCAGTTAACCAACGTGATACATCCATGATAACGACAAATTGCGACGGGAAGCAACAAATGGACGGGTTAGTGACGCCATATTATGATTTTCGGGTAAACCTGGCAATATATGGGGCTATTATGTGGTGTTTTTTCGGTCCCATTTTCTGCCTGTCTCTCTAAATGTCTCTCATTTATCTCTCAGTATGTCTGTCGGTCGTTCAAACTGTTCCTGGATTTACTTTTGTTATTAACTGTCTTTCTTTCTAACTAACACAATGTTTCTTAATATATCACAGCCAGTGTCAATACAACTGTCATCTTGTTTACCTCGTATTGCAAGGATCACCATGAATGATACAGTGTTGCCACCGCCGCCTTGTGAGGGTCACGTGGTTCAGGTCCCCTAAAGCGGAACCTTCTAGCGAGGGACTAGCAAAAGGGACCCTAGTGAGAGCTACAATGAATGTGAAAACTAACTAGTTGCAATTAATAATGAACACCTTGCGAGGGGGTCATCGTTTCGTTAACATCCCCATATTGGTCTCTCATCTCAAGTTTTCCCACCAACCTATTACAATTCAGCTGTGCTTACTAGACAAGATGAAGACGGTGACAGGAATTATAATAAGCAGCTGGGAGTGTTCCTGACATGTTTAACAAGTATCAGAGAGCTCGAGTTCTATTTCCGGCTAGACAGGCCGATTAGAGATGCCGGGGAGGAGGAGGAGGGTGACTGGAAGATTTCTTGTGTCTGCGGGTGGGGGAGGGAGGGGGTTTAGTGGGGCCGGAAGGTGACAGGTGTGGGAAAGGTGGGGGGGGGGGTGATTGTTGGAGGAGTGAAGAGGGGGGGAGGTGTGGGTGGTGAGGGGAGGTGTGGGTGGTGAGGGGCGTTGTGGCGAGGGGGCGTTGTGGCGAGACGCCACAATGTCTTCCACCACACACCTTCCACAGGTGTTGGTGGAAGGTGTGGGGGGCGTGGGGTTGTGGGCGTGGGCGTGGGTATGTGTGTGTGTGTGTGTGTACGTGGGGGTGTGTGAAGGTGTGGGGGGGTGTGGGCGTGGGGGGGGTGTGGGCGTGGGGGGGGTGTGAAGGTGTGGGCGTGGGGGGTGTGAAGGTGTGGGCGTGGGGGTGTGTGAAGGTGTGGGCGTGGGGGTGTATGAAAGTGTGGGCGTGGGAGTGAAAAGAGGAATATCACACCTGTTCATGCACCGGAAATTAAGTCTCGCTGGTAGTCACCTGTAATATTAACTTGTCGTCGGGAATATTAATGTCTGCTCCATCTGTTATTTTATTTTCATTATCTATATTGCTAGTGTTGTTATTTTATAATTATACATTATTTGCTATTAATTTTTTATTATAATTGTTGTTAATAAAATATTTGTTATTTTTATTGATTCATTATCGTCCACTTCAGAGATAAACAAATCATTACCACACTGGTCATTGAAGTTAAACCATCATGTCTACTGATTAACGTCGTTCGTGTGTTCTGATTTTTGGAAACATATGTAAGTCATCACAGTGTATCCGTGAGCAATATAATTGGTGAATTATGGTGTGGGTGAGTGTGAGTAGTCAAGAGCACAGTAGTCTCAGGGGGGGACATATGAACTTCGTGGTCAAGATGTAGGTAAGGTCAAGATGTAGACTCTCCTCAACACGAGACCAAGTTCACTTTCCCTACTGTGCGCAGGCAAAGATTGTCTAGAGCCAGATTCGGGAAGCAGTTCCGGAAGCATTTGCGAACCTGTACATTTTTCCTCAATCTTTGGCGGCATTGTTTACAATTATTAAACAGTTAATGAGCTCCGAACTACCAGGAAGCTGATTATAATAATAACAACAGTTGATTTGGAAGTTTTCATGCTTGTAAATTGTTTAACAAATGTAACTATATCGTCAAAGATTGAGGAAAGAGGAACACATTCGTAAGAACTTGCGTAACTGCTTCGTGAATCTGTCCCCTGGCTCTCAGACTATGTTCGTTTAAAAACTCGTTTAAGAGTTAAATTTTGAAGGAAAATAACTTTGGAATAGCTGAAAGAAACATGAGTTTACAAGGGGCTATAATGTTATCAGAAGACCAACACCCGTCTGCAGCAGGTAACAATATGTGGTATTACAACATATTTGATCTTATGCTTATCTAATGGCTCACCTCACAGTAGAGTTGCTTTGATAGTGGATTGACACCAGGTACACTGCCTTGACCGGTGATTGACCTCAGTGGCAACGATTTGGCTGATAGCAGTGACTCTTTGTATATCTTTGCCAGCCAAAATCTTTTTCTTCTCGTGGTCAACAGGGGCTATTTTTCTCAGAGCAAATCGGAGACGTGAAGGCGAGGCACTACCTATTGGTCTAAACAAGCGAGTAAAAGTCTTGGATTGGCTGTATCTGGCTATCTTTGTTCTCATCCAGGAGTTTAAAGAGGCGATTGACTGAATCTTAGCAACAGAGTTCACCAAGATGATTTTAAAATAAGTATGTTTACAAATATTTACATGCACTTAAAAGAATGAAGTAGCTCATACTATTCTCTAGCTGTTTGTTCTAGACAACATATTCATATAATTTCTAAACATCAAATCAAATTGACTTCATATTCTGGGGCCAGATTCACGTACGTACGCAAGTACTTACGAACGTGTACATCTTTCCTCAATCTTTGACGGCTTTGGTTACATTTATTAAACAGTTTACAAGCATGAAAACTTGCCAATCAACTGTTGTTATTGTTATAAACAGCCTCCTGGTGCTTCGGAGCTCATTAACTGTTTAAAAATTGTAAACAAAGCCGCCAAAGATTGACAAAAGATGTACAGGTTCGTAAGTGTTTGCGTAACTTTTTTGTGAATCTAACCCCAGGGTGATAAATGTTTACATATCCATAATTCGATCTTTTGATCATCCGTAACCACAGGCAGCAATTGGGGTAGGAGACGGATGAGGAGGAGAGGTAGAAAAGGCTTTGAGAGGAGAGGGAGATGGCTGGGGATCTTAAAGCTTGATGAGAAGCTTAGGATGAGGTAGGTGGGTGAGATGGTTGGTGGATGAAGGGGCATATGTGCATGAGAGCAAAGGAAAAGTTAAGAAACTCGTTCGTGTTAGATTTGCTCTTGTTAGTGTTACTGAAATGTTACTGTAGTGTACATTAGAGTTTTGTTTGGTTAGTCCGTCGTTCCAAAGGTGTGGGAAGCTGGCGGAGACATGGTGATGTTAGCAGGTGGTGCTGGCTGGTAGTGCTGACCTTAGCCTGAGGTCCCTGTTGGACATCATAACGCTCACAATATTTAATTTATATTTATTTTTTAATTTAAGTGTTGATGCTGACAGTAATATTTCCATTCTGACTTGCAGAAGTTACACTAAATATCTCTGTCTGTCTGTATCTCTCTCTCTCTCTCTCTCTCTCTCTCTCTCTCTCTCTCTCTCTCTCTCTCTCTCTCTCTCTCTCTCTCTCTCTCTCTCTCTCTCTCTCTCTCTCTCTCACACACACACACACAAACACACAAATCAATTCCACACAGGGCGAGATGCGTCTGGGAGAAAAGCCCAATCGTTGAGCAACTTCAGGGGTAAAAGTGTCCATTTGACAGACAAGCTGCACAATATAGCCCCCAACTCGTAGCTGCGAGGCTTGTCCCAAGGAAAAACACTTGGTGCGGGACAGTAACTGGCTGCTATTGGTATAGACACGGCCCCTACCACCCTCTCTCTCCACCACCACCTCCCCCCCCTTCCCACCTCCACGGTTTTCTACCTCATCTACCTATCTACTATCTCCCATCCTCCCCATCCCTTGCCTTGTCCATATCTAAGCTCCCGTCTCCCACATTCTGTTATGAAAAAATTCCAGTTACCAATACTCCATTCTTTACTTTATTTTTTTTCATTCCCCGAAGGAGAAAGGTCGAAAGGAATGTCTCCAGACTAGTCCCAGAGCTGAGAGGTATGAGTTACAAGGAAAGATAAAGGGACTTTACAACCGGACTTTACTAGATGACAGCAGAAACAGGGGTATACATGATCCCCACATACATCATTCTCAGGGGAATTGATTGGTAGAAACAAGACTTTATATTCAGCCCCAAATAGAGTTATGAAAGCGTCCAATAGGTTGAGGAACCTGTATATCAATGGATTAAGGGTTGTGAGGTGAGACCATCACTGCATGTACTCACTTGGTGAGTACAACTAACTACACTATCACAACTCTACACCCTACACCAGCTCTCTCTCTCGCTTGCTCTCTCCAACCTTCCCACTCCCTCGTCATCATCACTCTACTAACTCCCTTCTGCGTTACTTCCATTCTATCCTACCTTTTCTCCCTCCATCCACGTCCTCCACCTTCCCATCACTTCTCCAACACTTCTCCCTCACTCCCTCCACACTGACCGGCGTTCCTATCTCCTGTATACAACTGGCCGTCCTGTCGTGTATTCCCAGGCAGACAATCGTTCTAACTTTTCATTCTAGTCGAGTTAAGCTTCCGTCAGATGGGTGGCGGCCGGTGTTGGAGGAGGGGGTGGTGGCCGGTGTTGGGGGAGGGGTGGTGGCCGGTGTTGGGGGAGGGGTGGCGGCCGGTGTTGGGGGGAGGGGCGGTGAGGAACCTATAGAGGGGTGAAGGAGCAGTAGTAGAGGAATGAACCAAAAGAGTTTATATGTCCATCTGATATAAGAGCGGCTTATCGGAAACCAATCTGAATATTTAGTTAGAGATACGCTAGTTTCTCGACGTCTCCTCTTCCTCCTCTTCCTCTTGCTCTGCCTCCTCGTGTTCTTTCACCTCTTTCTCTTCATCCTTCTTTTATCTCTTTATTATTATCTTCCGTTAAATTGGCGACACCTTCGTTCTCTCTCTCTCTCTCTCTCTCTCTCTCTCTCTCTCTCTCTCTCTCTCTCTCTCTCTCTCTCTCTCTTTCTCTCTCTATAATTGTGTGATTACAAGGTGAGTACATGTTTATTACACCTTGAATCTATCCCAAGTGGTCAGAGATTAATGTAGGCGGTCCATTAAATATCCAAAATAGCAACACTTAAGCTATTAACATCAACTCAACAGCCACACACTCACCCATCAACCCACCAACCACACTCACCCATCAACACACACCAACCACACTCACCCATCAACACAGCAACCACACTCACCCATCAACCACACCAACCACACTCACCCATCAACACAGCAACCACACTCACCCATCAACCCACCAACCACACTCACCCATCAACACACCAACCACACTCACCCATCAACACACTCCAACCACACTCATCCATCAACACACCAACCACACTCATCCATTAACACACCAACCACACTCATCCATCACTCCACCAACCACACTCACCCATCAACACACACCAACCAGGTTCAGCAAACAAATGACCAATTGTCCAACAAGAGATGACCAATCACAGTTCAAGTCCACAGAAGGCCTTTCACTTTCTCCCCACCTGCTCTCTCTCTCTTTCTCTTTCTCTTTATCTTTCTATCTTTATCTATCTATCTATATCTATCCCCGTGTTTTTGCCTGTCCCTATCTCACGGAATGAATCATCGTGTGCGTATGTGTGAAATAACCTTATCAAGACCCCCAGATGAATGATTGTCTCCATCAGTCTCTCTCCCGTGCTTTATCAATCACGTTGATTTCCCCCTTCTATCCATCAACTCACTTCATCAATCACATAAGCGCACAAAGCTTTATGCTGGAGGAGACGCTGGGATGGAGTGGCTGCGGGGAGTAGTAGCAACCTGGACCGTGTATAGTTCTGCTAGATCTCTTTACTTCAAAACTATATTCTTATGGACTGCATCTCTGTGTCTGTGTTTGTCTGTCTCTCTGTCTCTATTGCTCTCTAAGTCTGTTTCTAGCTGTGTCTTTTTCTCTCTGTGTCTCTCTTTCTCTGTCTCTGTCTGTCTCTCTTTCTCTGTCTCTGTCTGTCTCTCTTTCTCTGTCTCTGTCTCTCTCTCTCTCTGTCTCTCTCTCTCTCTCTCTCTCTCTCTCTCTCTCTCTCTCTCTCTCTCTCTCTCTCTCTCTCTCTCTCTCTCTCTCTCTCTATCTCTATCTCTATCTCATTTATATTTCACATCGGTTTCTGTAGGAGCGAGAATCATTCCCTCTTTTCTGTAACATAATACAGTTCTAGGTATGAGGCTAAAGAACTATAGATACGGATACAGGCTCGTTTAGACACATATGTATCTATACACATGTGTATTTATACACATGTGTATCTATACACATGTGTATCTATATGAACTGATACAGTAACTATTTTCCAAAAATTATAGTACTAAGAGCGACGATTATGACAAAATATATATATAGAAATTTTAGACCAAAGAACAAATAGGTAATTTGTTGTTCTATTTGAATATTATATCAACGATGTACAGAACATGTATTCTACCAGTATATATAGAGAGAGAGACCTTGCCGCTGAGTGGACAGTGCTCGGAGGTCGTAGTCCTAAGGGCCCAGGTTCGATTCCCGGTAGAGGTAGAAACAAATGGGCAGTATTTAATTCACCCGGATGCCTCTGTTCACCTAACAGTAAAGAGGTACCTGGGTGTTAAACAGCTGCTACGGGCTGCTTCCTGGGGATGTGTATGTGTGTGTGTGTGTTAGAGAGAACTATATGTAGTAGATATAATAGAGGAAAAATAGATTGGTTAGACAGACGGGATCCAAGAGCTAATAGCTCGATTCTGCACACACAAATAGTAAATACACACACACAATAATACAAATAGGTGAGTACACACGCGCGCGCGCGGAAATACACACATACAAAAAATATACACACGCATAAACTTACAAACAAACACACGTCCCTTGCTTGCAACTGCCTGTGTTTCACAGTGAAGCAGCAACACTCCAAACACTAGAGCATGGCACCCGCTCACCCAGCATACCGTCTCCCCCACTCCCCATTCAACATCACCCCATTATAGTCCCCCAGGCTACCCTCCATACTCCCCATGAGCACCCATACCCCTCCTCAGGTTATTCTCCCTACAGTCCTTCAGTTCCCCTATCCCTGTCGCCCCAAGATCCACACTCTCCCCACAGGTCCATACCCCCCTAATCCCCAGGTCCCCATCTATTCCCCAGGTCCCCACCTACTCCCCACAGGTCCCCCCTAATCCCCAGGTCCCCACCTACTCCCCAGGTCCCCACCTACTCCCCACAGGTCCCCATCTACTCCCCAGGTCCCCACCTACTCCCCAGGTCCCCACCTACTCCCCACAGGTCCCCATCTACTCCCCAGGTCCCCACCTACTCCCCACAGGTTCACTCTCATGTTTCCCACACCTTCCCTTTGACCCACCCTCCCCCCCTCTCTCCCCCACCCTCCCCAACATGCTATTACACTCCATGGCTCGTATATGAGGATCGCGAAGAGCAATACTCTACAGTAATACTCCCTCGCGGGGAAAATTTACTTGTCGCGGGAAATGTAAACTTTCCAAGCGAGTAATACTTTACCAGCGGGCAATACTCTGCTAGTGGGCTGTACTTTACTAAAGTGTATTACTTTACCTAAGGATAATATTTTGCCTCTCAGATACGCCACTTGAGAGGGGGATAATATTTCCTTAGATGTAACTGCTTTACTTATTGGTAAATCTTTCCCCCAGCAAGTAATACTTAATGGAGGTTTACTCTTGAAAATTCCCAATCCTTACAAAAAAATAATAAATAGATAATGAGATAAAAGGTGTATAAGAATTAAAATAAACGAGAACACACAGAGACGAGACCAGACAGACACAGAGGAGAGCGTACAGAGAAACTCAAGAGAAGAGATCTAGAAGGAGAGATGAATACAGAAAGATAAACACAAGACAAATAATGATAATAATAAATGTATATAGTTAGTTACAAGAAGATAAAAACATCACAATCAGTGATGAAGGAGTTCTTTAATTAGTTGGTAATTAATCCAACCACTTCCACTAATTATTTTGTGCGCCTAACTCCTTCGTGTAAGTAATTACTTTCCCTTCTAGGAAGTTTTGGAGGTCACGTAATGTGACCCAAAAGAAGTGATGAATAGAATGTATTGCGGGAATCAGCGAGGTACCTTACACACTCCAGGTACTGTGGGTATCAGCCAGGTACCTAACACACACGAAGTACAAGGAATTTTCTCGAGGATCTGGGTTCTAGGCTTGTCGAAATAACAGGTGACCCAAAAGCTGTCACCTACCTTTTCCAGCGCCTCAGTGTTGCAATGCAAAGGGGAAACGAACGCTGCATTCTGAATGCTTGCAATGGTTTATTGTGCCTTTTATGTAACCAATTTTGAAACCAATCATGCTTAATGATGCTTCAATTATATAAACAATCTGGTTGATAAAAGACAATGTAGAAGTGTATGTGGTAGAACGTCACAAGGCTCCCCCGGGTGCCATATATTGTCTTCTAGGCAAAAGGTCCGCAATAAATTAGGTGATCTCTCGCTCTCACACACACACACACACACACACACACACACATATATATATATATATATATATATATATATATATATATATATATATATATATATATATATATATAATATATATATATATATATATATAACAACAGTAGCAGCAACAAAATAGTAACAAAAAAGTAGCAACTGCAAAAAAAAACGGTAATTACAAACGACAACAACAGAAGAAACGGCAACTGAGGCAGCATAAACAGCAGTCTTGTGAAGCCAAAGTTCTCGGCGCCGTAATTGACAGAAAAAAAAGCAGGACGAGAGGTGGAAAGGAAATGATGCAAGGAAGGAGCAGCAGGAGTGAGAGAGGTGGAGAGCAGGGAACAGGGAGGAGGCAAGGGGGCAAAAACACGAAAGTAAAGGAGAAATAAGAGACGAGAGTAAAGAAGGAAATGATTGGAAAGGGAATAAAGGATTTTTTTAAGTCTATTATAAAAAAGAAGAAAGGGATAAGGAATAGTGAACGACAAGAAGGAGAAAATAATAGGAAGATAACGAGATGAAAAAGAATAGGGAGAACGATAAGGAACAGATCAAGATAGCACGAACGATAAGTACAAGAGAGGGAGACGAAAGAGATGCGAGGGGTGGTGGGAGGGTGTAATTAAGGGGTGTTAAAATAAAGGGGGCGCTCTGGAAGGGGACCTGGAGGACAAAAATGGTGTCTAATGAAGGGAGGGAGACTGGTGATTCCCGTGTCAAGTGGAGTGGCCGGCGGCTCCGACCCCCAGAGCTGTGATAGTGCAGCTTCTGGCTTTACGTACCTCAGGAAGACCAAACTTTGAGCAACTGAAACACACACACACACGCCACTGTGTGCGTGTGTGTGTGTGTGTGTGTGTGTGTGTGTGTGTGTTTTCTTCGCCTGTAGAATTAACCATCAGCTCGTGGACGCCACTTTTCACTGCTCGTTCCCTAATTCCATACATGTACCACTTACACCGCCTACTCACTACACCCACAACAAAGAGGTGTATCGCCACAACCCTTTGACTCGTGAACGTTCCTTGCTCCATGTTCTTTCTTTCCTCCTGAACATGTTTTCTTTGTTTATCCCACTCACTACCTTCTAGAATTGTACATACCGTGAGCATGTGCCCTCTTCCTATCTATGTCTCTCTCAGCTCCGGGTCTTGCCTTTAGGTAAACCTCCAATCCTATGGTTTCCCACTGTCGGGGCTAGGAAGCTTCTCAGGTTCATCAAGGGGCCTTTCTAGCCCAACCACTTTCGTTCTCCATTGACGCAACACATAAAACACATGCCTAATTCCTCGGTACCTATTTATTATTCGGTCAACCCAGGCACCCAGGCGCAAGGAATCATGACCGAAAATTTAACTACACTAACTATTGATCTACAGCTCCAATTTGTAATCTATTTTGATATGTGCTATTTTAGATGTGTCTATGCAGGAGCTGCATATTATACAATTGGTCTCACATAGGTAGTACAAAAGATATCTAGGCTTTCTTGTCTTGTTTCCCGATTGCCGCTCAAACGGTTTCAGCCTCAAAGATGCCACTCTTGATATTCTCTTCATTTGGGAATTTAGTAACGTTTGGTGTTATATCTGCTTGTATATGCTCCATTTCCAAATTCTAATTCACATTTTATTTTATTGTATATATATATATATATATATATATATATATATATATATATATATATATATATATATATATATACATACATACAAGGGAGGACTCTTGTCCTCCCACAGAGTCACTGAGTGTGTGTGTGTGTTTGTTGTTGTTCCATAGTTCCTGTCTGTATGTAGCACTGTTGCTGCTTAAGATGGAGCCGTTGTTAATGCTGTTGCTACTGTTACCGTTGCTGATTTTTCATGCTACTGCTGCTGCTGTTGCTGTTGCCCCTCCTACTGAGGGCACTCCTGTTAATGCCACTTTTGTTGAGAATGCCACTGTTGCTGCTCTTTTTGTTATTTTCACTGCTATCACGGTTGCTGCTGTTGTTACTGCTCCGGATGTTTCTGCTACTGAAGCAGCTGCTGCTTTAGAGTGCCTGGGTAAATGTAGATGAAATTCTGCATGCTTATTTAAAGCCCTTTGAAGCGATAACGTGATTAGATCATCTCGCTTTTTAATTCATTTTTTTGCTTCCATTTTTGAGATGGAGTCGAACAACTTTATGCAAACTGACCTCCTCTGAGTCTTAATATCTTCTCATGTGTGTCCTCCTCCTCCCTTTATCCCTTATCTCTATGTCTTATCCTGCAATCATCTCTGCTTCTTATTCTTCTCCTTCTCTTCCCTCTCTGTCTTTCTTATACTCTTCCTCTTCCTGTTACTTTATTTTTTTTTTTTACTTTTCTCCGTGTTCCCTTTCGTTCTCAATGCATTTAAATTCTCTACTCCACCATTACCTTTCAGCTATAAACCCACTCTCTCTCTCTCTCTCTCTCTCTCTCTCTCTCTCTCTCTCTCTCTCTCTCTCTCTCTCTCTCTCTCTCTCTCTCTCTCCCTCTCTCTCTCCCTCTCTCTCTCTCTCTCTTTCTCTCTCTCTCTCTCTCTCTCTCTCTCTCTCTCTCTCTCTCTCTCTCTCTCTCTCTCTCTCTCTCTCTCTCTCTCTCTCTCTCTCTCTCTCTCATTCCTTCCCTCTTTCCCTTGCCCCTCCCTCTCTCCTCCTCTCTAGAAAGCCTCCCTGGTCTCTCACTATGTCTCTCTCTCTCTCTCTCTATTTCTTTATATATTCTGTTACAACCGAATGTATAAAGCTATTATTTCTGAAATCTGATATCTGTTCCCTTCACTGTTTCTGTCTGTCTGTCTGTCTGTCTGTCTGTCTGTCTGTCTGTCTGTCTGTCTGTCTCTCTCTCCCTCTCTCTCTCTCTCATGATTTCTTTAGAGAGAGAGAGAGAGAACAGCTCCTGTTAGCTGTGAATTCGTCTATCCTATATTTTCTAACTAACTAGAAACAAACAGATAACTTTCACCAGGGGGCGGGAAAGAAGTGGCTTGGGTAGTGAAAGTGTTTAGGGTGGAGCTGGCCGGAGAGACATGAATGGCGTGGGGCACAGAGTGACTTGGAGGGCGGGGTAGTTGGGAGGGTAGGGGAAAAGGGGAGTAGGAGATATATTGGAGGGAGAGAAGAAGGGAGATGGAGCCAAGGAGGGGGTGCAAGGGGAAAGGAGGGAGAGTGGGGGAGGGTGGGAGACATTTAGACGGAAAGGGAGAGGGAGATATGAGAGATGGTGGTAGTCAACCACTATTACTACTACTATTATTTCTGCAGCTACAACTATTTTATCTATCTAACACAGAACGGTTCAGTTAGGTGCTTAGGTTCTGCAGGCAATTCATCAACCCGTCTTCAGGTAATATTCATCCAGCGGCAGACCTCCAAAGGAGCATTCATCAATTTTAACATGCTATTCATGCAAAATAATACCTTTCTCAGATATTAATTAATATATATTATCATATTGTGCATAATTAGACGCAGGTTTGGTCATGGAAGATT
>NC_091151.1:45474636-45504636 GCF_040958095.1 Procambarus clarkii | reverse complement strand
TTCACATCTCAGTGATTGCTAATTTTCCTTCCAAGAAATTGGACAGTTTCATTTTTTTCAGAAGACGTTTCACGTCTTCTCAAATTAATTTACCTTTAAATTTTTTAATTTATCTCTATTTAGAATACCAGTTACACTTTCGGCCAAAGTCAGCCTTCAAACGCCAAGGTGCAATTCTTTCTTCAAACCCCCACTTCTAGGGTTCTTTCTCTTTGCAATGATAAAGTCATAGTCACTCCCAACATTCCTCTAGAGCAGCATCGACCCGGGTTCGAGCCCCGGGGTAGAAAGGAAAGATTGGTAACCGATTTTTAACTGTTGGCGTGCTAACCCAGCAAAATTAGGATCGACCTGGTTGTAGGCACAGTGAGGGATTGTGTTCCAGGTAAAGCTAATCTCTTGAGACTTAAAATGAGCTCAGGAAAGGAAAAGTTGTGTAAACACCTTCCCTTCCCCACCAATCTCCCTTCTTTAAGTACGAACTCGTAAGTAAAGTGCGCGTCTATCGCTAGACCAATAAATGATCAACTCATTATTAAATTCTCCCATTTACTGTGAAACGATACACCACTCTATATAATTCTCGACTCTTTGGATCTCCAATCAATCACAAAAAAAACGCAAGAAAGGCCATATTTTGGGCTCAGACTGATATATTTATGTCTCCAGAGACCTTGCATCGTGAGCGGCCAACTTTGCATTTCAATGAAAGTATTCCTCAATAACTAAAGTGAAAGAAGGGATAGATAGTCATTACCATAAGTGAGAGGTTCAGAGATCAGCGCTCCTTGACACAGGAAGGAATAGGGCGTCTAAGGAAAAAGATAGGGGGAAAGAGAAGGGGAAAGAGAGAGGATTAAAGGAGAGGTGAAGTGAGATTGGGAGAGGAGACAGGACTGATGGAAGGGGAGGCAATAAGTGTAGAAATGGAGGGAGAATGGAGAGGGAAGAGAGAGAGGGAAGAAAGAAGGAAGGGAATTATCATGGGAAAGCTCCAAACCATTATGACAATATAGCCCATGGAAGGGGGTCTGAATAAGGATTTGGGATGGGACGGGGGAAAGGGACGGTGTTCAACCACTTGGAGGATCAAGGATTGAACGCCTACATAAAGCGAGACCGTCTCTTTACCGTCCAGCCCAAGAAGGAGAGAAAAATGAGAAGAGAGAAGGGGAGAGGAGAGTGGGAAGAGAGAATAGAGAGGAAAAGATGAAGACATTGGACAGCCGAAATATGGTACAGGGGTGTACATACCCTCGTGAGCGACTAGCTAACGAGGAACGAAGCTGGACTGGAGCTGAATTGTGTGTTGAAAGAGACCCAAATAAATTGACCCAAACAAACACAAACAAATAAGAAAATAAAGTGACTAAAGGATCAACAAATTTCAAAAGGGCGTTGGCAGAGGATAGAGAGAAGCAAACAAATACCCGACTACATTGAGCCGCTGAGAACACAACCTCACCACTGTAGAGGAAAAGCAAAACACTGCAAACAGAACACTAGTAGTAGTAGTAGTAGTAGTAGTAGGCATCTATCAGTCTCAGGAGACTATGGAGTTGCGCTCTGGTTGTCGGTCTGGAGTGGCCTCTCCAGAGCACAAAGCCTGGGTAGGTTGAAATGAGGGAGAACCGGTCACCTATGCAACAGAACAGAACACCAACATATAAGATATTTGGGGGGGAATTGGCGGAGTCGACGATGAGACAACGTTCAATATGAGTAACGGCAGAACTAGAAGCTACGAATGGATGCTGTAGATACAGATGAGCCGGTGAGAGAGAGATGTTAGGGATGATGCCTTTCTGCGGAAGTGTTGTTAACATAGAGAACGGAGTACGGGATTAGGTATTCGAGGCAAATTTAATGAGAAATTTATCAAGAAATTAAGATGAGCAACATGGGCAATGAGAAACATTGCCTGTTTTACTTGTAGCTGGAAGGACTTTTAAGATAATATTTGATTCTGTTAGTACATCTTGATGGGGTATATTTAGATAATATATGCTGTGGTGTAAGAACAACTGGGGGAAGAACAATTATGCAGGATGAACTGCGCAGGAGCAACTATCCGAGAACAAATACATAGGAACAACTACACAGGAACAACTACACTGGAACAGCTATACAGGAAACACTTCACAGGAACGACTATAAATGAACAACTATGCAAGAACATATACGCAGAAACAATTATGGAGTATCAGCTGTACAGGAACAACTGTACGAGAACAACTATGCAGGAACAAAATACACAGGAACTGGCATTCATTTTGCCACCCGCCTTGTAGCTGACACCACTCAACCTGACGTCCGCCAAGAACGGATTACGTCGGCCAAGTACGTCCGCCAGGTACGTCCACCAGGTACGTCCACCAGGTACGTCCACCAGGTACGTCCACCAGGTACGTCCGCCAGGTACGTCCACCAGGTACGTCCGCCAGGTACGTCCACCAGGTACGTCTACCAGGTACGTCTACCAGGTACGTCTACCAGGTACGTCCACCAGGTACGTCCGCCAGGTACGTCTACCAGGTACGTCCGCCAGGTACGTCCGCCACGTACGTCCGCCAAAGACGTCAGCTTTTAGTAATGAAGAAAAACCTCATATTTTGCACAGGACAAGAGGTCAAGGCTACTCGGAATTATATTTCTCGCTCTCGGGAGGAGACCAGATGCTGAACTGCTTGACCCGAGAGAAGAAATATACCATCTCATCAAAGACAAACTTTATTACTGTTGCAATATAAAATACGTTTCACCAGAATGTAAACAACAAGGGAGGGGAGTTAATTATTTATTTTGAGGGAGTCATTGAATGATAATGTAATTAATGACTATATGTGGAAAATTAGTATGCTGATCTTTGTCGAGAGTGATGTGTCCGACTCTGTCTATACTCTCAGTAATTAGTATTATAGCTGATTTGTTAATATTTTTTTTATTTTTAGTGCCTGTCATTCGTAATTGTCATTCTGAAAGTTATCAGTTTACTTTAGAAATGTGTAGCCTGTATATAATAATTGTCCCCTACATTTAAATCTCTTTTAAAGACATGATACATCGATGATACGTTTCTTTATTCAAATTTCCAAACCAAAATATCTTTCTTCTTAAGGTATATAGATTTCAAACAATATTTTGCTTTCGACAGTGAAAACAAATTGACTTTTCTTATTGACTTGTGTCACTTGCAATCGAAAACTAAATAAAGTATTAATCTCATAATTCTTTTCTTTAACACTGTTGCTGTGGAATATTTCTTTACGCTATTATCAATACTTAGACAATAACAAACTCGTGGATGGGTTTTGAATTATGTTCAGCTTTCATTACTTATGGAGTGACCTGACAGCTGAGTGGACAGCGATTCGGATTCGTAGACCTGAGGTTCCGGGTTCGATCCGCGGTGGAGGCGGAGACAAATGGGGAAGAGTTTCTTTCACTCTGATGCCATTGTTACCTAGCAGTAAATAAGTACCTGGGAGTTAGACAGCTGCTACGGGCTGCTTCCTGAGGGGGTGTAACAAAAAGGAGGCCTGGTCGATGACCGGGCCGCGGGGACGCTAAGCCCCGAAATCATCTCAAGATAACCAAAATATGTAAAAAAAAAAAAACGTAATCTAAAAATGGGTCTTCCATGTTCATTGTATGTAAATCATTCTTTGAAATTTCTATATACACAACTAGAATAGATAATAATGTTAATTGGTATTTGAGACAGTGCAGTTTTGTGTTACATTGTATGATAAATAACACGAAAAAACGCCTTTGTGGACGACAGCCAGATTGATAAGCTTGGCTCTTCAGAATGAATTGATCTCTTCTTCTTCAATTCACCCTGTCCTCTACCTCCTCGCTTGTCTTCTCTTCATCTCTTCCACTCCTTACTTCGTTTTGGTCTATAGTGTATGCTTAAACATAAACAGCCACAGATTACACTTTGATCTGTGAAGACTGACACCAATACTTTACATAGTAACCATAAGTACAAGGATATTTCCTGTTAGCCACAACGACATGGATAATAAACTTCCAGAGAAAAAGTACCTCACTACCTGCCTGTAGGGATGGACTCTCCCTTACCTCCTGAAGGGATGGACTCTCCCTTCTGCTCCAGTTAGGGACGGATTTCCTCCTGCTCCCAGTGGGGACATACTCCATCATGCTCCTGTGGGGGCGGATTCGCTCCTGTTCCCTCTAGGGACGGACTCTCTCCTGCTCCCTCTAGGGACGGACATTCGCCGGGAAGCAGAACACAGCCCTGAGGAGATTACCATCAAAGCCCTTCCCATTTTCATAAACACCTTCACCAACCCAGAATTGCTTTAATTCCCGTAACAAAAAAGAATATATGCGCCCTCTAAACTAAACTGTTTAAAGGAACCCCAGTATTAAGTCCAATCCGGGTAAGAGGCATCGTGACAGTAATACCAGCTTGGTCTCGTAGAGTCTTGCGTATACGCAAGTTATACTCCGACGGGGCTAATATGCTGCGTATATCAGCACTAATGAGGCAGAGTATGTTAAGTAATTACCGAGTATTACCCGTGACCTAACTGCCGAGTAGGGTGGGTAATATATGGGGGAGTAATATATTAATCTAATACGAATGCCCAAGTGGGAATGACCAATTAAACTATGTGTATGTGTGCTTACATGGTATAGCTGACGTAATAATGCCTACTGGATGTGTAGAATCACCTGAAACACATTTGCACGTAATTATTTATTTGTTTGGTTCATTTCTTGACCAGAAGTTGTGAAGTGTATTTGTTTCCACCCCCGAGGCCCTCCGGTTTAGTCTAAGTGTTCACTAATCGCACACCATATATTGATGTTACCTTATATCACTCACACTTTATATAATTACATTACCTTATATCTATCACACGTCTGGACTTGACACGGGACCAGAACTTGATAAGGGTTCAAGACGGACCGAAACGTTGTCACTTATTTTCAAATGTGCGTTGGTGTTCAGCCTCGTTGTTGTGACCAATTCACCGCATACGTTACCTAGTATCGCAGTGGCTCATCTCTGGCTCCAGTTTCCACCTATGGCTTTGTGTATGTCTATTAGTATTTAATAAGTCGTAATCCTATTTCGGCAGGTTTTTGAGTTTCATAAGAGGGTATCATTCCGATGCTGCTTATTCCAGTAATAATTTACGTAGGTTGAATACCTTTTCCCGAAGGATTTCTTGTCCCGCTCCCTTATAGTTGTTCTTATAACAGACACCTTTAAACATGCTACTGACGTTATCCTATTTATATGTGCTTCTGTTGTGAGGTTCAGTTTCTACACTCAGATGCTTCCTGTTTCCGATATCTTTAGGTTCTTTCCCTTCGTTCTATACTGCCTTTTTAGCTTAGTTTCCCCTCTACTCATTCTCATAAATCTGCACTTTCAGCGGTTGCTTTCCAGAAGCCATTTGTTTACCATTCCTGTAGCCTGTGCATCTTCTTCCAACAGTAGATCCTTGGAGGGAGGGTGGAAAGGGTAGTGAGAGGGAGAGAACAATAATTGGAAGGATTGGTCGGTGAAAAAAAAGATAGAAGGAAGGAAGGAAGGAGAAAGGTTTGAAGAAATAGAACGAAGAGAGAAAGATGAAGTTAAAGGGATGGGGAGAGGCAGGAACGAATAAGTAAAAGGAATAGCACAATAAACGAGGAATAGGAAAGGAGGGAAGATTATCAGGGGAAAGCGCCAAAGCCATTACGACTATATAGCACTTGGAAGGGGTCAGGATAAGGATTTGGGATGGGACGGGGGGAACGGAATGGTGCCCAATCACTTTGGCGGTCGGGGATTGAACACCAACCAGCATGAAGCGAGACACTCGCTCTACCGTCCAGCCCAAGTGGTTGGGTATTTTAGAAAAGCAAATGAAGATAGGCAGGGTGGGGGAGGAGGAGTGAGAAAAGTGAGTCAAGATAAATTAATAAAATAATTGCGGTGAAGAGCAGATCTAAAAATTATAGGATAAACCGCGGTCAAAATAATTCCAGTGAAAACCCAGAAGGTCAAAATAATTTTAATGAAGATCCTAAAAGTATATAGCGAACATGTGAGAAACATGTGAGGAACATAAAGGAATAATAAGGAAAATATAAAAATGTCTAAATGTAATTACCTAAGTGTAGTTACAGGATGAGAGCTACGCTCGTGGTGTCCCGTCTTCCCAGCTTCCCGTGTGTGTGTGTGTGTGTGTGTGTGTGTGTGTGTGTGTGTGTGTGTGTGTGTGTGTGTGTGTGTGTGTGTGTGTGTGTGTGTGTGTGTGTGTGGGACAAAAAGAAGAAGAGAAACAAGAATGACATGAAAGGAAGAGAGAGGAAGAAAACTATAGAAAGTGTTATATTAAAGGGAGAATGATACTCTTGCACTGAAAAAGAAAAGAGAAAGAGAGAGAATAAGAACACATTATTCAATAAAGGAGACTAAGTTGATCAAGAGAAAGATTAGGGAACTATCAAGAGAACGCGCCAAGCAATCACGACTATAGAGCACATAAAAGGGATCAGGATAAGGGTTTGGGATGGGACGGAGGGGAAAGAATGGTGCACAAACAATTGGACGGTTGGGGATTGAACGCCGACTTGCGTGAAGCGAGACCGTCGCTCTTCCGTCCAGCCCAAGTTGGGTTGATCAAGAGAGATAAAGTAGTAATGAGCTACAGTGAGGCGAAGATAGGGGTTCTCGAAGGCATCCTAAATAACATCAAATCTAACGAAGGATGGAGAAAGATAGACATCGATAAGACCTCAATGAAAGATAAGAAGATAAACGAGAAGAGTGGATAGTTTTCGATGAGGTTTCGACCTTCTTAATAAGAAGGAATAAAAATGATGACACAGACGAAACAGAGAGTTAAGGAACAAATATAGACTAGATAGTGATTTCATGAAAATAGAGGCAGATGTTAATTACCTGATTTGACCTCCCCCCATCAACCGCCATCACAACAACCTCCCCCATCAACCGCCATCACAACTCCCTTCCCCCTCTATCATCACCCCCAACACAACCACCATCATCTCCACCACCACCACCACAGTAACATCAAGAACAACATAAAATACCTACCAACAATCTTCCTCACTTTTCACAAAGCCTTCAGTCGAGTCAAAAACTCATTTATAAATAACCTAACCTGTTCAGGTGAAAACAAAAATGAACCCGATAATTTTTTCTGAGATCAAAAATGGAACTCAGAACGTCCAAACAATCAAACGAAAAACAATTCAACCTATGTTAACCAATCAAAAGGGGAGAAAAACGTAAAGTTAAAAATCAAGAAAATAAATCTCTATGAAACAACTAGAAGAGTGAGCAGCCGCAAACAGGCAATAGCTGTAAGAAAGTGAAGCGTGGGTCGACTGACGAATTATTCTGAATGTTCCGTTATCTTAGATGTCTCGGTTATCTTGGTTTCTCTTTGGGCTTTAGACGTTCATTTGTCTTTGTTTTTATAAGTGTTTTGTTCTATTTGTGTGAGTCTAATTTCGTGTTTTTTTCTTTTGTGACTTTTTGTGTCAGTTTTATTATTATTGGATTTTTTGTTTACCACAAGAAAAGCTTTATTTAAGTTATTATTTAAGACTTGTTTCTTTTATGTTGTGTCCTGTTTGCGTAAGTTTGATTATTTGTTTGTTATATTTCCTAACGTGTTTTCTATTGCCTTTTGATATAGTTTATAGTATTATAGTTCTTGTTGTGGTTTGACCGTTGTCGTCCCACTTCTTGTACACCATTCCCATTATTCCCATTGCTGTATTGAAGCTTGAAATGTATTGCTAAAAGTAAATGGGCTTCGTTGAAGGAAATGTGATCGAGTCCGCTCTGATCAAACAATATAATTAGATCCCCACATAAGCTTCAATGTAGCACGTTAATTAATACAATATAGCATCCATTTAACCCCTTTTTCGTTCCCTTTTATCCGTAGGTAAAGCGACGGGTCTCGATTCTTACAGGTCGGCGTTCAATCCCCGATTATCCAAGTGGTTGGGCACCATTCCTTCCCCCGTCCCATCCCAAATCCTTATCCTGACCCCTTCCAAGTGTTATATAGTCATAGCGTTGCTCAGGTGAATAAATCTACTCTTCACTACACAATCTTCATCACTAGAACCATCTTTACACAGTCATACCTTTCCTCTCCTACACTTCTCCTACCCCCCTCCCTCTCCTACACTTCTCCTACACTTCTCCTACCCCCCCTCACACCACCTTCCTAACCTTTCATTCTTTTCCCTCTCTTTCACCACCTTCCCTGCCCTTCACTACCTTCTCTGCCCTTCACCAGATTCGCTAATCTCCACCAACTTCCCTACTCTTAACCCCCTTCTCTACCCTTCACCCCTGTAATCTTAGTGAGGATGGAGTCTTATTAATGAGATTGGAAATTAGAATGATTTGCCATTTCAGGTAAAGGAAGAGACAAAATATGGTGCTTGACCTATCAACATCGCCTGACAAGGACCAATCATTCAAGGAGATTGGGATTAGCCTCATGGAAAAGAGTGCTATATAATAAAGTGATATAGTGCTATATAATAAAGTGATATAATGCTATATAACACAGTGCTATAGTGCTATATAACACAAATAACTTCTCTCCCAAAAAATCGCGCATTACCAAATAACTAGACTGAATTATTATTATTTTTGTCATATTGGAAACTGCATCCACTGATCACGCCAAAATTAAACAAAAAACTCTAATTATTAAACTTTCTCTTTAACCCCCCTCCCCCCCCCCCCCCCCGAAAAAAAAATACTTAAATGATATATTCCATTTAGACTTTATGGATTGAGTGTTGATGAACCAACTATGTGTGAAGTGTTTTCATGGTGTTATGATTAGTGATAATAGAGGAGAGAGGGTAGGGAAGATAGGGTAGGGAAGATAAAGATAGGGTAGGCAAGATAGGGTTGGGGGGAGAAGATGGGGCTTTAGGAGAGTGGGTTTGGGAGAAGGAGAGTGGGAAGGGGAGGGGTTAAGAGGGAGAAACGGAAAGAGAGATGAGAGAGAGAATGGTGGGAGACAGACCCAAGCACCGTCGGGTCTATCTCCCACCATTCCCTCTCCTTTCCTTTCTCCTTCTCCTTTCCATTCTAGTTCTATGTATATTTTTGTCACAAGACAGTGGAGTCAACTCCCATGTATTTCACGGTCTTGAGGGGGAAGCACCTTTATGGCCGGGTAATATTAGCGTCGATTTTCTCTACGCCAGAGGAAGTGGGGAAAGAATCCTTCATATGGCGGAAACCTGCAATGGTGATGACCTCCTCCTTCCCCCTCTTCCTCCTCCTCCCACAGCTCCTCCTTCATTTTTTCTTCTCTTCCTTCTTTCTTCTGTATATGCCGAGTGCACTGAAGGAAAGAGCAAGTCAGGTCGATCTTCCTTCTGGCTGCTGATAATTCGCAGTAAGTGTCAGCCGCAGTTCAAGTGAAGTGTTTAATGGCTAGTCGTTGAATTTATGTGTTTACACTCCCCAGCTGATAGGTGTTAATGTCCCGAAGCTGATAGTTGTTTATGTCCTGAAGCTGATATCTGTTTATGTTTTTAAGCTGATATCTGTTTATGTCTTTAAGCTGATATCTGTTTATGTCTTTAAGCTGATATCTGTGTATGTCAAATGCTGAGAGTTCATATATTTGTTTTCTTCGTTCAGATCTATTACGATCTTTTGAGCTTATTTGTGTTGATGATCTTCTCGTCGATTGATGGTTGTTCAACCTGTCATATGACGTTTTTTTTCGCCTGACAGTTGATGGTTGATCATCCCGTCACGTTAAGGGTTGTTCATTCCGCCAATTGATGGCTGTCCATCCTGTCACATTATTTCTGTGTGATGAATGATGTTCGTACCGTCAATTGAAGGGTGTTTATGCTGTGAATTGATGACTGTTTGTTCTCTCATTTGACTGTTTTTACATCACTTCAAATTGAGGGTTCGTCATCCTGTTGATGGCTCTACATCTTGTCAGTTGATCGTTGTTCATGCTGTCAGTTGACTGCCGCCATAATGCCGCCGTCATGTGTCGCTGACGGCGGGATGGTCAGCTGTTGCCGCCATATTGGTACTCCTTACGAGCGTCTTCCGTCGGCACTACTGAGGTGTGTGTGTGTGTGTGTGTGTGTGTGTGTGTGTGTGTGTGTGTGTGTGTGTGTGTGTGTGTGTGTGTGTGTGTGTGTGTGTGTGTATGTTTCTGTGTGTGTGTGTGTGTGTGTGTGTGTGTGTGTGTGTGTGTATGTATGAATAAGTCTTTAATTCCCTTCCCTACCAAGTACCCTGCTTGGCTTCATTGTTTAAGGAGAAATAAAGGGCTACAGAGACAGAAAAAAGACAGAATAAACCAGGCGTCCTAAGGACAGGCCAAAACGGACAGACACTGACAGTCAGGCAGAGAGAGAGAGAGAAAGAGAGCAATCCGGAGACAGTACAGAGAGAGAGACGGAGCAGCGAGAGGGTCCGTCTTCCCGTCTGTCATAACTCTGTTTTTGCTGTCGTTTATGGAAGAACGACATCTTGTTTGGAGCCGTTCCATTTGCCTTGATGTGTTCCCCAGAGGCGTGGTCCCTCGCACACCACCACCACCAAATTTAGAGACCTTATTTCCTCCTGGTATTGCTCCTCATCTACTCAATACATAAATATTAATCGACAGAATACATTGTAGCAATTTTCCGTTTGCAGACTCCAATAACAACGGTATTGAGCGCTATTGGCCTGTTTTTGGAGAGACGTCACCATCACCACCACCACCACCCCTCCAGCATCCGCTGTTCCGTGCCTGTCATTGGCTGACCAAATGTAATGTCCTCGGCTGTTTCCATAGGCTCTGGTTGTCATTAGGCGTTAAACGCAGCTAGTCTTGGGGTGTTACTGGCTTGTATAGAGTGATTGAACACTTTGTAACGAGGATCCAAGAATGCTATTGGTGTGTAAGCTCCTCCTTGCCAGTGTTTCTCAACATTACCGTCTGAGTAATAATGAGGAATATAACTGCCTGGATCGTCAGTTTGGGTCCCGATAGTCAGGTCGGGTTCTTTCTCGACTCATCATCGAAAATTTCGGGTTCGAATCCCAGGCGTAATAGAAATGGTTGGGCGCGTTTCCTATCACCTAATGAGTCTCTTTACCTAGCAGCAAATAGGTGCCCTTGGAGGAGTTAGCTTGTTATGGGGTTGCATCCTGGGGAGGGGGGTCAATAATTCGACCTGGGGGAGGGGGGAACCTCAGTATAAGGCTAAAGTGGAGACCATAAGGCAGACCAGAAGGATTACGGACCATAAGCAGAAAACAAATAACACAAATCCAAAAAAGAAAATAATTTGGGAGTGGACATAATTCGAGAATTATCCCCAGAAGCATATAATAAACAAGGTAACAAGGGCAGCACACGGGAGGCTGGCAAACATTAGAATGTCATTATAAACTGAGAATGCTTTCAGGACGATGTGTTCCGCCAGTGTAAGATACTAGAATGTGCCGCACCGGCTTGGAGTCCGCACCTCGCAAAACACAAAATAATAAATGAAAATTAAAGAGGTTTACAACGAAATTAGTGCCAGAAATGAGTAAACCACAGAGATAGATTAGGGGAATAAACTCCCATAATCCTGGAAGAGAGAAGAGGGGATATGTTCATAACATACAAGATGCTGAGGGGAAGAGATAAGGTGCACAAACACTCCTTCGTTAAACTGAGAGAAACTTGGACCCATTACGGGTGGTTCACAAGTGGAATGCACAGAAAGAAGTTGTGAAAGCCACCTCCATATACAACTTTTAAAGCCAGATTCCACCAACAAAATGTCGACCTTCGAGAAATTTATTATGAAGCAAACGGCTACAGTAAGTGTCGTAGGCGAGGCCGAACTAGCCGGACATAATTTATCCGTAAATATTATTAGGTAAGCAGCCAATTGCAACAATTCTCTACACCATAGGCTGGCAAAACGTGACGTCTGCCCGAACTAGCAACTACCCAATGAAAACGTAGCGTCACCCAGCAGAAGCTGTATCTTAGCACGCCATTGGGTTGTGAAGGATGACGTCACAAAGCAAAAGCTATAGGTTAGCACGCCATTGGGTGATGAAGGATGACATCACCAAGCAAAAGCTTTATCTTGGCACGCAATTGGATGGTGAAGAATGACGTCACCAACCAAAACAAATACCTTGTCATTCCATTGGCTACGTGTTTTCCCCTTTGCCTTTGTTTATGTATTTGGAAGCTGTTAATACTCTTGCAGAAATTGCATGGTATGACTCGCATCTTCTCTCGTCTAAGTTATTTCTGATTATATTCTGCTGGAATACATAATCTTGCTGCATTATAGCTGGTGAATTAAATGACAGGTGTAACGTACATAGTTCTGGGAGTGCCTCTGTTGGCATATATTTGTCTTGAAAATAAATATGTCTTTGAAATGGAATATGCTGAGCTGGCATTGTGAGGGTTATGGTGCCAGTAGGATGGGGAAGAGGAGGGGTATGGTACCCTTTGTATGGTGAAGAATAGGGTATGGCACCATTGGTATGGTGGAGAGTAGGGTATGGCCCCATTTTTATGGTGGAGAGTATGGAACGGTACCGTTGTATGGTGAAAAGTAGAGTAGGATATGGTACCCATTGTACAGTGGAGACGGGATATGGTATATTTTGTTTCGTGTAGAGTGAGGTACAGTACCATGTTCTTGTGAAAAGTTTGGGTATGGTTTATTTAAGCAGTTATCTTGAAAAATACCCACATACCCACCTGTATGTTCGTAATACCCCAATTGTTTGACGCATAACCAAATGATGGTACATATCATCCAGTTGTAATTGCCCAATTGAAGATGACGCCGGCCCCAGGAATGGACTAAAGAGTCAGTTCTCTTCCTGTCACAGTACGGTGAGGGGGGGGGGGACTATAACTTTCTCGGTCGTAGAAGGTTGTAAGGGACGTAATAGCATTGGTTTAATGTTCGGCATAACTCCTATCAAACCCTGGAGGGCTCTTAAGGCCACCACAATAACACTGAAAAGCCAGCAAGTGTACTTCAGTCCTTAACAAAGTCCAGAGGTAAAGTAGACTCTCAGTGTATGTGTACCGAGAAGCGGGGATTTGTGTAAACAGAGAGCTACGTTTACACAAACCTCTGCTTACACGAACCTCTGTGTTTACACGAACCTCTCTGCTTACACGAACCTCTCTGCTTACACGAACCTCTCTGCTTACACGAACCTCTGTGTTTACACAAATAGGATTACATGCAGGGTCCCTTTCACACGACTTATACAGGACCTCTCGGTGCACATGTGAACACACACACACTAGAGCCCGGTGGGTGATATTAATTTAAACCACAAGTGAACGATTTCAAATATATACATATCTAGTTGACCAGAACACACACTAGAAGGTGAAGGGACGACGACGTTTCAGTTCGTCCTGGACCATTCTCAAGTCGGTCACCCAGAAAGGGTGGGATCGACTTGAGAATGGTCCAGGACGGACCGAAACGTTGTCGTCCCTTCACCTTCTAGTGTGTGGTCTGGTCAACTTACTTTAACCACGTTATTGTGACTCATCGCCTGCATATACATATCTGTTCTTACATACGTGCATACCTACTTACCAGAGAGAGCGAAACATTGTGTTGATAAGGAGCGAGAAGAACGAATAGGGAGATAGAAAGTGAATAAGGAGAGTGGACCGGGTAAGAACGGGAGAAGAGGATGAAGGATTACCTAAGGTCAGAAAGGGTGGGTTAGAGGGTTATGAAAAGGCAAACAGAGGAGGGTTAAAGGGGAAGGGAAAGGGAGGGTGGAGAAGCTGGAGGGAAGGAGAGAGAGGGTGGGGATGTTGGCAGGGAGGTACTCCTGGCTTTTAAAACTAAGTGTTATGGCGCAAATTTCTCGGTGATTCTAATACAACTTGAGGTTTGTACGTGCTGAGGGTGTGGAGTGTGGTAGTGGTAGTGGTAGTGGTAGTGGTGTGGTGCGGAAGTACCTGGTGTATTTCGTGGTTTTTTGTGGTGGTGTCATATGGTGTGATGATGCGTTTCAGTTTTCCTTTCTCCTCTCCGAAGTTTTTGTCTTCATCATCACCTTTCTCTCTCTCTCTCTCTCTCTCTCTCTCTCTCTCTCTCTCTCTCTCTCTCTCTCTCTCTCTCTCTCTCTCTCTCTCTCTCTCTCTCTCTCTCTCTCTCTCTCTCTCTCTCTCTCTCTCTCTCTCTCTCTCCCCTCCCTCCTCACATTCCTCGCGCAACGTACAAAATAATTTAACGCCCCAATTAAAGTATTTTTGTGCCCCTCTCTTCTCAAAAACAAAAAAGCGGCCATCAACCACTCGGCATCAGTCTGTGTCTGTCTGTGAGGGCGAGATGTGAACTATTCCCCGAGGCGTTTAGCGACCAGGAGACAGAGCAACCTGTCCTTTCGCCTAATGCGTCGCATTTTCAGCGGAATCGACCAATCCGTTAGAAAATGAGACGCTTTTGTTGAAATTAATCCGAAGTCGTATTGACTCCGGATTAATTATGACTAATTATGACGTTTTCTGCGCTTCGGCTACTATTGGTAGGTGGGTTGTATGGGTTTGTACCTTACCGGTCAGGCGAAACAGATGTAATATTTACGGAGTGAAAAATCGGGAGTAAAGGAGTCATATTTAGTAGTGGTTTTGCCTGACCTGAAGCGGACGAACTCGATAGCTAGTTAAGCTATCGAGCCGAATTAGTTTGGGGTCAGCGTCAATATTGCAGTGTTTTAAATGTCACTTAAGCATCGGAATTTGGACGTTGTGGTCGATAGCGCAACAATTGACCGGCCTACTCTGTGCTACTTGACTAGTCCAGCCGGTGTTGCTTGGATGGTCCACCCGGTGTTACTGAGCAAGTTCGCCTGGTGTTAGCTAGCACGCCCTGTGCTGCGTGACGGACCCGCCTGTCAAAGGCTTGCTTAGAGGGTACAAAGATCTCTGAACTTGTGTCTCCTCTTCACCTACATCTTCACGGCTCCTTCTCATCTATACCGTCTCCTCTAGACCTCCTCAGTATCTTCTCTTGAGCCCTCCCCTTCCCCCTCCCCCAGTATCTCCTCTGCATCTTCTCGGGAATATATGCATAATTTTTTTCAACTCGGTAAGAGCATTTCCTCACGACAAACTTAACTGCAACTTGCACGTTTCTTTTTTGGAGGATCAGAGAGACAATCACCATTCCTCAGCCAGCGAACCTTTCCCAGATTTCTTCCAAAATTACCATATAATTGGTGTCTTAAATCTACGGGAGCGAGATGTAGAGCAGAGAGAGATTTGGAGACAGAGACAGAGAGACCGACAGATAGAGTTAAAGACTGATCTTGAGAGAGGGAGAGAGAGAGAGAGAGAGAGAGAGAGAGAGAGAGAGAGAGAGAGAGAGAGAGAGAGAGAGCGATTGTGACTTAGATTTTCATAAATTTTTGACATGCATTCCGTAAGTCTAGTAGTGTGAAGCGGATTTTGGCAAACTTCCAGTTTCTCTCTCTCCTTTCCTCACCTCCCCCTGATGTCGCGCGCGCACACATGTACACACACACACACACAAACACACACACACACGCACACACACACACACACACACACACACACACACACACACACACACACACACACACACACACACACACACACACACACACACACACACACACCTGTCCTCTTTCTCATGTGTTAATGATAATCTGAAGAGAATAGACTCATTCCTCTCAATGTTTGCTGATGCGAAAATTATGAAGAGTAGAGGAAGACAGCAAGAGGCAACAAGACGAAACTGAAGGAATGGCCCAACAAATGGCTACTTGAGTTTAATTCAAGTTAATGTAAAGTAATGAAGCTAAGTGAAGGGAGCAGGAGGCCAGACACTAGGTACCAACTGGGAGATGAAATCCTACATGGAACGGACAAAGAGAAGGATCTTAGGGGGGTTACAGCTTCCTGTATGTTGTCTTCATCATCCGGGTGTACTGATTCAGAGTTTTCACTGTCCTGATTCGTGCATAGTTTCTTCCCTGTCGACAGCTTCACCGTCTCCACCGGCGTCATTTTCTTCCCATTCTGTCCGGACAGATAGTAGGCTTTCCATGTTTTTTTTATTGTTTTTTCTGTTTTTTTTTTACAGTCGTGAGACGTGTTATCAGTCATGAGACGTGTTATCTACGAGTGTAACTCATATCTTCCAAGCTGGCAAATCATTGTTACATACCCCAAGAAAATGACGTTCATACGGGCCCGTATTAGTTTGATTTCCTTGCAAAAGAAACGTAATTCCCGTTGTTTGCTTCTTTAATTATGTATTGCAGTGTCCCCAATTTAGCTGTTTATGACTTTCGTCCCTCATAGGTACGTCGTTTTCTAAGACGGATGAGTTAAGCCTTTTTCTTGATGTGTGTAAATGGTGATGATTCTAAGTGTTCTTATGTAGGCAATGGTAATTGTTTTCTAAGTGTTCTTATGTAGGCAATGATGAGGGTTCATTAAGTGTTCTTAAGTAGGCAATGGTAATAATTGTTTACTAACTGTACCAAAGTAAACACTGTTGAGTGTCTACTTAACACTGATGGTATAATTACTCCTAAACATTTCGCATTAAGTGACAAAGCCGCTTAATAACAACAACAATACAAGTGGAACCTGAGGGATGATGCAATTAACTAACTAAAAAGCAACTTCATTTAATACAATGTATTAAAATGAGCACAAAATAAGGAAATAATTAATGTAAAAAGTTACAAAAATAGGTAAGAGTTGGGAAGAAGATATAAGGTTAAGGGTAAATTGATAATGGGGGAGGGATATAAGGGAGAAGAGTAAGGAGCCAGGGTAAAGAGATAACAGTGTGGGGTAAGGAGGAAAAGTAGGGTTGCAGGATACGGGAATGGGGGTATATTGGCGAAGGGAATGGGGTAAACTGGACAGAAATGAGTGTGGGAAATGGATAAGTAAATGAGAATATCAAAGTCAGAGAATGAGAATCATGGGATGAATATTGAAACAAATTGTCGTGATGTTATTGCGTATTCTATCTCCCCTCTCCCATTCTCTCCACTCTTCCATTCTTCTCTATCGTTTCTTCTCTTTCTTCCCTCTGATCCTTACCCCTCCCTCTCAGAGAAAGGGGATGTCAGTCAGTGGAACAGGAGTGACGTCAGGTGCCATCAACAGTGTCACGTGTGTTTGTCTGCAGGCAACAATGGACCTCACGACACTAACGTGCAACACAAAAGAAAACGTCTTGCAAAAAATGCAGCCTCTTTTGTTTTAACAAGGGAGAGGAAGCAAGTGATTCGTGTTTTGGTTTTAAGAGAAAATATCTTTTTTTATGGGGTTTCAGGACCAAATCCTTAGATATGTGTTTGTATACATCTTAATTATATTTGTTTAAATAATCTTAGAGGATCGAGCGACGGTTTCGCCTCATGCAGGTCGGTGTTCAATCCCCGTCTATTCAAGTGGTTGGGCACCATTCCTTCCCTTCGTCCCATCCCAAATCTTTATCCTGACCCCTTCCCAGTGCTATATAGTCGCATAGGCTTGGCGCTTTCCCCCTTGATAATTCCCTTCCCCCCCCCTGCTCTTGGGCCCCGCCTTTTCATCTGTCGAGTGATTCACGTGTTAATAGGTTTATATACAAAAAAACATTTGTATAATGTTAATTTCGACAATTTTCTCCTACGGTTTATTCTCTTGACTCATTGCTCTTTGTCTAAATAAATGTTTATTTGATCTTAGTGGCTCATATTTGCCTCCAGCGTTCATCTTTGGTCTTTTATTTTACTTCTGCAGTTTTACCTGCTAAGCACAGGGTTCTTATCCGCTATGTGAATACATCTCTGTATCTTACACGTCGCAATCATGACTCTTTCCCCGTGTGTGTGTGTGTGCGTGCGTGCGAGCCAGTACATCTGTGTGCGTCCATGGAGTACTCACCTATTTGTGCTTGCGGGGGTTGAGCTTTGGCTCTTTGGTCCCGAATGTGACCAGGAGTGTGTATGTGTGTGCGCATCGTTGTGAGTGTATGCGCAGGTGTGCACGTGTGGATGAATGTGTGTGTGTGTGTGCATCTATGGGCGTACGCCCGAGTGTGTGTGTGTGTGTGTGTGTGTGTGTGTGTGTGTGTGTGTGTGTGTGTGTGTGTGTGTGTGTGTGTGTGTGTGTGTGTACTCACCTAGTTGTACTCACCTAGTTGTGCTTGCGGGGCTTGAGCTCTGGCTCTTTGGTCCCACCTCTCAACTGTCAATCAACTGGTGTACAGATTCCTGAGCCGCTATCTCCTGTGTGTGTGTGTGTGTGTGTGTGTGTGTGTGTGTGTGTGTGTGTGTGTGTGTGTGTGTGTTCCAAGGACTGAGGTGTCATTCATCCGCTCTCATAAAGACGATGGATCTTGGGACTTCCTTTGATTTACAGGGACCGCGAGAGGAGGAGTGAGAGAGGAGGAGAAGAATGAATAGGCAGGCAGAGAGAAGGAATAGGGAGGAGGATAGAAGAGGGAGAGTAATGAAAGGAAATATAGACACGGAGAAGATGAGGAAAGGGAGAGAGATAATGGAGAAATAAGGGAAATCAGGAGGATAAGAATGAGAAACATGTATAAAAGAGACAGAATGATAAGAAGAAGCGCAAAAGGAATAGAAGCAAAGAGGGAGATAGAGAGGGACAGAATCAAGAAGAGATGAAATAAAAAAGGAGAAGAAGAAAGTGAGATAGGAAGGGGGCAGAAAGGAGAAGAAATAATATGACAAGGGGAGGGAGAAAGAGAGATAGAAAAGGAAGAGAGAGGGAGGTGGAGGATAAAGTAACGGGCTACAGGAAGATAGTGAGGAGAGGAAAATTACTGTATACCCTCTTCAACTTTCGTATCCCCCATCTTCTAACCACCATCCTCCTCCCCCACTCCCCTTCCTCCACTCCCATTCCTCTCCTCCATCTCTTCCCCTTCCCCACCTCTCCTCCTTCCCCACCCCGCTCACTCCGTTCCTAATACTCCCCATCCCCCTCTCACGTGAAGGGAAAAGTTCAGAAATGAGAAACATAGTACGAGTTATGACAGCAGGTGAGCTGTCCGCCTTGCTGACACTGTGTGTGTACTCAGATAATTGTGCTTGCGGGGGTTGAGCTTTGGCTCTTTGGTCCCGCCTCTCAACTGTCAATCAACTGGTGTACAGGTTCCTGAGCTTCCTGGGCTCTGTCTTATTTAAATTTGAAACTGTGTATGGAGTCAGCCTCCACCACATCACTGCCTAATGCATTCCATCTGTTAACTACTCTGAGACTGAAAAAGTTCTTTCTAACGTCCCTGTGGCTCATTTGGGTACTCAGTTTCCACCTGTGTGTGTGAGTGTGTGTGTGTGAGTGTGAGTGTGTGTGTGAGAGAGAGAGGTTCCTCACATGAATACCAAAATACATATCTATAGATGAATACTCTGTAGTCTGCATATGTACACTCAGATGCTTGTATACATGTTTTCCTGTTCTGTTCAGGGGTCTTTATTTTAATATTATTATTATTTTCTATTATTAGTGGGGGTTTTGTTCAGTATTTCTTCTTGGCATTATGAATTAAGGGGCTTGCTTTCCATTGAGGAGATCTTAGCTCCTTGACAACCAGCTGTTAAGGCAGGGCGTGTCATCTTGGGGGGATTCTTTCTAGCATTGGGTCTTTAAAATTTTCGATCGTGTTTCGTATCTTGGTGACTTGCTGTTGGAGGGAGTCTGTCTGCTGCCCGGTGAGAAACGATCACAGCAGTCCAACACCTGAATGATTGGCTGCATGCATTATGGAGAGTGAGTAAACACACACACACACACACACACACACACACACACACACACACACACACACACACACACACACACACACACACACACACACACACACACTGTGCCATACATCCATGGATACTCTCGCATATTAACCTTTCTCCTTTTGAATCCATTCACCGCTTTACATACCTCCTTGAAGGCGATAAGGGAGGTGGAAGAGAGTGAAAAATAATGGAAAAGAAAAGAAGAGAAGTGCGATGGAAGAAGTCAAACTGCAGAAGAAGGATATCGAAGGCGAGAGGGAGAGGGAAGGGAGTTGTAGTCAACACTCGACGCCTTCAACTAACACCTCCGAGGAGGGAAGGGGGAATGGGGAAGGGGGTGAGGAAGGGAGGGGGGGAGGGTGGATGACGCAGGACCCCGGCCAAATCCCCGAAAATTTTGAGACAGTGTTCGCGGGTCCATAAATTTCCCACGGTGGTAAATTTGCTAGAAGGGTAGTGTGGTAGGGAGGGAGGGGGGGGAGGGAGAGAGGGAGGGAGGGAGGGAGAGAGGGGGGGAGAGAGAGAGAAAGAGAGAGTGAGAGAGAGCGAGAGGAGAGGGAGACGGGGGGGGGGAATGTTGATGAATGAATGAATAGGACAGAAAGGAAACAGGATCTTAACAAATAAAGATTAATATAGTGGCTCTTTTTCTAGGACCACCTAAGGGTCTTAGCTCCCTATAGCCTCTTATTCTCCTAAGAGAGTCCCAATATATAACATAGTCCTTAATGCCTCATAGTCGGATAATATCCTCAGAGTTACCCATCTAGGACCTATCTACCCGGATCTATCTACCCGACCAACACCAGACCTCCGAATGAAAAGTCCCCTCAGATTCTCTCCTAAGGTATACCCCAAGATCCTCTTTCAAATTTCCCCTCAACCACCCCTCTTCACTGAGGACCCCTTCCCCCTCAGGAAGTCAAGGAGGATTTCTACTTCCCTAGGGAATCGCTCCAATTCGAGCGATTTCCCCTAGATTACTCTGAAGGGACCCCCTTGAAGACCTTCTCAAATGGGACCCCAAGGAACTTTCCTTAATAGGCGAATCCCATGTAAATCTAGAAGCAAATTTCCCCTTTGACTAAGGTTTGTTTTTTGCTTATTTTAATCTTAAAATCTTAGCCCTTTAGCAGTACTTTAAGATACACGTAAAATAAATAAAAAACTTTTAAGTATTTTTTTTCACTGAAACGACCGAACACTCCAAAGCATTCCCACTTATAATCCACTTTATGGACCCGTGTGTGTGTGTGTGTGTGTGTGTGTGTGTGTGTGTGTGTGTGTGTGTGTGTGTGTGTGTGTGTGTGTGTGTGTGTGTGTATGTGTGTGTGTGTGTGTGTGAGCTTATATACTATTTGTGTTTACTATTTGTATCTGCATAATTGAGCTATTAGCTCTTGGACCGCGCCTTTAAAACCAATTTACTTTTCATCAATTATGTCTACTACATATATTTCTCTTACACACTCGCACACACATATATATCCCCAGGATACGAAGCACACCGTGACAGTTGTCTAACTCCCAAATACCTATTTACTGCTAGGTAAACAGGGGCACCAGGGTGAAAGAAACTATGTCCATTTGTTTCTGCCATCGCCGGTGATCGATCCCCGGTCCTTAGGAATACGAATCCCAAGCGCTGTCCACTCAGCTACCAGGCCCCTTGTGCGCACGCCCATATGCGCAGGGTTGTTCACCTGTGTTCTTGTAAAAATATATGCGTATAAATCTCTATGCACATGCATGTTATTGTCAAATTAATTCGGACGTAGCCGAGGCTGCCCTCAGCGCTATATATATATATATATATATATATATATATATATATATATATATATGACAATGTCAGACCACGGAGGAAAATGAAACAGGAATTTCCTTAAGTACTTTCGTATATTAAATACATCTTCAGAAGGAATCATTCCTTCTGAAGATGTATTTAATATACGAAAGTACTTAAGGAAATTCCTGTTTCATTTTCCTCCGTGGTCTGACATTGTCACATTCTTAATCACGTGTTTATTTTCGTGATATACACACACACACACACACACATATATATATATATATATATATATATATATATATATATATATATATATATATATATATATGAAGTCAGAGGGTCGCCAAAGCGTGACCCAGACGAGCATCATATCAATAAGTTGCAATCATCTCCGTAACACTTCCCTGAAATATATTATTTGAACTGATCAGATATATGGATCTGTTTAAAAAAAATCGACATGAATTGGTATTTTCGCCGATTGTGATATTTATAAACTTTTCTGGAGAGAACACTTGATTTGGAAACGTCTGTCTCAAAATAGTGTATCATATTTCATGCACTTTACTGAACGAGCAGTTGATCTTACCAAAGCATAGTCTTGATCAAGATTGCAAACACATCGAAGTGGAAATTGTAGGAAGCTATATAGCTAATATATATATATATATATATATATATATATATATATATATATATATATATATATATATATATATATATATATATATATATATATATTAGCTATATTAAAGAGAGAGAGAGAAAGAGAAAGAGAAAGTATTTCAATGGTTAATGCATACCTCTGCAGCAGAGAACAGTCACAGGGAAAGGATAGACCTCATAGTAGGGGACTGTTAACGGCGGGGTTCCACAAGGGTCAATTTTGGGGCCAATCCTATTTCTAATCTATGTGAACGAACTACCAAAGAGGACAGATTCATTTCTCTCATTGATTACTGACGATTACGATATTATGAAGAGAATAAATACGATGAAAGACTGCATAAAACTACAAGAGAATTTGGTCAAAATGAAGGTATGGTCTCTCAAGCTGCCACTAAGAGTTCATTTCTGACTTGTATACAGAAATGGAGCTGGGTACAGGGAACCGGTTACTGGACACAAGATATCACATGCGAGAAGAAATCCTCTTGGAAATAGAGGATAAGACTTGGAGGATGATATTAGCCCCAAACTGTCCCCAGAAGGCCTCAGCAAAGTAATATTTTCATCTGTATATGGTATGATGGCTAATATAAGAATTGTCATTCGGAATCTGAACAAAGAGTCATGCAGAATCATGTATATCTTTTATGTCAGACTAATTCTGGAATATGTGGTACCAGCGTGAAGACCTTATCTATTTAAACACAAAACCTCCTGTCACTGGAAGAGAGAAGAAACAAGATAGACATGATTACCACATACAAAATACTTACGGGAATAAACAGGGCAGACAAGGACAAATTATTTAACAAGGGTAGTACAAGATCAAGGGTGCATAGATTGATACAAAGTATTCAAATAAGCCACAGAAACAATATAAATATTGTTCTGTCAGAATAGTGAACAATAAAAGGGCATTAAATCGTGAAGTAGTGGAAGCAGACCCCATACATAACTCTAAATGTAGATATGACAGCCAGATAAGTTCTGGAACCATTTAAGAGGGGAAATAGAAACTACATGCATCCAGAGTTTTAAGAGTAGAAACGACAACAAAAGGATCCAGAAACAGTGTATTAGACAACTGATAGTGGGAAAACCGGGACCCAGAAGCTAAAGCACAACCTTGCACACTGTTAGATAAAAATGTAAGGAAACTAAAAGGACGTCTTGATCTCGTAAATTCTCGTAGGAATTGACCAAACTTTACGAAGCTTCCGAGTACAGCTATAACAAGCGGAACTCGAACCTGGGAAATTTAGAGATTTCCTCTGAGGGCGACACCTCGCTGCCGCTTCGCCAGTGAACGGAAACTTCTAATATTGATGCTGTGTCGAATTTTATAAAAAAAAATAAGAGAAATGAATGATCGACGATTTACCGGGTAACCGAGACATGGATGGTTGGGATTCGGGGTTGTCGTGTGTTTAATTCTTGGTGTTTTAATGTGATTGGTTATCATTTTTTTTTTACGTGCGATATGTTTCTTGTATTTTATTTCAGGGAGCTCCATTCTTATTCCTGCTTTACTTATTTTAGAGGTTATCTTGAGGTTATCTTGAGATGATTTCGGGGCTTTTTAGTGTCCCCGCGGCCCGGTCCTCGACCAGGCCTCCACCCCCAGGAAGCAGCCCGTGACAGCTGACTAACACCCAGGTACCTATTTTACTGCAAGGTAACAGGGGCATAGGGTGAAAGAAACTCTGCCCATTGTTTCTCGCCGGCGCCTGGGATCGAACCCAGGACCACAGGATCACAAGTCCCGCGTGCTGTCCGCTCAGCCGACCGGGTCCCCAATTATTCTGATCCATTTTCAATAAGTTTTGTTTTATCTTGATCCGGTTTCAATGTGTGCTTTGATCCTCGTTTGGCAGACCAGGAGCATCAGGGTGTAAAAACATCTTCATTGTAGTAGACTGGAGTTTCCCTAAAATAAACTGGACAAACAAAACAAACTCCTGATGATTTTTATTTTTAGGAAGAAATTGAAAACTAGTTTCTCAAAGGTGATTAAAAAACTCTAATTTGCTTTTCATGGAATAATTTCGAGCAAGAACGAACATGATTGATAAATGAATGAAACAATTAACCATAGGACATACAAAAAGGGTTAAAAGAAAGGAAACTACATCAGAGTTCATACTCGAAACTATTTATTAATATCGACTGGATTTGGAGTAGGAAAAATATATAGGTAAGCCATGGGAAATAGGGTTGTTAATCTACACAGGAACCAGCATAGAAGCAAAATCACTGAAAACTTTCAATATTATTGGATAAGTTCACGAGGGTCGGATAGAAGTTGAAGCTAAGACATATGGTCCAATAGGCGTTTTGCATATATCTATAATTTTATGTTCTTAAATTCTGACAATAAAATAATTTCATAAATTATTCTTTTCGTCATCATTCCAAAACCTGTTTACACCAACATCACTATTTCACAACCATTTCCAGCCACCACGACTATATACCACAGGAAATTCATCACACCATAACCCATGCTACTCCCAATTTATTCTACCACTAATACACTAATTCCTACCACCAATGTCATACAACAACCAATTTAAGTCACCCCACAGAACGTCACAGAACAATTAATATCACCACAAATACAAACACAACTAATGTTACCACTCTCAAACCACATTGCGTTTATACGCCCACTGCGCATACCAGTGGCGTTAGTCCATACCGCACCAAGTACCGCTCAGAGAGAGACTCAACAAAACTGCTTCACGCTACATTTGTCCTCGGTGTAAAATTCGTGGGTTTCTCTATTTTTTTTATTTTTTCATAGACCACGTCCAATGGATAGACAGTTGCTCCAATAGACAGACAGTCGCTCCAATAGATAGACATTCGCTCCAAAGGACAGTCGTTCCAATGGATAGACAGACACTCCAATCCACAGACAGTAGCTCCAATGGAGAAACAGTTGCTCCAATGGACAGTCACTGTAATGGACAGGTAACTGCTCCAATACCTTCCCCTGCCCCTTGTGTTGAAGGCATTGCATTCGACAGAAATAGACAGAGCGATTGGGCCAAAGAAGTAGAGAGAGAGATAGAGAGAGAGAGAGAGAGAGAGAGAGAGAGAGAGAGAGAGAGAGAGAGAGAGAGAGAGAGAGAGAGAGAGAGAGAGAGAGAGAGAGAAGGAGAGAGAGAGAGAGAGAGAGAAGGAGAGAGAGAGAGAGAGTAAGAATGAGCGGGAGTTATCCTTGGGGTCCACACTTCTCTGCTTCAATACATCCCATTCCGACTACAGTAGGATTACGTTCCAAGCTGTTACGGAAAATACCGCAGTCGCCTTCGGCTTCTCTGATGTCAATTAACGATGGAGAAATGGAGGAAGTGAGTGGAAATACGAGAACGTGGGTGAGAAGGCTGGGGTGTGTGTGTGTGTGTGTGTGTGTGTGTGTGTGTGTGTGTGTGTGTGTGTGTGTGTGTGTGTGTGTGTGTGTGTGTGCGCGTGTGTGTGTGTGTGTGTGTGTGTGTGTGCGTGTGTGTGTGTGTGTGTGTGTGTGTGTGTGCGTTCGTGTGTGCCTGTTGTTACTCGGAAAACATACAGGTAAGATACTAGAGAAGACTTAGAATAAGACACATAATATAGGACCAGTTCAACAAAGTAGGCACAAGGAAAATGGATGATAGACAAGCGAACGAGAGAGAAATAGAGAAACGACAATGTTAAATGACCCCATAGTTCTGAGTGTCGATTACTGTGGAGAAGAATGGAACACAGAAGATGAAGCAATAAATTGTATCACAACACTCCATGATGACTCGTATTGCAAAACAAGAAAACTTTTATGTCACATCACCATGATGATGATGAGTGGGTGATGAAGCGCGAACGGGGCGAGGGAGGGGGTGAGAGAGAGAGAGAAGGAGGGGGTGAGAGAGAGAGAGAAGGAGGGGGTGAGAGTGAGAGGGTGAGAGGAGGGGAGAGAGTGAGAGGAAGGGAGAGGGTGAAAGGGAGGAAGGGAGTGGGGAGAACAGGAGTAACGTAGGAAAAATACTTTTGTGTGTATCAAAGTAAAGTTGAATATCCACTTGTATTTACCTAGATGGACTCACCCGGATGTACTCACCTGGATGCACTCACCCAAATGCATTCTCTGGTATGAACTTACCACGATGTACTCACCCGGATGTACTCACCCAGATAAAATCTCCCGGATGCACTCACCAAGAAGTGCTTGCAGGGTTGGGCATTCGTTCCTCAGTCCCACTTTTCAAGCAAGTAAATGTCTTAATACAGTAATGATTCTCTCGTGTTATTGATCATGTAAACGTTAAAAAAATCTGTACTGGAATAACTTCAACCAATACTTTAAAATCATTACATATATTTAATACAAACCATAAACACTTTCTCATCTCTATGACTCGATTGCTTCCTCTAGTTTTCAGCTGTGTCTCCATTATTTTGATTTTCCTTACTGTGAATATTGTTTTTATGTATACTTTGCCGGTTCTCTTAATCTTATATGTCGTTATCATGTTCCCTCTGATCATTATAACCTCTGGTGTGGTGAGATCTAATCACCGCAGTTCAGAGACATCTTGTTTTTGTAGATCTCTCAGAACTGTTTTCAGTTTAGTTATTTTATCTGGTTGAGATTCCATGCGGGTGCGGCGTACTCGAGAATGAGCCTCGCATACGTGTACACTGACTGAAGGACTCCTTTCCTCGGTTCCTAAGATATTATTATTCGTGGCACTTTAACATATGTTTGTGGTGTTATAATTGGTGAAACGGCGCTAGGATGTTAATAACAACTTTCAGGTCATTATCTTTAGTATTATAAAATGAATCTTTTAATCCTAACACTTCTCAACCCATTGGTTTGAACCCATTTTCAACCCATTCAATAATCCAACCCATTGGATTAAGGCAGCGTCTGGGATGCTCTCGGACGCAGGTTCGAATCCTCGTCATGGCCCTTGGGGATTTGTTCTTTTAATCCTAGTTATCATTACCAAGCATTTAACTGGATTGGAGTCAAGTAGCCATTTATTCGACCATCTCCGAACCTTATTCTCAGTTAGGTCATTTACGTATAAAATGAACAGTGGAGGCCAAAGTACTGACTCTTGTGTTATTCCACTAGTGACCTCTCTCTCAATTCCGAAGCCTTTTCCAACGTCTTAAACCTCTGTTTCCTCTCTGAGGTATATTTAATTTACTTCAGCAACTCTCCAGTTACCGCTCGCTGCTTGATCCTCAAGTTGGTATTTTAGTCTCGTGTTTGGAACTAAATCAAACGCCGAATGGAAATCTAGTTTCCCCCCATCCTTCCGTTTCTTGTCGCCTTGTCGTAAGACATGTAGAGGTTCGTGATGCAGGTACTGCCTTTTCTGAAGCCATGTTGATGTTTTTTAAGAATATTTTTTTCCCTCGTAATTCACTAATTTCTTCCAAATTATCTCCTGTTATGTTTTGCAAAGAGGAAAATAGCTTATAGTGGTGGGGATCCTATCTGTTATTATTTTATTACTGGTCAATATGTTAACTATATCCAGTTCTCTTTGAACCTGACCTTTATCTATTGATGCATTGCAGCCCATTGCCCACAAATGTATCATATGAAATACATTAAATTAAAGGAGAAGAGAGAACCATGGCTGTGATCTTTAGAGCACAAAGTATCGAAAAGTGTGCGTGTGTGTGTATGTGAGAGAGAGAGAGAGAGAGGTCTTGCTTTGGTCTGCCACAAACGAAGGCAATTTAGCGAGACGGTCCATGATAGAGAGAAAATAACGAAGACCAAGCCAGGTTGCACTCTCTCGAACAGTCTCACAGACACAGACGGTGACACAAATCCGCGGACATGCACACACACACTCGCACGCACGCACGCACACACACACACACACACACACACACACACACACACACACACACACACACACACACACACACACACACACACACACACACACACACACACACACACATATATATACACATACACACACACATACATACACACACACACACACACAGGCACAGAGCCACAGAGACGATGAGCCACAGTGTGGTGGAGGCTGACTCCATATACACAGTTTGAAATGTAGATATGATAGAGCCCAGTAGGCTCAGGAACCTGTACACCAGTTGATTGACAGTTGAGAGGCGGGACCAAAGAGCCAAAGCTCAACCCCCGCAAGCACAATTAGGTGAGTACACACACACACACACACACACACACACACACACACACACACACACACATTGCGTAAGAGTAGTAGAGAAATGGAATGAACTAAAGGAACACGTTGTGGAACCAAACTCCATTTATAACTTTAAAAGTAGATATGACAGGTAAAGAGAACAGGAGTCTTTACTTAAAACAGCCGACGCCTAGAAAGGAAGGGGGTCCAAGAGCTAATGTTCGATCCTGAAGGCACACATAGATGAGTACACATTTGTGAGTACACACACGCTCCCGGGGAACCACGGTGAAGGGAAGGGAATTATCAGAGGGAAACGCCAAGCCATTACGACTATATAGCACTGGGAAGGGGTCAGGATAAGGATTTGGGATGGGCCGGGGGTGAAGGAATGGTGCCCAACTACTTGGACAGTCAGGGATTGAATGCCAACCTGCTTGAAATGAGACCGTCGCTCTACCGTCCACCCCAAGTGGTTGGGCAACGATGAACCTCAGTGTTAATCATGGGCTTTATTATAATAAAATGCTAAGTCATTAAATTGAGGGAAAGTGTCACGTGACTAAGAACAGACATGATACTTGACTAAGAATAGACATGACACGTGACAAAGAGAAGATATGACACGTTAATTCGAGTAGATATGACACGTGACTAAGAGCAGACATTACACAAACCCTAACACTTGAGATCAGTGTCAACAGAACAGCAAAAGCGAAGCAGAGAAAAAAACAAGACAGCTTCTAAGAACCAAAACAAAGCCGTCCACATAACTCTATTAGCAACCTACGTGAGCCCATTGCACATATATGCAGCCCTTCCTTGTAGGTTCCTACCTTCACAAAGCTGATTGGTTTGAATTACGAGAAAATACACGAGAACACCGACCTTACTTTGCTTGGAAATGCAAAGGGGGGAAACTGGGACATGATCCTATCATACATGATTTTCTGGTAGGTGGGGAGCTGTTTAGGTCGAACCACAGCGTCTAGACGACAGGAATACGCCATAGGGATGAAGGAAACATATCTTCAGCATGACAGAGATAAGCAAATGAAAACAACTAAGTCGGGAAATAGTTGAAGCAAACGCTATACTCAGTTTAAAAAATATACATGATAAGACGGACGGCAGTCATTGCAGAGTCGGGGCCTTGGAGCTAATCTCGACCGCAGGCACATTTTTGTGGGTATATTAAAGATAAGTACCCGTATAACCTGAAAGCATATCTAGGAGTTTATTGAACAGAGTCACAAAGCCTGCAGAATGTATGCCTGATCTGTCAAGTACTCTCTAGTTTACCCTCGTGTGACCAATGGAAACACTTAAGCAGTTGAATAAATGAACTTGGAATTAGAGAATGACAGGTACAAGTCCAGAATACTCCACTATTAAAACACAATGGTTAAATTAATATCCCAAAGTTATTTAAATTGTCGTAGCCAAACCGAGAATGCCAAAGTTAAGCTAATCCAATCAGAGCGAACTTGATTTGAGCTCGACCAACA